>NW_023596576.1:27346030-27374120 GCF_011947565.3 Pollicipes pollicipes
GAGACGATAGTGTAGTGGTCACCTCATCTGCGTTGTAACCACCGCACGTGTAGGAAACCAGAGGTACGGGTCTCGACTCCTCGCGGTGCCCGCCCTTATTGCCAGGGTGAAAGGCAGGCAACGCCATATAGGCTCAGCAGCTGAGTGCGTCGTAAAGTCCCCATGACGACGGATCAGGGCAGACTTCGCGTGCTGCCCGTCAGTCGAAGTCCGACTGCTTGCCAACGCACTGGGGGTGGCGGTGGTTTCCTCGAGTTTAGAAGAGCATCGGCCATTGACGGTATGCATCGGAACAGTCATAGGTCCAGAAAGCTCTCTCCTCTAGTGGACTGGCAGACGCACTGTTTCGCCTAGCAAGTGGCACGCGTCGACGTGACGCGGTTCGACGCTCTCTGCAGGTCGGGAACGGCACCACCGGACGCTGGTGTCCAGTATATTTCAGGGAGGCTGATATCTCCGACAACGACGGCCTTGCAGTTCAGCGGTTGCACTGCTGACAGGGCAGCAGCTATTCGGCCAATTGCCGCGTCGCTCTCGGGAGGGTGGTGACATACGGCCAGAGTCACCGATGCATCCTGCAGCCGGATCAGCAGCATCTCGGCGTTGGTCGGGTCTGGCAGGCGTAGCTGCAGCAGTGCCCTGCGGACGGCGCAGGCCACGCGGCCACCTACAGATCCTCGATCTCGGAATCCGGCACCGAGCTCGTTACGCTTGCCATCGTCAGAGGGCGAGCCACCGTGCAGCGAACAGCATGCACGCATCGTGTCGCGATGTGCCGTGTGAATGCTTCCAAAGAGATGTCGTTGAAGGCACCGAGAGACGGCCTAACTCAGGCTTTCCCCGAATTAGTAAATCAGAATCCCGTCGAACCCGAAGACGACACCTTTGAAGCCGATGTATCTGCTAGCGTACCGGTGGATCTCCTCGTATCCAGGTTTCCCTGAATTCACTGGGGATGCCTGCTTTTTGGAAGCCGGCACTGCTCAACATATTGGTCTGCTTCATCAACCTGCGGGACGTCTGGTGTCAGCGTTGGCGGTGCAGTGCCGTTAGGACCACCGAACCCCTCTTTGAGAGGGAGGGAGAAAGATACTCCGGTTGGCTCGGTTTGGATTGAAAACCTTTTGGCCAATCGTGACCTTTCAGGACAAAGCTGAAGGGCTGGAGCCCAAGTTGGAGCCGAGCGGATCGGAGCGTCACCTGCTGAATACGAAACTACACCCCTGGATGAAGGAGAGTGGATAGTTGTGGGAAAAAACTGCCATGCATCTGGGAGTCCTCTGTCGCGGCCTAACCCGTGCAAGGACCTCTCTTCGCGGTATGTGCTCGACATGTGGACGGGACCCCGTCAAAAGGCGTTTGAACCAACTCATGCCCCGGATAAACGGACGTCACAGAGACGCAGAATAGAGTGGATGCTGCGCTTCTCTTGCATTAGCTCAAAGAGCCGTGGTCGGGAACGTCATGGAGGGCACCGTCGCCTAGAAACTGAAGCCTGAACACTGATCCACCATCAGAACAAAGATGAGTATGGCAATAAAGAACAAAGCTTTCCAGGCACCAGACCGCAGGTTAAGCTCCGCTCTATACAGCAGAATAGTTGGCCTTAGCTGGCAACAGATGGCTGTCGCTGTGCAGAGCATTGGCTTCCAGTCCTTCCTTCGCGGCTGAGGGTTACCTGATCGGTACCGCACCAGGGTTATGGCTGTTGCATCCTCGTCTCTCACCCCGTACTGGACCAGTTGGCTCCTGCAGCGGCTTGTCCGTTCGGGCTTAAATGCTACATTCGGCCGCCATACATAGCGTCTTTCGCGACGGAAGGCAACTCTAGCGTTTAAACAAACACGTCATATATATATATATATATATATATATATATATATATCATGGGAACACAGCCGTCACGGAAGCCGGAGAAGCCCCGGAGGAGAGAAAAAAGCCGTTCCGCTTTCTCTGAGGTTTAGCGTTTACCGTGGGCCGAGAACAGTTGGGCTAAGGATGAATCCAGTGGGAGGGACCAATATGCATGCCTCAAATTTTGTTCCCAGTAAGCTTTTTGGGCAAAATGCACGTTTTGGAATAATTCCCTCTCAAAAAACACCATTCAGATAAGGTTTTCTCACCTCCTGATTTTCTAGGACGGGAACATGACCATGCCAATAGCGCGCGGGCACTGTCTTCGCAATGAGAGGGGGTGATCGTAAGCGCTCCCCATAAGAGTCTCCATGGAGGGTCCTCATGCTACATAGGGGTTCAAGCGAGCTACAGACCATCACACCATGCCCCTTGTGACCTTGTTTTTCTTTGGGGGTCTCTTGATGTTTGGTGAGCTCTGTGACTTTGAGGCAAATTGATATGCAGGCACGTTGTCTTTTTTCTGAGTTTTGTATTTTGGGATACTCCCAGTTTTTCACTGTGACGGAAAATAGACGGTGTCGGCAGGACTTTTGTTTTTTTGTTTTTTTTGCTTCGATAAAATAAATTTGGAGACGGGGGAGAGAACGAGCGAACAAAGAAGCTGGCAGAATGTGCGAAAAAACAACATAGAATTGTCCTACTTTGCTTGATGTGGGAGCAGCTCCAAAAATATTGGGAACTCCCGCGGGGGTTTTGGTGTGGGAGAGAGGATAGCCTCCGTTACGAGTAATCACCTTGTTAAGTTTTCGTCCGTTAGGCGTCGAGTCGTGATCACACGCTTTGTTTTCGCATCAGTTATCTATTTCTTTTCTTGGGGACTGCTGAACATCGAATTTAGGTGCCTTGGAGTCATGGATAACGGCAGTGCATGACAGATGCTCCTTTGTTGCATTACGGCCTCCAACTTTTCGTGGTCTTGATGTCGCAGTTTTCCAGCATAGAGCATTGTGTGACCTGATCGTTTATTTGCATCACTTATTTTTCATTAAATATTGGCTTTAAAGGGAGTATTCCACATTGTGCGAGGGTTTGAGCTAAACTTGGCAATTCGGATATCATCAGGTTGCAGTTCACAGCCCTGTCCCTAGGAAAACCCAGAACCCTCTAATTTCTGAGCCATGGGGGGGCCAACCTCTGAGCTAGGCCCGCGCGGCGAGGCGCTCTGCGGGGTATGTGCTGAGCGCCCGGTAGTGGCTCCCCTCCAGGGGGCCTCTTCGACCCGGCTCGTAGTTGACACATGCTGCCTGCCCCGGGCACGCGGGGGCGGCCGTGAGGATTACAGGATGAAGCAGGAAAGAGAGTCAGATGCAAAGCACGTTTCACGCTTCATATAAGAAGATGGACGTGGTTTCTTTACTTACTTGTTACTACAAAAATCAGACTTGCAAACCAAACGCTTAAGAAATTACGCATAACAGAGTATGTCATTACAAGTAAACATCTTAAACTCATGGATAGATATGCAAGAGCACCACGAGAAATGGGCCAAAACACAAGCACAGACAATGTTTGGTTCAGCAAATACCTCCAGCCCGCCGCTACCATCTCTGCCCAGTTTTTTGACAGTGCTACAAGTAGGTGACTAATTTTTCAACGGCATGTTTGGCCGTACTCCACCGTCATACAGACTCTCATGACGCAATCAAACAGTGCGTATTGCTTAGTTCATCCCATCTGAATTCTTGCTCCAAATTATGTTCGTATGTGGAACTTCCTTTCATATTTCTTTTTACGTGGTGATGCGGAGGAATTGCCTCCTCCTTGGCCTTCTTATCCCGATCCGCTTCTGGAGCTTGTCCCTGATACCTTCCGCCAATCCAGTGGCGAAACACCGTGGGGGCCTAAGAATGATTGGGCCATCGGTTGTCATTGGAACCTTACTTAAAACAATGTCAGTATAATGGATGCGTCTTGCCACTTTCAGCAAGTGAGGAGGTCCCGTCGTCTGTCACTAGCCGATCTCTGTGGTCTCCGCTTCTAACCTAATCTCGAGACATGACAACCACACAGGCGATAGCGTACGGCAAGGTTAGCCAAAAAAACGACTGCAGAAGTGCCTGTATTGCCTGTACAGCCTTAACGCGTCAGCACTTCACAGATGCATTTTGGGAATCACATTTATTTCCAACTTCAGAGAAGAAAAATCTAGAAAATATGTCAATAAATTCATTCGTTATTCCAATTCCTTACCTTAATTCGAAGTCATTACTACTGATCCTGAGGCAGCAGGCCTCCGCTTCAGCCATCCAGAATAATAATAGATCTATTTCAAGACACAGGAACACAGGTGATTCAGAACATAGAAGTATGCGCACGGAAAGCACTTTTTTCGTCACATTTGCAAAAAAGTTACTGCATGCTCGCTTGTTGCATAAACAACATAAGTTTTGGCCGCTGTTCGCCTTTCTGCTGTCGCACAACTTTGCAGTTACGCTTTTAGCGCGGCGCTATTGGAGGTTGGTACGCTCTTACTGTGAGCATTACGTCAGTCCATACGCTGCACCATTTCAGCACTGCAGATCGAAGCAAACATTTCAAAAGTGGGAATAGTCCCACTGACCTGCAATCATCGAAGACTAAAAGTTTTCTTTTTCTCTGGCGGCATAACGGGATGTTCCTCCGTCTGAGAAGCTGAGCTCAGAATACTTTATTTCGGGCCAAACGCAGAGTACCGCTGTTTCTATTTCTGCATCGCTGGTGGTATGATATCCATCACTGCAGCTCAGTTGGTACAGAACCAAACGCTCCGGCAAGTGGAATATATGTGAGTTCACGACCTGGAGCCCAGGCTGACGTGGCTCATCTGTGACGGCCAGTTGGCATCTGGCCAAGGGTGACCTGGAACCCAGGCTGATGTGGCTCATCTGTGACGGCCAGTTGGCATCTGGCCAAGGGTGACCTGGAACCCAGGCTGACGTGGCTCATCTGTGACGGCCAGTTGGCATCTGGCCAAGGGTGACCTGGAACCCAGGCTGATGTGGCTCATCTGTGACGGCCAGTTGGCATCTGGCCAAGGGTGACCTGGAACCCAGGCTGACGTGGCTCATCTGTGACGGCCAGTTGGCATCTAGCCAAGGCTGACCTGGAACCCAGGCTGACGTGGCTCATCTGTGACGGCCAGTTGGCATCTGGCCAAGGGTGACCTGGAACCCAGGCTGACGTGGCTCACTTGCGACGGCCAGTTGGCATCTGGCCAAGGGTGGCGCTGATGCGATGCGGTGGTAACGTCATGACATTGCAAGACACGTTGAGGTCTGACAACCAACAAGTTGCGTTTAAATGAAATTCGTCTATTGAGATCGTAGGTGAGATCCTTCTAAACAAGTTAAGTTGATTGTGATCACGTTCAGCTTTGTCCAGTTCGACGATCCCTGTAAAAAAGTCGGCAATGTTTCTTTATGGAATTCCTTTAAATTGAGTGGTGCGCCTTGGTACTTGGTTGGCTCAGGTCGTCTGCATGAGAGCTATCAGTAACAGCGCACACCTAGCTGTTGGTCAGAGTACATGGATGCATTTTTGCTATCGTATATTTGAGAATAAATTGATAGTAAATTATGATACATTGTTAGATAGAACACCATGTTCAACGAGTAACATGCATCATTGTTGAACGGTAAGCCCTTTATGTAACCATACCATACACCTTTTCGGTTTCCGGCTTTGTGTCATCAGACACAGACATGCGTATAAGCATTGTGTTACATGGCATCAACACTTGTTCACTACCTATCATTAAATTAGATATCTTATCGTAAGCTGCATGTCGTGCAGATAACTGTATAAAAAATTATAATGGGTGCAAATATTACATCAGCAATTTGTTGACACAATTGACCGCATGCTCTAGTTTTTATTTAAAAAAATGTTTTCAATGCATGCAGTGATAGATAAAACGTTCCAAACATTTTCTTAGCGTAGAGAACTCACCGTTTAATAAAGGAAACTAACCGTGGCATTGCAAATTTTGGGTTGAATTACCACACAGAATATGGAGATAACTACCCACAAACACACGCCATGCACCGCCGGACGCTATGCTCCACATCAGTACGGGCTAGAAAAATAGGGTTACCGCTGCATCCGTCCGTTCTTAGCGATAAATGTGTTCACAGATATGAATTTTAGACTAGAACCGCAGAAAAATATACATCTTGCAGCAGCGAATGGCTACGTCTACTTTCAGCTTAGTGCTGCTCTCCTGTCCGTGATGGCAGCAAATCATGCACCTGCTGTGAAAGAGTCAGTAGAATAACAGTACCCGAGCATGGACACATGGAAACAGTAGCACGATGACACATTTGATAATCCTCGACATTGGGCAGAACAAGAGGTATTACTTTAACATTAACTAACAACAAATGATCAGCTACACGGTTCACTGATGCACTGGAAGAATCTGTACGGTCTTAAGCACCCTATTTCATTATTTAAAGCATTCAATCCTACCACCACTGTTTTTACCAGGGGCATATCACTACGGTGAAGTGCAAGCTGCGAGTAATTCGAGGACATCAGTGTTGTCACCAAAAAGACGTTGCCAGTTGTTTTCTAACCGGCAAGAGATAAGTACAAGATGCCTGGTCCCATATCAGATATAAAATCAGGTTCGGTGTTCTTTGAAAAAAAACAAAAAATTGCGGTCTCTTTACGATACCAAAAGGCATTACCCGTCACAATGCCAACGTCCTAAACTGTGCCAGCCTTAAACTAAACTAGCAAATTTTCCTTGATTTCGGAAGGACGTGAATGGGCATTGACCCTCGCCCTTACTCGCCGTTTTTCAAAATGCGGACTGATAAGGGGTTGATGCGACTCCCCTGGCGTTTTGAAAACAATGCGTATAGAGCTCAGCAGACAAGAATTGTTAGGTCAATAATTGACCCCATATGACAAGTCAAAGATCCAGTTTTCCAGAAAATCTTACCTTTTCAAATTAACATAATACATCCGAGACCACGCCTCTTGGTAACATGAAACCTATAGAGGCATGCGCCTTTTTCAATTTTGAGTACAAAGGGTTAATTGCCTGTTATGTGGCGGAGATCCCACTGATACCATCGCCCGCATCGAACTGCGGAGTAGTCTATTTAGCCGTGGTGTTGGTGGCCATGCTGGCGAACCAGTTCTTTGAATTTCAGCGGCAGATGCGACGCCTCGTAGTCGGGGATGTTGTCCAAGCCCATGCTGGTCCAGTAGAGTTGTGGTGGCCCCTCCCGGAAGCAGTTGGGCATGTTCAGCGCGCCATCTTCCGACCAGTACATCAGGTAGAAGTTGCACATCTCGTCCCTGCCCGTGTTGCTGAAAAGATGCTTGCGTGACTGGCCATGCCGTACAAGCAGGGTGCGGTGAGCAGCGCACGGTGAGTGAGACACTTACCTGCACACAGGCGGAGGAAGAATAGATCTTGGGACGTGCCTGGCGGCCCCAGCGTCAGCGGCGGCGCCGTGAACCTTTTGAAGGCTGAGCGGACCGGTTTTCATAGGCCTCATGCGTACGGGCAGTCCGCTCTCGCTAATGGCCTCTCAACATACTAGCCTTTGCTGCCCCGGGCCCTTCCTGTTTTGCCATTTATTTGCCAAACAATAGGACATCACTGTGTTATGCTAAGCGCGTGCAGAATTAAGTGGAAGGACTACACACATGCACATGGGTGTAACAGCTCGAAGGCTTGGGAAACATGCCTCCCACCTCCAATTTCCACAAAACGTGTTTTTGCATCATCCAGCCTCAGACTGTAGAGAACACGTTTTTCATGTTTTTTTCATGCCAAGATTCAGGCCAGGTTTCCTGCCAGATTTCAGCTTGTCCCCTTCAGTCCTGGGTTATTCACCCGATCTCAGAGACGTGGTTACACCCATGCACAGGGGCGGCGCAGCTGGTGGGAGAAGCAAGAATGTGTCTTTTCCCCCTCCCCCACAAAAACTAAGAGGCCCCTTTTCCCAAGCTAAGGGCATTGTAACTGCCCATAGAAAACCAAAATACGGATCAAGGGGGCTTCCATGACTGGGCAAGAGATAGCGAATCGGGTGCAGAAGACCACTCGCTTTATCAAGAGTCCCGTTTTTCTGGATCATGACGCCACATTTATGAGTAGGGTAGCTGATGCTCGAGATCAGAACACCCAGTGCCATGTTAAGGAGATCCTTTGCTGGCTCGGGGGTCCTCGTTATAAGCTATGAGGCCGAGAGCCTTCTGTTGTGTAGATACCAGCTTGCCCGCGTGAGTGAGCCGTTCGCTGTACAGTGCTGCGGCATCCTCCCGTCCGTGACATGGACCCGCTGTGCGTCCTCTCGTCCGTGACATGGACCCGCTGTGGGCCCTCTCGTCCGTGATATGGACCCTCTGTGCGTCCTCTCGTCCATGGCACGCGCCGCTGCGCGTCCTCTCGCCCGTGATATGGGTCTTATCTTCAGTGGCATGCGCCGCTGTGCGTCCTCTAGTCCGGAACATGGGCCCGCTGTCGTATCGCTGCTCCCAGCCACCTAAGAGCATTACGTTTTTAGGACCTCCTCTGGTTCATTACACGGATCTCGTGCAGCATGATTACCCCCGACCGTGCACATTCTTTTATAACTGTGGTTTTCTATCTGCCCTCGGCCATTACGCCGTTACGTCGCTGTTCGTGGCCGTGCCTGCTGCCCGACCTGTACACCATACCTAACATGGCCTTCGAAGGGCGTCTGTACACCATACCTAACATTGCTTTCGAAGGGTCTCCTTAAAGTTTAGGTTGGGCACGAAGATGTGTTCTTCCGCGCTGTCCGACGACCTTGCACACCCAGCGGCGCTGTCCCCGCTGCGCGTGCAAATATACCCGATGCTGTAAGCCGCAGAGTTAGTGCGTCCGGGATAGAAAGAACGCAGATTTTAACCTGCTTCTACTTGGTATCTAAGTGCACAGAGTTGTATTGGTCCATCTTTCTACAAATTGTTAGACGGGTTGCGTGCAAGGTTTTGCCGAGTAGGGATGCAGACGTGGTTCTAGATGCCCGTGAGTGTTGCCAAATTCGGCATGATGAATGCAGAGCTCTTTTTCTGGCAATAGTCCACATTTGTGCTCCCAGGACTTACTTAAAGCGACGTTTTCAAAAAGCATTGCCTATATGGAAAAGACCCATATACTTGGCTAGCGAACTATGGCTCATTGCAGTAACCAGGTAATTTTGTAACTCGTTGTGGGAAAATTGTCTTTGTTTCAGGACTTTACAACCTTGCAACACTCAACCATACTTATGTTGAGAATATGCTCATAACAGATGAAAAGCACCCCGCTGGAGAAGAGAAGAACAACGCAACACCTTGGTTCTAGAGTGTTATTAAGTGCGTTTGCGAAGAACATTATGCATATGAATGCGACATGACTGATAACATTATCCCCCGTAAAACATTCAGAAGAATGGAGAGACGGACAGATTGATTTTTCAGCTACATGCCTTTATCGAAACACGGGCGTCCAAGTATATCTGACAACCCCGTCGTGACGCCACAGCGGGGATCCTTGGCAAGTCCAGCATTGTAAGCCCATAGGAAAATAACTTTTCAGAGGCAGTCTTTAGGCTGAATGGGGAGATAATGACGGCGGAAAAGCGCTTAGTTTCAGGAAAAACATATGTTTTCTCGTAAGCCAGGTGTGCTTTCAGAGTTCAGTGCCCTGGCTTTGAAATGCAAGTTTCTTTTCACGGGCGCTCCCACGCAAACTTAAGTGGCGCTGCTGGTACCAAGACTTAATTTATGTCTGGCGCTAGTGCCGCTCATGGGCTTATAATACCCATGCAATGTTCTTGCCTCCTGAAGGACTCACCGTGTTTGAATGTAATCCGTCGTTTCTGGGTTTGAAGTACATTAACATCCCTCATGTAAGTGCCTTGTTTCTTGTTTGATCACCAAGCCGTATCATCGACCCAGTTGTCTGCCATTCTACTCTAAATATCATACAACCTTCTGTTACTGTATTGTTCACCTATGTGTGGGTATCTGATAAGCTTGACGTTGAATTTAAAGTTTGACAAGTTTTTTGTCTTGACCGACACTTTAACTCTCCCATATTTCCCGGATATTGAATATGTGACATCGCAAATAGTTAAGCAGGAGTGTTCACTCAAAAGACTACCTCGGTGCTTCTTTTAATCTACTTAAAAGAGGAAATGTTTTGCATTTGAAGGTATTTAAACAAGCGGCAGATATGATGAAACAGGCTAACTTATCATTATTGGTTTACTTGTTAAGAAGAGAAGACTGTTTTTAGACAGTGCAATTCTCTGTTTATTAAATATGTTCCTCAATGCGTTATGATTTAATTACGTCACCGTGCCTTGCACAACATTGATTGATAGCCAATTGACGGCCGTTATATCTGGAATTCGCGCTCGCGGACGTCAGATATGAACCCGTGGACAATTATATTTTTATTGGTCTTGATCGCCACAAGGCTTATGGAATGGCAGAATTTGAATGACGTTTTATGACGTCATGAGTGCCAAGGTGACTGAGATGCTCTCTCCGATATACCTTTCCCCATTGCCGCAGGCATGCTGCTCAGAAACTAGACCGGTTTAGCTTTTAAGAATGGCAGGATTGTGAACAGCACAGAAAGATCGTTAAGATGGCTATTTCGGTTGAAAGCCTCATACAGGTTTGGAACACTTCCTCTAAAACAATGGTCGTGAGCACTGATTCGTGTCATACGATTTCACGTTTCTTGGCAACTTACAATAACATTTTGATATGAACTCCCTTTACTCTGTGCAGATGTGGAAAGGTGTGGCGAGGCCACAAAAATGTTATTTTGCCTTGTTTGGCCAACATGACAAGCTAGCTTTTATAGAAAAATGAAATAATATAGGTTGTCGAGATATGGCAGGGAATACCGCCATACTTGTTCTGTATTCGAAAAACATACGTCGAAAACATAATCATGCAATTCTGACATACTGACTGGTAATAATCTGACGGCTTCCGATCACATTTCACGCAGACGCCACCACTCCTTTAGTTTGATCACAGCGATAACGTCCATAACGCATCGAGATTAGGCGAGCAGGTTAGTGGAAGATTAACGTGCGCTCGGGTAGGGGTCAAATCAAACCTCCGAAGGTTTTTCCAGAATTGTTTCCGAACGGCGCGGCGTAGCCGCTCCGAATTTTGCATAGCTGTAGATAATTGAATAGCGGATCGTCTGACATCACAAATTGAGGTGTACCTTGTAAGGCCGCTGATCGATGGCGGATCAAAGTCAGGCCACGGTTTCAGCGAAGGCAATTTCTAGGGAATCGTTTAATGTGATCCAACAACGGAGTGTTAGACGAAGCCATACATCTCTGAGATGCTTTCTTAGGCAACACAACAATTGAATGAGCATATTACGTTGACCTAAGGTCAGGTATGCAGGTCAGACCAAGGTTAAAACCAACCTGTATTTTTACTTTAGGGCTTGCTGTATGGGGTAGTTTCTGGTGCTCATTTCAAATTTATTGATAGCAAGAACCGCATTATACATCTTCCATGAACTTCTTAGAGGTCAGAATAGGTCATTGACCTAAAATGACCCAGATCAACATTTTGTTTTTAGAAACATACTGCCTAGCCTATTTTTTGTCGCTTATTCCAAAGCAAAACTCAAAGCAGTCTTGTATGATTTTGGTCACCAAGACCTTTAAGAGGTCAAACTAGGTCACTGACCTTAAATGAGCATGTGACCCTTTCTTAGGTCACATCTAGGCTCTGGGGGCACTTCGGAGACCAACCTGGGATTTGACTTTTTTTACCTTATTTGGCCCTAAGCTCATGACTTACGAACCTCAAACTTTGACCTAAGGGAGTTCATGTACATGTCAACACACTCTGTGAATTTGGTGTCTCTGGCTATCTTAGTTCTCGAGATCTCAGGGTGTAGCCTCAAAGATGACACATTTGCCCGCATGTGAGAGGTACGTCAGACGCAGAAAGATTACAACGCCGAGAAAGCTAATGATTTCGACGCATATGCTAATACTTTCGGTGCATGTGTGTGTGTAATTCGGTGCATGTGCTAAAAATTTAGATGAATATTCTAATAATTTCGATGCATGTATGTATCATGAAGCGGATGTAATGCACATATGAACTAATGACCTACGATACAGACATGCAACACGATACCAGAGAATGACATATTTACCAAATACCGGAGGCGGAGAAGACAGCAATAGTACCAAACGTGTCGATAGCAGCGGACGAGCCAGACGTCATGCTATTGGCATCGACACACATAAAGCTGCCCCAGGGCCTCTGCGTCCAGACCAACTGATAGTCTCACAATGCATTCAGGAAGGCGTCTCGTCTACGCACCAGGACTAGGCGCGCGAGGAACGCGCTTATCAGCTCCAGGCAGTGTGCCAGGACCTGGAATCTGATCGTGTCCACCACCCATTCCCTCCAACAAGCGGAAGGTGAGAAGGTAGCTCGTTCAGCCCAAATCTGGCACCACTGGCCAGATGCGTTTGCATGAACAACCCGGTGATGGCGCTTCTATTGAGGCGCTTGGACACTACCTAGCCAAATTTTAGAGCCCCCTTCAGTATCTTTCCAAAGTAATTTCATAATTATAGATGGTGGTAAGCCGTCAGTTTTTTACAGCACATTTTCAACGCATTAAATAACCTAAACCTAGCTTTATCTTTAATCACCCATGCAGCTATCGAAAATTGTGCTCTCTGAACTTGATATTTCGAAGCAAATTAAACTTTGCGAAATCTGCTGAAATTTTCACCCATTCCCCCGCGTACTCGTGGTGGAATGTGTGGTAGGGAACGAGACCCCGCCCTGTCGGATGATGGAATCTTAACACTACCTTACATAGAGGAGCACTTGTTTTAGAAAAGAAAACATGTGGCTAGAAAATCAAAACTGCGCGTACGCGTAGGTGGAGAGAACAACAATGAGCTGAAAAAGCCTGCGATGACATCTTCTATTTCGAAGCCCAAGTGCCCAGGGGGCAATAGGTGTCATTAATGCAAGTCCGGGTTCCGAGGGTTTGCACGCAAAGAGCATGGCTTACGAAATCAAGTGTAAACTGTGTGGACAAAATATGGGGAGCATAGCCTTCGTCGGGAAACCCCTGCGCCATATTTGTTTGAGATATAATGAACGCCTTCGGGACGTTAAAAGCGAAACAGGAAATGCCGCTTTCGGCGACCATTTTTTGACAAAACAAGCTCAGGCTGAAATTCAGGGAGGCACGCTGCTATACGTATTTTAGAACTCAAAGTCATCTACAGAGTACAGGACCATTCAGACAGGAAAAAAGTGAATCTATTCTTGTAAAGAGGAGGCGACCAGACCTCAATGTACAGGACTCATCCTGGCCAATTATGCGAATGTGATTAGTGTCTTGATGTGTGATGCGCGCAACCTTAAAATCGTGTCCATGCATGAGTGATGCCTGACACGTGATGTGCGATGCCTGTTCAATTGAAACCATTTGCATTTTTAAGTGATGCGTGATGTGTGATACCTTTTTACTTGAAATCGCTTACATGTGTGAATGATACTTAATGCCTGATAGCTGTTTACTTGAGTTCGTTTCCACTTGACTTCGTTTCCATGTACACGTATATTTCGCGTATTTTAATTATTAGTTTAATATGTACTGTGTCATAGTAATAGATGGGCGTTGCACGACCTATAGCAGTCGATGCGCCCTAAAACCCCAAATCATCATCATCATGTCATAGTAATAGCTGGCAACTGCGCTTGTTCAATCCTCTCAATATTGGTGACCTGTAACCATTGTAGCTCACTGTTTAAAAAAGGCAACTGAAAAATCGAGTGGGATCGGCAGGCAATTTTGGATTTTCTACGGATATTGGTTTTGAGAAAGGCATGTAGCCGGCATATCAATATTTCCATCACTCCATTCTCCTGGATATTCTACGAGGAATAAGACTATCAGTAGTGGATTGGTCTAGCGTTTGCGTTCTTTTCTGCCATTCTACGGTTAGTCCCAGTCGCTGTCTAACACATATCTGCTCGACCTGAGCTCTAACACATATCTGCTCGACCTGAGCTCTAATACATATCTGCTCGACCTGAGCTCTAACACATATCTGCTCGATCTGAGCTCGAACACATATCTGCTCGACCTGAGCTCTCTTTTTATAGTAGAACGGGCAAGAAACAGCGCGCAAATATGGAAACAAACATCGCCTGCATCCTTCCATTCAAAACAACCTGTTTCTTTTAAGCTTTTCCTACCGTCTATCGGTAGATCCACGAGTGCATTTTGGAGATGGCTGTGATGCCCTTACACCGTTTGACCGAACACCACCCAGTCACGTCCGAGCCAGAGCACAATAGTAGCGGTGCGCGCACCATCACTCTTCCAAAATGGCGTGATTACGACGCTTTCCGCAAATAACACCCGTTTTGGCGCCATTGTCACTCCGCGCCAAACGCAGATTTTCCGCCCACCCTCTGTATCACGGGCGGTGAAAATCCGACTCACGGCTGGCTGGGCACGCGCAGGGCGCACAGGGCGGCGAACCTGAGTACGGTCCCGTTACGTGACGCGGCGGGAAACCGTGAGAATATGGCGTCTGGTGCTGCCGCTGCCTGTCTGGTCAGGCTCCAGTTGTAGCTGACATGCGGTGACCGTGGACTGCGCGGTGGAAATATGGCGCGGCCTTGCTGGATGATTGAGGCAGGGGGTTACTACAGATGAGATTATTGTTAGGAGAGTGCCCTCTTTTGTAGTGTTAGTTTGCACATCATGTTTGGGCCAGTTGCTTCTTCGACACTCGTCTGGTCTTTCCCAGTTCCAACCAAGACCTGACGATGATCGGAGAAATAAACGCTGTCGGTAATGTGTTCAAAAACATCACTAACGAGGGCAATAAACCGAATTATCCTGTAATGAAACTGGTGCTACTGTCAGATTTTTAGCCTTCGTTGTCGAGGTCTGCCTGTGAATATTTCTATGCAACTTTGGATAGTTTTTCGTTGTATAGATGTGACAGTATAAATACCCTTATTCCTCGTAGAATAAACGGGAGGATGGAGGGACATGCCTGATGTTTTGGCTGCATGCCCTTATCGAAGCAAATATCAGTAGTAAATTGACAATTGCCTATTGGCCATTGTGAAAATTTTGAGTTAACTACCGATATGCGTTTCGAAAAAGGTATGTAGCCAAAATATCACACTTATGTTTACCTTCTCCTGTTTATCCTAAGAGAAATAAAGGCATCAGTACTGTCTCATCTGTATGCATAATGTTCCTCGCAAATGCACTTAGCAGCCTGCGTAGTTTTTCAACGCTTTGATTGCAACCCACAGCTGACTGTGGGAGCTGAACACGACAGACGGTTCGCGTATTCGGTTCGGTTCGAAAGACGGCTTTACGGAACGATTGAAATGATATAATAATTGTTCACAGATGGAATAATTGCTCAGATGATCACCATCATCTGGTGCATTGCAATTAGCAATACACCTATTGACACAATATACTCGTCACAGCGTATCATAACTCAGTGACACAAATAGGTAGTGTACATACTGGCACACCAGGCACGAAGACAATCTTTCGAACAATTATTCTATGTCGGTGATGGTTTATACGTGCGACTACAACACACAAGGCCATCCATCCTTAAGTCCCTCTGGCCAGCTGTCCGTATACAAGGCTTTGTAAGGAGTCTCTGCACCTCACGGACTTCCAGCAGTATTGTCAAATCTAACTGTGCGAAACAATTTAAAAAGCCTACTGAATAATTTGTGAAAATGTACATGTATTGGTGTCGTAAGGCACGCGCACGATGTTTGTAGGACGTAGTTTATGGTCATGAAATGCAGTGTGTGCTAAGTTTTATATGCCAAATTTCCGCTCTTTTTAAGTCATGACATATTTTCTTCTGCAGAAATGTGCTCGTCTATGATGAAAAAGGATTTCCGTCATTAACGTAACGATTTGCCAAGAACTCTATTAACTGCTTAGAACTGGTCGCACCAAAAAGGCCTATGCCTGTAGAGAAGTAAGTACATACATAATCTGAATGAGAAAGAACCTTGTGTATATCTCTTCTCGAATTGCATATGATTTTAGTACTGATGGAGCTATCCTATCAGTCCAGAGCACAGCAGTGCCACAGTGTAATCCGGCTTCCCGCATTCAGTTTGAATGCTATCCCGCACCCGGCAGGGGAATGGGGAAGTCGGCTTCCCCGACGGTTTTTCGAGCACAGGTAAAAAACGAACGTTTGTGGGAACACGAAATTTTCAGCGTCTATTAATCTATCAATTTGGCATTCTTTGTGCCAAGCTGAAGTTTTGTTCTATCAAGATCATTCACCTAGCCCAGGTTAAAGAGGTCAACCTCTAAAGATTGTTACCACGCATCTTTTTTTGCGGGTCATTTGCCATTTGTTCAGATTTTCTAGAGTAATAGAACATGATAGTACCGACAGTCACATGCTTGAGATTTTGACGAAAAGGCGAGATCAGTGACCTGAAGTTAGGTAAATTTTTGATATTTTTCATGAATAATGCTTATTTTTACGCATTTTGTGTAGTGTTGATGTTTGTATACAAGGTAAAGAGTACCAACTCATATGCACAACTGCCATATGATCACAAAGCACATGAACTCGGCAAATCTGTATGGATACCCTCTGCAGAACACATGCCAATTTCAAAATAGGCGGTTTCATTGAATGATTTTGGATTTTGGACGTAGAATTCCAACACTGCACTGAAAACATGTTGCGATATCGTCCCCATGCATGATGAGGCCATAATAGATCACGTAAGGGCATGCAATATCATATGAGGTCATCCAAAGTTAGTGACCTATGTTGTCAGTAGCAGAGAGGCCAGATGAATCAGTGCAAAGCGTGTAACCACCTGCTTGTCGTGTTTGTGAAGATGATTTCATGCACCAACGTGCCTGTTCTTCACTTTACTACAAATGCATTGCCAATTGTCGAAGGGACTATGCATCATGTAGACAACCGCTTTGTGTTCTTAAGTGCCTGGATATGTGCGACAAACTATTTGTGACCACGAAAATGCATGATCCTGGCCACATACAACGATTTATAAATTGTTTATAAAAAGTTAATAAATCTGACCTAACGTGACCGCAGATGACCTTCCAGGACAGCATAAAAATATATTTCTGAGACTAGAATACATTGTTTTAAACAACTGCACCTAACGAAATAACTTAAGTCAGAACCACATTGTCAAAAATATCGTTCCTGTATGCTACTGGAAGACCAGTTTTAAACGGTGACCTGATCTGACCTGACCATTGTGTGCGAACAGAAATGGTTGGAATGGGCTCCCCAAAGTCCTAATGCTTATTTCCGTGTCTTCAATACCTCTCTTGACGTGATGACATAGCTTTTAAGAGCATCTATCAAAACGATCGTTTTTAACCTTGCGTGAACTCAGGTAAACTCACATTTGACGTAACGCCAAAAATTTAGTGTGTATTCTTCATGAGTTAACAAGACCTTCACAACAATATCTTTATCAAGTGCGCTTTTCCCATCATACTTAATGCTTGCCTCAATATCTTTAAATGTGAAACATTTCCTTTAACACCCGCTCCGGTGCGGGCAAATTCCCCCCCCCCCCCTCGAAGGTTTTCCAGAATGGCTTCCGAACGGCTCGGCGTAGAATTTTGCAGAGCTGAAGATAGTTGAATAGCGCATCGCTTGGTATCAAAAATGTACATTGCCGTGTAAGGTCACTGACCTATGGCAGATCAAAGTCAGACCATGGTTTCAGCGAAGTCGATTTCCAGGGAACCGTTCAACCTGATGCATCAACTGAGTGCTAGACAAAGCCATACATCTCTGAGATCCTTTCTTAGGCAACACAAATATCAAATGAGCAAGTTACATTGACCTAAGGTTAGGTATGAAGGTCAGACCAAGGTCAAAACAACCTGTTTTATTACTCTACGGCTCGCTGTATGGGTCAGTTTCTCGTGTTCATTTCAAATGTATAAATAGCAGGAGCCACATTATACATCTTCCATTAAATTTTTAGAGGTCGGAATAGTGCATTGACCTAAAATGACCCAGGTCAGCATTTGGTTTTTCGAAAAATACTATGTAGCGTAATCTTTGTTGTTTATGTAAATGCAAAACTCAGGGCAGTCCAGAGCAGAGCAGTGTATGATTTTGGTCACTATGACCTTTACGAGGTCAAGCAAGGTCACTGACCTTAAATGCGCATGGGATCTTTTGCTTAGAAACAGTTGTCTAGGTTCTGGGGCACTTTGAAGACCAACTTGGAATTTGACCTTGTTTGACCTTATTTGAGCCCAAGTTTATGACACAGGAACCTCAAACTTTGACATAAGTGATTTCACGTACAGGTCAATACACCCTGTGAATTTCGTGTCTTGAGCTTTCTTGATTCCTTAGATCTCAGCGGGCCAAATTGACCCCGACCCGAGCGAAGCGTATCAAGCCGGCCACCCAGGGCGCGCGTTAAAATGCACGTTGAGGTGCTTGGCAGGAATGTACATTTACTGTTGAGCCTTCACGCTTTATTGTCGGCCACCAGCCTCGGGTCACACCATGCAAATGATGACCGCACTGGAGGAAGGTCATACGATGGTCGATCGCGCAGGCAGTATTGAGGGGGCAGACGGGAGGGGAGGAAGAATGTCGAGTAGTATGCTTCTGGACCCAATTAATTTCCTAGAAGGCAATTGGATTTTGTTGCTTATTGATTTGGGCGGCCTGGTCTGGCCCTGTCCTTACATTCTAGAGGTCAGTATTTGTATCATCACCGACCTAGCCTTCATACGGTTCAAAGCTTGATTGCAAAGCAAGAGGCTTGATTCCTTAGCATTTGCGCTGTCTCATTTTGAACCATTTGTCTACAAGTCCCGCAACATTGAAAGGAGAACATGACATGAACAGCATTGATTATTTGATCAAAAAGGAAAAATTTGGCTAATTATCAAAAAGTTTTGGATCGTGAATGGAAACCACACCTATATGCTGAAGAGTTTCGCCGCAGTAACACGAGATCCGTCGCCACAGCATGGCCGCAGCGTTAACAGAGAAGAGAACGGATGGCGAAAGCCGGGTTCAGTGTGTGCAGTCGGTGTGTGCAAATGTGTGTTTGGGTGAAAACTTTGGGTCGGGTCTGTTTTTTCAGAAAACGAATTTTCAACTTTTTTCCAAGAGGCAGCTGACGTCACTTTTCAAAACTAAACACGAATGCAGCACCATGCGGCTTGAGCCGAGTGAAACTGGACCGTGCACCGTTTGCCGTCCATAATATTGACGTCTTTTTACTTTCGTCCTTATACTTTTATCAATATTTCAATAATTTCAATATCCGTCCTCAACATTCGCGTCTTTCGCAATTCTTTGACCGCATTCACCAAACCGTAAATAATTCCAGTCATCGATTGCGATAGCTGAAATTGTCAGAGCTGGCCTGACATACAGCAGACATTTTTCAAGCATTCTGACACGTCAGTTATCACACAACGCTGCACGATTGAAACTTTTAGTTTTGGTTGAAACCCTCCCTGCTGAACTCGCATGATAGGCGGACTTTCCAACGCCTGGATTGGGCCCGTTTTACGTGTTTCGAAAAGCGTCTATTTGTCTTCACTAGCTTCGACTAGCGTGTCATCTACCCGAGGACTGATAACTCTGACGTCTACGATCGCCTCGCTCGCCCGGCCTTGACGCCACGCCCTGAGGCACATACGGCTGACGTGGACCGCGCCGTGCCTGTGCGCCCTGAGGCACGTACGGCTGACGTGGACCGCGCCGTGCCTGTGCACCCTGAGGCACGTACGGCTGACGTGGACCGCGCCGTGCCTGTGCGTGAGGCACGTACGGCTGACGTGGACCGCGCCGTGCCTGTGCACCCTGAGGCACGTACGGCTGACGTGGACCGCGCCGTGCCTGTGCGCCCTGAGGCACATACGGCTGACGTGGACCGCGCCGTGCCTGTGCACCCTGAGGCACATACGGCTGACGTGGACCGCGCCGTGCCTGTGCGCCCTGAGGCACATACGGCTGACGTGGACCGCGCCGTGCCTGTGCGCCGTCCATGCCTGCCGCCTCGCAGCGATAATGGCGCCAGAAGCTGTCGTCTCAAGCGCGCAGCGGTTCGCGAGCGGGGGCGCACGCATCTGTCGTGCAGTCTCGCGGTGAGACATGGTGCTCAGGACCGCGACGCTGCTGTGACCCCTTAAGCCTTGGTTCGGCAATTGTGCCGTTGGGGCGGGACCCCGCAGACCTGCGCTAGGATGGCGGTCATGTCTGGCCATTTGCGTGTAGTGTCTCATGCATAACTTGCTCCAATAAGAAAAGAAACACAACGAACTTTAACAGTGTAGTCAACATGCGAAACGCAACATAAAGGCGTACGGAGAAAGCAACAAAACTGTTTCTCCACGACTGAGACGGCACAAGTAAACACCAGCACAGGACAAAGGAAAAGCGTACGGAAAAACCAACAAAACTTGCTTCTCAGCTAGTAAAGCGGTGCAAATCAACACCAGCATAGTACAACAGAAAGGCACACGGAGAAAACAAAACAAAACTTCTCCTCAGCTATTGGAGCGGCACAAACGAACACCAACATAACGCAACGGAAATATAACTGAGTAATAAAATGTTCGAACAGAAAACACAGGCGCCAACAACTAAACAGTTGTGCACGTAAACAAACAAACGTGCACCTATACACTGGGCCGGTCATATTTCTGATACATGTAGTTGTGCAGCTTCCAAATATCCTGGCCCTGCCGATAATCTTCATTACTGTAATCACATAACAAAAACCGACGGGTGGTCATGCCAAAGAACGTGGCACTGTCCCTAACCAACACGGTGCGAACCATCACACTGCCTGTCGATAGTCCAATAGATGCATAACAGACAACTGCTGAATGTCATGTAAAAACAGCCTTGTATCGTATTAAACGGTAATAGCAACCCCATAATATTCAACCGTAACAATCGTAACAACTTGGAACAGCTCCAGCAACAAGTCTTTGGAGTCTTGGTTTACCCCTATCCAGAGCCTTATTCACTCCTCATTTGGCCGAACATGTAGACCGTAGCTCATTGCCATCAATTTCCGAGAGACGCGCTTCTTGTCTGGGATCCCTCCCAGCCACGGAAACGAGAAGAGCTTCATGAACCCCATCGGCAGCCGGTGCCAGTAGGAGAGAGGCGGGCCCCAGCTAAAGCAGTAGCCCTTGGACAGCACCGACTGCTCTGTCCAGTACATCATGTAGAAGTTGCACATTTCGTCGTCGGCTGTAGCGCTGCAACATCGACGTCAATGTAACGAATACCTTATGAGATGGATGCTCGATCCCCGCATAGTGACAACGGCTTGCAGCCGTGCAATCTGCGCAGCGGCATCACGCCTCGTGGGTTGAGTACAAGGTCCGCGTAGTGTTTAACATCTGGGGTCATGGGGTGAGGTTTGGTGTTAAGGTGTAACGGGGACAGGGTGCGTTAAACGGTAATTGCGCCATTAAACGGGGCATGTTTTTTTAAACGATGCACGTGTTTTTAAACAATGATGGGTTTTTTAATGGCACGTGGGTTTTTAAACGGTCATCACAGCATGCTATTCACACTTTAAAAGTAGGTTATATAAAGACCGTTTTCAACTCCAGCTTTTAGAAGGCGCAGCCAGCCGGTCCTTCATATTGCGTTGGAGGAACTCAACGCAGCCAGCCATCAGACCCGCTGATGAAGAGGACGTGACTATGGCCACAAAATCATTGACAGTGACGGACATCCCTGTCAACGTTCTCCAAATGTTTGAGTTGGATGCCCTTGGCACAGCACGACAAGCGGGCAAAACTGACGTAAGACAGACTCCACTTTAAAGTTCTATATTCGCTGTGTAATGTCTCCTTAGATAATTAGCTGGCCGCGCTGTCCACCTCTTGGTTTATGAAGGTCACATTTGTTCGTTCCATGGGCTGTGCTAATCCGTCAGCTTCAAAATACGTAACAAAAACAACGCTAAGTGTACCACGCCTGCCAAATGTCGCAAATGCAAGAACAGCACACCAAATAAGCGTTTGATAAACATACTTGGGCCAAGATAGTATTCGCTATCCCGCGCAAAATGATGGGCGATATATGAGAGACTTGAGAGGCCACTTTCTACAATAAACCCAATTTTTTCATAATCAGGCAGCTATGGGATGATTTCTTGGCCAGAATTCAGGCTGCAGCCCATTATTCTACGCATGCCGTGGTGGACACACCTAAGAGAACCGATGCCTTTGGTGACGCGGTGTGTTTTTGGGATGTGCATGTTTTCAAGGCGTGTGTTGCTGGAGCGTGCACATTAATGTCCACGTGATACAGAAGCGGTGAGGTCACAAAATGCAAACATAGGAGATCACGCGTGACCTGGGCACATCCAAATGTGGGGCTGCTGTCAGCCTCTGACATCGACACTGATCGACAAATACTCAAGTCATGCGCAACACATGCGAACATTGTGCAAAACACAGATAAGCACGAAGCATCAGCAGTTTCCGTCCTCCAGTGACAAAAAGCCAGCCCGGGACACAAACGTCCCCGGATCGGCATCAGTGCCCTGCCCGCCGGCCCGCTGTGGGGCCCAGCGTCGGCTGTGGATCCCTCACCACCGCGGTCCGAAAGCTCCGGGCAACAGCCTGGCACGCCTTCCACGAACCTCATGTCGGGGTCGGGTCAGATCGGGTCACGGGAGGCCGAGGTAGTGGGCGCATCATCGCCGGGCCGTCATCTCGGAGGCGGAGGCCAGCGTTGGCAGCATTGGTAAACGGTCGCTGACCGTTCTTATGCCAGTAATAGTAGGGGTGGCCCGAGTGTAAAGCAAACGCCCTTCTTCAGCGGCCTCAGCTCCGTCCAATACATCATATAGAAATTGCACATCTCGTCATCGGCGGTGGCACTGCAAGGTCAGAGGGACGCGCTCGTCAGATGAGCCTTCGCCACCGGCCCGGAGGGTCCGTTGGGCTTTGTGCCGTCTTGTCCGCTGGCCTGGCCAACGTCAGAGATTGCGGTGGATTACGAGTCCATGCTGGGAGAACATGGCTCGCGAGTGTCAAAAGTGAAATTGAAAGCTTGTTCCGACCGAGCCATTCAGATAGCATAGGTTCCATGCAGTGAATTGAAAGCGCAAAGCACTCTGACATGAAGGCAGTGAATGTGTGGTATAGCGTGGCCTTAAAATGTTCAGATGCTAGATAGCTTCTTGGAAAGCGCAATTTGAACGTTCCTTTTTATCTGAGTTCTCCTTTTGCAGGCGGGCGGTTTTTTACGGGGCAGATTTCCGGATTCTGCCGCGATACAAAGCTACAAATTCAATCGAGGATTCGGACGCGCCATCGAAGTTTATTTCCAAGACAATTCGATGTCTGCGCAGATGAAGTAAGAATCCACCCCGGAACTGAAGGCTGATTCGATCCGGCTGGAACTGATCGCCTTGCAGTTTCTCGTGAGTTGGCCACGTTCGAGCTGACCAGGCGGCCCTTGAGTCGACTCAAATATCAATTTAACTATCATATATACTGATACAGGACATATATGCATGGTCGGACGCGCGGCTTTGCATGCACTGTGTTCAAATTAAACAGCGTAGTGCGGCTTATGAAAACCATGAATTGGATCATTTTCTACGTTGATTTTGGTCACAATCGACTTCATCGGGATTGACCCCGTAATCGTGCCTGCCTTTCTACTAGAGTCGGTATCAAAGCGGACTCCAAGTTAGGCTGAGCTGTTTGCAGTGACAGATGGAATTAACCCCCCTGCGTTGTGAGCGAGTCGGCATCGGCCCGCTGAAACGGCATGGAACACAAGCTTGCGAGGACAAAGCGAGCATGTATGACATCGCCGAGAGACATAGGCATGAAGATGGTCTGTATCAGCTGAGCGTATATGTGGGTAGACAGGGCTGTAAGAACACACGACACCAACTGACTTTCTTTCGGTTTCCAATTTTCCCACTGGATGACTTCAGCGACCCACCTGGGCTGCAAACGTGTTCTAAGAAAGACACTTGTTCCATGGCTTCCCATGAAACCCCGTAGCATCCATGGTAAAAATGTCTATTTGGCCAGCTGTCCCTTCCTTCCTCCCCCTGTTTGGGCTTTCCTCCGCCGTATTGTCAGAACAGTACCACTGGGTAACAGCCGTTGTACAACGCTTGGAGCCCAGTTTAAGTCAAACGGCCGATCGGGACATGGTGGCTGAGAACGGCGACCCAAAACCTAGTCCAGCCACGTCATCTGCCTCGGACAAAACCGCTTACTGAGAACCCGTTCCAATTCCCTGCGCATGACTTTCAAAAAACTTGCTGTGGCCGGCTTTCCAATGCCTCGCGCATTTCGTTTTGCCTGATCGGATGCGGTGTAAAAACCAGCAAAAAGACCCCGCAGGAGACACCTCCGGGACACGAGGCGCCTACATGTACACGTGATGGGTTTAGATCGGAGACTCGCCGAAAGGACGTCTACACGCAGCCCAGCAAGCAGCTCCGGGGAGCGAGGCCGAGAACGCACCTTATTGCCAAATGATGGCTTAAACGACCCATAAAAATGGCGCGACGCAATTCAGTGGCCTGGCCGACGTGGCGCCAAGTCGCAGGGGGGGGGGGGGGGGGGGGGGGGGGGCATACTACGAGCAAGCCGAGCGAGTCGGGGCCTTCTGCCGCGTTCGGACGCCACCTACAGCACAGAGAGACGTGCTTTTCTGCCACGCGCCGGACCCGCATATGTACCATTGGCGTCTGCCGTAGCGTTGCGTGGCTTGCCCTGAGCCTGTCTTATTAAGAACTCCGCCCGTGGAGGGTGCCGTGCGGGAGGCCGTCATTTGAAGCAGTCTGGGCTATTGAATCCCATGAGGAGAGCGTCTGTTGCTACCTGCGGGTGCAGCTGTGTGACGAGAGAAAGTTGCAAACTGCTCGCGGATGCTGCGAATCGAGGGCAGCAGCAGACCGCAGCAAGCTCAGTGAAGACAAGTGCACATGCAGGACACCGGCGCGTGATTACCATCACCCCCATCATCCCTGAGCCCGCGGGCACGTCTAGCATGGCAGGACATCGCGCGTGGGCACCATTACCCTGAGCCCACGGGCACGTCTAGCATGCTGCTGGTGTTTGTTTTGAGCCATAGCAAATGGAATGGAATGGTTCAAATGTATGCCCACTCCTCATTCATCGAAGTGTCCGGCATGCAACGAGCAAGGCACTGATTCATGAGGCGGACACAACACATTAAAGCAAGCCAACGAACAAAACAATCACAGCAAAGTTGGCCACAACTGGGAGGTTAACCACGGTGCATGGTTTACACGAAGGGCAAACGTACAACACCAAAACCATTCATAAGTAGCAGATTTTCTACACAGAAGTGCAGCCCTGTCAAGCAAGACCAGTGCAACACAGTGAACAGAACACAAGCTTGGGCGTGCCCACCACCAGCCCGGTGTGGCACGCCCGTCCCAGGCGCCCACCCCGGAGACGTTACAACCCCTCTCCCACCGCAGCGGGCGCGCTCTTACCCGACTCTTGTGATCCTGGAGCGGTAGTTGTTCATCGTGCATCGCGCAGCCTGCCAAGCAACGCTAGGTCAGCCGGGGCATGTCGACGCGCCGCGAGCACCCGAGCTTATCTCCAGGGCCTACCGACCCCCTGGCCGAGCGTCGGACTGACCGACGACAGCGCGCCGCCTGCGCCAGCGGGCGGTATGCCGGGTGGGCGGCGTCAGAAATAGGTCTTGAGGGCAACCTTTGGAAGCGGTTTGGGCAGCTCTGCCACGATGTTCGCCTTGCATGTAGTTCGCCCATTAAGGCCTAGGTTGACGGGTGTGTAGCCTTGCATGCAGTTCGCCCATTAAGGGCCTAGGTTGAACGGGTGTGTTTCATATGAACGTCTGCATGTGAACATCGCGAGGTACACTTGGAGACAGCTGGTGAGCGTACCACGATGTCGCCCTTGGTGAGTGTGATGTCATCCAGCACCGGGTAGAACATCTGAGGCAGCTGTGGGTTCATCTTGCCGATCAAGCGTCCACTGATAGCCGCCGTCCTTCGGCTGCACCTTCCAGCCGGAGACACCTCGCCTGGGGAGAGGCCGACACCGGTGACGACAGTGTGCCCTGCGGGGACCGCCTGCGCGCCTCGGCCGGCACCCCAGCCGGAGACCACCGTCGCCCGGGAAGAGCCGGCACCCGTGTACTACAGTGTGCCCTGCGGACCGCCTGCGCGCCTCGGGCCGGCAACCCCAGCCGGAGACCACCTCGCCTGGGGAGAGCCTGCACCGGTGACTACAGTGTTCCCTGCGACCGCGCCTGCTGCTCCCTCGGCCGGCACCCCAGCCCGGAGGCCACCCTCGCCTGGGGAGAGCCGGCACCGGTGACGACAGTGTGCCCTGCGGACCGCCTGCGCGCCTCGGCCGGCACCCCAGCCGGAGACCACCTCGCCTGGGGAGAGCCGACACCGGTGACGACAGTGTGCCCTGCGGACCGCCTGCGCGCCTCGGCCGACACCTTCCGATGCCTCGTGGCTGCTTAGTCTGGCATTACTGATTGCGGTACCTGCAGGATGGTCTGGAGCTGGTCCGGCCGTTGTTGGAGCAGCAATGAGCTAAGCGTTGTCTTTGGAATTTGAATCAAGGTAGATGACCCATACAGTTTGTTTGTCGTAACCGGTGGTGTTTCTGTCATCGGTGTTGGTCCAGAGTGACATACAACACGCCAAGGGTATTCACATCCTCGCGACAGGGAGAAAGCTCTTCCCTCGGATGATGGCTTCGTGGTCGCACAAAGGAAGACAAAAAACGGTCGGACCTGAATGCGTGAGTGTTGGTTGATAGCTTAACCAGAGCGTGGGGTGTGAGTCCGTCAGCTGACCCAGCGTGTGGGCGTGGGTCCGGTAAGCGTGGGTGAGTTCGTCAGCTGACCCAGTGTGTGGGCGTGGGGTTTGGTAGCTTAACCAGAGCGTGAGTGTGAGTTCGTCAGCTGACCCAGTGTGTGGGCGGTGGGTTCGGTAGCTTAACTAGAGCGTGGGTGTGAGTCCGTCATCCGACCCCAGTGTGTGGGTATGGGTTCGGCAACATTACCCAGTGCGGTGGTGTGGGTTCGGAATGCGAACGGTGTGGATGACCTTATCCTCCTCTATGTCCGCACGCCGTCTCCATGTAGTCGACTGTGTTGGGGAAGATGAAGCCGCCATTACCAGAGCAGCAGAACGCCTGCCGCCTTCGGCTGCCTGTAAATAAGCCACCAACATTAGTAAAACGGTCCGGCATATTGTGCAAAACGAACTAGTCGAACTGTGTTAAGAGCCGACTTTCTCTAAAGGCCTGGCAATGTGCCGGACTCGAAGCAGGCCAGTGTGCGGAGCTTGATGTAAATCAGCACTGTTTACAGGGCGGTAGAGGCAGGACACGAGGCTAACTTGCCAGCATGTCGGTGGAGTTTCGGGCCACGCCGTCAATATCGTATGTGCCGCCTGAGTATGTAAGGACACACACGTGTGCAGAGAACTGGCTGCTGGAAGGAAATGGGAGATGCTACGTGTGTCTAGGTGACGGCATACACACGTGATCGGACCTTCAACACACTGTAGCAGCCATTATTTCTGCAGCGGCCTCGGCGTCCAGTAGCAGCTCTCCTCTCTCTCTCTCTCTCTCCTCTCTCTCTCTCCTCTCTCTCTCCTCTCCTCTCTCTCTCCTCTCTCTCTCTCTCTCCTCTCTCTCTCTCTCTCTCTCTCTCTCTCCCTCTCCTCTCTCCTCTCTTCTCTCTCTCTCTCTCTCTCCCTTCTCTCTCTCTCTCGCTCTCTCCTCTCTCTCTCTCTCTCTCTCTCTCTCTCTCCCCTCTCTGCGGCCCGCGGGTCCTTCCCGCGGACCTGCCAAGGTGTGCCAACAACTCTCCAGCACCCTACGCGTTCCGAGGACCTCCGAAACTGGCCATGTAACGCCGGGAGGACCTCGGTCCCCATGCATCCAAAAAGGCGCCACAGCAAGCGACCCGGCAGGCCACACGGACTTGTGTCGCGCATGGAGTCGTGACACTCTCGACACTGCACTGGCTCAACGGGTTCTGGTCACTCAGTTTGTCGTGTTTACATCCTTGAATGATTCCAGGCTTGATGGGTCCAAATCAAGAAAAACAGAGGATAGAGAGAA
>NW_023596576.1:27374220-27423998 GCF_011947565.3 Pollicipes pollicipes
GCGGCTGAGTCCGCTCGCGGCCGCCGCTGCTGCCGCTGCTGCCGCCTGGTCTTCGCGCCCACCGCCTGTCGCCGCCGTCGCGGCCGGGCGGCATGTTCGCCTGCACCGACATCCGGCTGGGGTGGAGCACCATCTGGTGCACCGCGGCAAGTCGCACTCGTCGCCCAACGTGCTGCCTCCGCAGAGCCTGGCCTCCCGCCAGCAGAAGTCAAACTCATTCTGCGGCGTGGTGCCGGCGGGCGCCTCGGACCAGTGCCCCTGGGTGCAGCGACGCAAGGCGTCTGGCATGCTGGACGCCGACCGGCGCGGCTCGCTCATGACGCAGGACAACGTGCACCGCGCGCCCCGCGGCCCGGACGGCACCCGAGGCTTCATCCGACCCAGCCGCCCGTCCGCCATCACCATCAAGGCTCCGCTCGCCGCCCCGCCCCAGCTCCGGCCGCTGCTCCTGCTCAGGCCCCAGCTCCGGCTCCGGCCCCGGCCCCGGCCCCGGCCCCGGCCCCGGCTCCGGCCCCGGCCCGGGTCGCCGCCCCGGTGTCCACTGTTCTGTCCCCTTCCGCGCCGCCGTTTGTACCGGCCGCCATGCTCGCCGCTGCCGCCTCGACTTCTGCCCCTGTCGCAGCCAAACCGGCTCCTGTCCCGGCCCCTTCTTCGGCTAAAGGCGCTGCCGCCACTGTCTCTGCTGCCATCCCTGCCACTGCTGCAGTCAAGCCCGAGCCGGCTACTGTCCCTGCTGTAGCCGGTGCCTCTCAGTCTGCCGCCCCTGTCGCGGCAAATGTCTCGAAGACGGCTGCTCCTATTGCAGCCAAACCTGCATCTGCTACCGTTTCTGCTACAGCTAACGTCTCGAAGACGGCTGCTCCTACTGCAGCCAAGCCTGCAACAATATTGTCCAGGCTGCAGCCAGCTCTGTCCAGAAGGTCGTCAAGGCTGCGGTCGACATCGCCCCAGTTTCAGCCAAGACCACTCCGACAGCATCCACCGCGACTCCAACTGCAGTCAACGCGGCTGCAGCTGCCGCACCAGCTGGCGACAAAAGCGCTCCCCCTCATGCCACCAAAGCTAACGGCCCCAGCCGACACCAACACCACCCAGGCGGAGCCAAGACCACCGCAGCTGCCCCGCCAGCCGGAGCCAGCGCCGCCGCAGAAGCTGTTCCCGTCGGATCCAACACCACCGCCGCGGCTGCCCCAGCTGTTCCTGCCTCTGCCCCAGCCTGAACGACGCGCCCGAGGACGCTGTGATGACGAAGAGACCTGTGATAGATGCATCTTTTAGTCGCCTCCTTTCCCCCAACGGTGCACGCCCAGCATTTTCAGGCGGTTCGGCCTGCTCACGACCGGATAGCCTTGGAACACACGCAAGTCTTACTCAAGCCCCAGCACCCCCACTCCCGGGGTGATATTTATATATTTATTTGAACAGTTGCGAGGATTCGTCAGGAATGGAAGAATAAGAATGCATGAGACGGCAAAGTGTGCGAACAGAATGCTCTTGTAAATTATTATATATCTTATTTTGCCGGTGAAAGGTTAAGTTATTGACGGCATGTCGGCTGCCAGTCAGCTGTTCATGCGTCGGAAATACAGATCTGCTCATAAACCATCTCTTACTGCACAGCAGAGCTGAGATAATGCGCATGAGGAGGAATGAGTGGGTAATAAGCTTAAAGTGGCAATTCATGAGCGCAGGCATCCATCGACACGTACCATAACAGCTGCCTTCCTCAATCTGTGTGAAGGACAGATACAGGCTAGCTGCCAAGGTCATCGGCCAAGGCCACGCGTTTCGGTGTAAATGCGCTGGCGGAAGTGAAACGGCGCGAGAAACGTTAGCGGTTTTGCCACAGGCGTGCTCGTCAGTCAACGGTTTCTAGCGAGCTTCAGTACGTGTTACTGCGCAGCTCTGCATATCAACTATCTGTCATTTTCCGTCTCGTTCTTTCAGTGCCTCCCCCATCAATGCGCGGCTTCATGTCGCCCTCCCGCCATCCATCGCTGTTCCCTCTCCCCAGAGCGCGCCCGCCCGCCTCCCGCCGGCCACGTGTCTGCCCTGCTGCCGGCGGGTCCCCGGCGCTCTCCCTCCTCCGCGGTCTCTCCCCGCCCGCTCCGCGCCGGCCACGTGTCTGCCCCGCTGCCGGCGGGTCCCCGGCGCTCTCCCTCCTCCGCGGTCTCTCCCCGGCCGACTCCCGTGGCCTCAGCCGACGGCCGCACTTCCCGCATGTGGAGCAAGGTCGGCCGATAAAAGAGAAAGCGCCAGGCGAATAACCGCTCCCATGGATACGAGGCGCCGGCGGGCGGCCGCCGCCGCCGCTGACCCTCCGTCAAGGTCTCCTCCCGCCCCGCGGGCCGCGCAGGAAGTGCAAAAACTGCCGGCCGCCGCGCCGGCACGTGAGCCGACGCGCCAATGGCGAGCCGCGCCGGCGCCTCGTGTGACCATGGCGGCCTCTCCAGCATCCAGGTCGTGCGCGCCGGCTGGCTGGGGCTCGGCCGCAGCGCAAACAGCGTCGCGCGCCGGCCGGTGGCGGGTGACTCACCGCGCTCAGGTGCGCCACTGTGCCCCTGCGCCCCGCCGCGCCGGTTATGCCGCGCTGGTGATGAGCAGGGCGTCTGAGGTCCGATCCCGTCGGCCGCACGGCAGCTGCACGCATCAGCTAATCGCCGTTGAGTAGCGGGTGTGCGGCAGCGTGATTGGGCCGATAACCCGTAAGCGGCAGCAGGATTTCTCATTTTGTCCTGCCGTGATATACGGTGGTCATTCCTGCACTTGTCTCCACGGGTAAATTACCAATAGGGTTGGCGGGGTCCAGGCCCCAGCTGGGCAGATTTGACCATCATTGATGCGTTGCTCATATAAGAGGGCTAAAACAAAACTGGATTCCGTTAACACTGAGGGCGTAGTCACGTCCGCGTTTGTGTCACCAGCAGCCAAAATATCGACGACGTTCTGCAGATTTGCCCTGTTGCCACATGCTTTAGACCTTTAAATCACTTGCGCCATTTTAATCATGTTTAAGTTATCCAGGGAACGCTGGCGGTACGTGTCGAAGCGGTCCAGCGAGGTAACTTACCACTTACAGGCTGTCGGCGTCGTGATCAACGAGCTTGGCATAATAGCGCCTCTCGGTGGACGCAGGCAACAACAAGGGTTATTGGTACAAATTTGGTGCTGCCAGGCGTTGCTTTGCATCGCAAGAAAGAAGTCTTGGCACCGAACGTTTCCGTCCATCAGGAAAAGTACGCAGCGAAATATTTCAGCTGTAGAAAAACCAACAGCGGAACAGTTGAGACATGAGAGCCTATGGCAAAACGCCTGGGGCGGGAACTGTCAGCGGGAGGGTTCCAAGCCCCCCCCCCCCAACTCCCGTTAACAGGGCGTCTACGACCGTGGTTTGGTGGCTTTGACTGTTCAATGCTGTTCAACGCATATATATATATATATATATATATATATATATATATATATATACACGCGTGCCGCCTTTCAGTAAGAAGACAGCATCGCTATTATGTTGGCTGTCAATAATCATATTTGTGTTTGATGGCGCTTCTGTACAATCCATTTTAGTTCCGATTTACAGCCCGTGGGGCTGATCACAACTCAGGCTCAAAGCACCACACTAAGATTAAGATCTGACCCCGTGTCCGACTCAGACACATGCAATTCAATTCCGGAATCGAACTGGACAAGGTCCAGTTCGCTGAAAACAGCAGAAAATATGGAACCTTTTTAGGGTGTTCAAACGTTATAGGCATACAGTTTCATGCTATGAATATCGGATTTTGACAAGCCTTTTTGAACTTGTCCACCTACTTAGGAGACATGGAATGCTGCTTTAGCTTACACACCATGGTCTAGTTGCTGTTATATTGCAAGTAGGCTGCAGCCTACTTAGCGTCAACTAACCGGCTCTCAAGACTGTGTACGAGGTGATATATATATGCAATGCAATCAGCGTCGTGCTCACAGGATTCTACAGAGAACACACGAAATGCTTTCGTTTTCTCTCAATTGTATGCTATGCAATCGAATTAAAGTGAATTGCAACGAATACTGACGGCCAGCCCATTATGCATTGCCCTAAACACACCATTCAATTTACAGCAGAAGAGCCTGGAAGTGTAAAACTGTATGCACATTGCGTGCAACATATCCTCCAAATTAGTTCATCCGCTTCTAAGCGTGACATAGGCGATTGAACAAGTGATACAGCGTGCGACTACGAAAATATAAATACATTGTATTATTAGATAAGCATCTCAAACACTATCAACATCAACACAACGTGAAAAATGACAGGAAACGGCAGCTCTCAAATCCTTCGCCACAGACCGCGTAAAAGGAACGCGTAAGATTCATCACCTGCTATCTACGATTAACATTCGTATAGCTAGAAGACTGTGCAGTGTGTAATATTCTCCATATGTACATTATCAGCATATCATACACTTTTTAACTGCAAAATGGCAGGAAAAGGTATTTAGATCGCCATTTGCTGCTTATTTCTATTCTCAGAGTACTTGTATTAGTTGAAAGCAATGTTTGGCTTTGAGTAAACTCATTGATGCCTTTTCCCTAAGCGTTTCATTCCATTACGAGTCCAACTCACCAAAATGTGTTTTGGAATATATTCTATTCTGAGCCGACGACAAGCTGTTTGAGCCCGGCGTCGATATTCTGACCCCTCCCCGAGCAAAGCACAAGTCTGCTGATAACACAACTGCCGGCCTAGTCAACCCACATATTGAAAATTTTACCATGGACGAGCGAATTCATTGGCACTTACATTCCATCCACGCATCACATGGACTGAGTACGGACATCATTCTTTTGTAATTCGGCTCGGCGCTTCAAGGCACTGGACTCACTGACAACGCTCATTTTCAGTTAAATGAATGGATAGCGTCATTACCTTCTTCAGGTTCATAGGGCATTTCCTTACACCTTTGCTCTTTCTGTTGTAATGATTCTGCGGGATACTGACTTTAGCATGGAGCCCTGTGCAGCGCGACAGCGGTACTCTCACATAAGGATAGGAGTTTCCTTCCAGGCGCGTTCTATCTGAATGGAATAGCAATGGAAGCTCTGTCGGAATCAAATGGCTAAAATGTCACACTCAGATCGAGTCAGACAGATCCCAATATCTTTGAAACACCCTTAATGTCGCATTGTTGCATCGTGGCATTGTGCACGACAAAAGCATCCTCCGGCAATGGCATCTTGCACAAGCCGACAACAGGATTATCCGTTGAAATGAGGCCGCACTACGGCGGCTCAATGTATGAGGGACGAACTTTGCATAGTAGGTACCCCGAGCTCAAGATTATCCCATCAGACCACTCGAGGTTTATTTGTGAAGGATAACTATCTCATAACCTGGGATTTCCACTAAAAGTCCGAGAAGCGTACACAGACCGTGGAGGACCCCAGTAACAGTTGTATTCAAGTCTTGTTAGGTGACACTGCTTACGCGTTCTCATCAACGGGCTAAGTCAATATTAAATGTGAAAAACAATATTTAGATAGTTGGCGTGGCAGATAAAGATTCACTGAGATTACCGACATGTAATCTCACGTTTTGTGACGAGCGCTCTAAAGAGTATGCGGCGCAATTACCGTATGCCAAATAACACTCACATGAGCTATGTCCCAAAAACTACATTGTTCCTATATTGCACCAGCTGTCGATTGACGCGCAAGCATGGCGGCCGTGTTACCGCTTCTTACCGAGGCAGGTGAACAGCACAAATGCCAGTCAGTGAACCAGGACACAATATACAACATCGATACAACACCGTTGCTGCGCAAACCGCACTACAGTTAGTTGGACGCGAAGTTCATTGGGCGCATCCCAAACTGTCCGGAAGCCATCGCACTTTTCCAAAGCTACATCGTCATACGTCGTCATGTTGAAGCTAACCATGATCTGGCAGGCTTCTCATCCTGCCACTGACACTGTGGCGTTCGTATCAACAGCACGCTGGCCCGAGGCCTCTCAGCTCATCAGGGGCCCGTCTCTGGCGTCGGTCGCGCCGCTTGTGGCTCGCGCCGGGCTGCTGGGCGGCGCTGGGCCGGCTAGCTAGCGAGGCGTCCGTGTGGTTCGCGCCGGGCTGCTGGGCGGCGCTGGGCCGGCTAGCTAGCGAGGCGTCCGTGTGGTTCGCGCCGGGCTGCTGGGCGGCGCTGGGCCGGCTAGCTGGCGAGGCGTCCGTGTGGTTCGCGCCGGGCTGCTGGGCGGCGCTGGGCCGGCTAGCTGGCGAGGCGTCCGTGTGGTTCGCGCCGGGCTGCTGGGCGGCGCTGGGCCGGCTAGCTGGCGAGGTGTCCGTGTGGTTCGCGCCGGGCTGCTGGGCGGCGCTGGGCCGGCTAGCTGGCGAGGCGTCCGTGTGGTTCGCGCCGGGCTGCTGGGCGGCGCTGGGCCGGCTAGCTGGCGAGGCGTCCGTGTGGTTCGCGCCGGGCTGCTGGGCGGCGCTGGGCCGGCTAGCTGGCGAGGCGTCCGTGTGGTTCGCGCCGGGCTCCTGGGCAGCGCTAGGACGGTTCGCTGGCGAGGCGTCCGTGTGGTCCGCGCCGGGCTCCTGGGCAGCGCTAGGACGGTTCGCTGGGGAGGCGTCCGTGTGGTCCGCGCCGGGCTCCTGGGCAGCGCTAGGGCGGTTCGCTGGCGAGCAGGCGTGCTCTCGCATCACGACGCGCCAAGTGGCGATGCGTGCGGGAACCAGAGGCGGGTCTGTGTCACGACGCACCAGGAGAAGCGTGCTGCTGTCACGATGCCTCCGGTGAAACGCTCGCATATCACGACCAGCAGCCGTGAATGCCAGCGGCTCGCGACAGCCCCGGAGAGTGGCGCACAGCCAAAGTACGCTCAAAGATCAGCAAACCAGCGAACAGTATCAGTGTCATAAGAAATGTATTTTGTTCAGCCATCATGAAGCATGTCCGTTATTTATGGACAACCATATATCACGTAGCCTTATTGCAGTATGTTTGATTGCAAGCTGATGCAAACTAGCGAATCACGCATTGCGAATGCCAAATTGGACGAGATAATGTAATATCACGAACTTTAAATTTTCCCTCTGTTCCACTCACGACATGGACCCGCTGTGACGCAGAGTTCTTCCGGGCGTAATACGGCTACCAGAAAGGTTGGGTGTTTGCCCACAGTTCAAAAACAGTTCGCGAATCGCTATTCGTGGGTGTCTGCTGGCGCCTTTGCCGCCGGCCGGCCAGCTGTTCACGAACACAATGCTCGCAAACTGGTCCCGGACTGTTCAAGAGTGCAAATGCATATGTCTTAAGCAAACAGAAGGAGGTGACCAAATTGAAAACATACGATGGTTTTTGCTTTTCGGAAGTTCGGAACCGTACGTTTTAATTCTATTACCTTCTGAAATAATTTTACTTATCTTGAACATGAAGGCGCTTGAAATGACTCGTCAGCCAGCACTTTGGTTGCTCAGTGGTTGGCCCAGTGGAGGGCCAGGAAAGGGACAGTGGCGGCTTCCAGTCATCTGCCGTCGCGGACTGGACGGCAGATGGTCGAGTTTGCGGAATGAAAAAATGGAACAGTGGTCGCGTTTGTTGGCTTCCTTTCGTGTGGACCGGTGATGTACAGAGGCATTTACCGCGCGTTTTCTGCTCGTGCAGTGCTCAGGTCGTCCTGTCTTCGCTTTGCCGCCTACATCAGCGGCTTGGCTGGCCGCTTGGGCATCCCAGGCAACGGTGTGCGTGTAAATTTATCACGCATACCGAAACCAATGCCTTCATGTTTGCGGAAACGAGCGACACGAAAGGCTCAGACGGAAATAGCGTCATAACATTCGCGTAATGCCGCAGCAGCGCCGGGTGCTTAAAAAACGCTCATGGTCAGCTTACTGCAGGATTTCCTGGTCGCCGACTGATTGCGGACCGTTCATGTTCGTTTGTATTCGGTCGTGACTTCGGTCGCCGGCTGGCCAGCTGTTCGCAAACAGTTCGTTCCTGTTCGTTTATGAATCGAAACTGACCAACATGTAGCTTTGGGCACCGACCTTTATCTCCGTCCGCCATGATGCAGCGCATGTCCCGGTGCCGAATGGTACATATCACAGACCGCCCTACAGAGGTGTCGAATCGTTTGACACTTAAAACATCAAACTGTCATGTGTCCAAGGATAGACAAACATGTGTAAAGGCTCCTAGTTTTAGATCCTATTTCTTGACTTATTGAACTTATGCACTTGTTTCTAACGGACGACAAGAAAACATCCCGCGCCGTTATCACCATGCAAAGCCAAAACGACATCGCCTCCAGGAAAACCATCTCGTCAGGCGGCTAATCATTTCATGGGCCCAAGCACTCAGTAGAGGGAGGATTTAGAACGGAAGAGTCAAGTCCTCCAAATGAGTTTACCTTCAGCACAGGAAGCGGTCGGTATACCGAAAGTCTCGTTACAATGCGAGCCGTATTAACACGTAGGCGCGCTATGCTTACAGTTCTTCCAGTAAACTTTATGTGCATTCGAGCAGAGTAGTGTGAATATGTCCTACCATTGAGGTGGAAGCCCCTCAGCGCTCCCAAAACGCATCCAACGTCTTTTGGCTCTCCGAGGAGTTACTGGATTCCTGTAGGTCTCCTTCAGCACACCAGGTCCCCGGGGGTCTGGTGACAGAAGGGAACGGCCAGACATTACTGTCCATTTGATCAACCCCGACGAACGTCCAGTTAATGACCCGTCCAGGTCCAGGTTTGCTTATCGCTGGTAAGGTTACTACCGCATGATATTTGCGTACACTCACCTACCGTCGGAACCCCCCCCCCCGCACCCCACTTGCCGAACATGGTGCCTTCCCCGGGCTCCTGCACCTGCAAAATGCTTTCTTCTTCACCGACATTGAACAGTTTTATTCGAAGGCTCTCAAACCATGCGATAGATGATCTCGGATTGCTTTCGGTGCCATCATGAAGGTGCAGTCCAACTAAGCGCAGGTGACCCATAGACCCTGAATGTGCCTCTTGCCGGCACAGCACCTTGGTTCCGCTCCGTTTCTTCCTGAAATCGCAAAACGTGTGCTAATGTCGTCGTTCGGGCGAGGCGCGCCAGACCGCGCACAGAGAGAGCCAGGAGCGCGCACGAACGCAAACCCAAGTCCGCTGGCTGCAAAGCGCAAAGCTCAGGATCCTATGTTGCAGCAATGGCCATGCCCAGCATCTGATAGCTCAGCGCCAGAAATAGCAGGCAAACCTTGTCAGTAGGAGCCGCCCGCAGTGACGTCATTCATGGACCGTATTCATCCTTCCAAAGAAGTGCTTAACCGACATAATTATTGCTGGTGAGGCGCGTTCTAAGTGCTCGCTCGGGATTCTACTGCCTCTTTTACTACGTCATAGGATAGAGAAACAGAGAAGTGGCGTGAAGGGAGTCATCTGGGTGTGTGATGTCGTCTGTCTGTGTGTTTTCATTGAAACGAGCTCACGGATTTAGCTTGAAAAAAAACAGGCATTCGGTAATCAGGCATCAAGCATCGGAGCATGCCAAACACTTCGATGTGCCAAGGCATTCGATAAGCCGAAGCCTGAGCCGAAGCGTTACTGTCGGAGGACAGCAGACATTTGACTGGCCCACTCGCGCCTCCCCGCGCCCCGTAAACTTCTTCCGAGACGAGTCCGGGCAGAATACTGTGGGAAGTTCTGGCATCACAGGCAGTTCGCTTCCGTTTGACTCGTAAGTGCTTCTCCTGAATACCCGCGCGGTAAAGGTGCATTCTTGCCGAGAGGTCCGTCCGTTCCTGACATCCCCCGTTGCATCGCTTCAGTTGCAGGGCAAAACCCTGTAACTGAAGCGAGAGCTCATGCCATGCTAATGTCGTCAGGATTTGCATGCGTCGAATAATCTACGGGTGCAGCTGACGGACCTGATCGGGTTGTTAGCGCTTACCCCTTCAAAAGTGTCGGAAGATGTCCCCATTCAATGCATCACAGGACGATGAAGTGCGCTTGTAAGCGGGAAGGAGCGACAGCCAGCTGCCTGGTCGGCGCACGAGAGGGGGGCCGAGAGGCCGGAGGGTCCGCTCAGCGCAAGGTCAACAGGGCGTGTCGCGCGTGTGTGGACGCTAGGACGCTCGTCTCCCGACCTCGCAGTCTTATCAGTTGGCCACTACCCGCCGGCGGCGTGGCAGCTGCAGCAGCAGAGACCAGCCCCGGAGATTGAAGCCATGCAAAGAAGCCGCGGCGTCTTGGAGATCCAGAGACGTGAAGAGGTCCAGAGGCCGACGTGGCGAACAGAGCAGTTCATTGCATTAAACGCGACCCTCTGTTTTCGCTACCATTCAGAGTCGAGCGATGCCGTAATTTGTGTCGTTCCTGAGCAGGCGCTAAGGGCGCTGCTGCTGTTCCTGCAGGTGGTAATGGTGACGACAGACATGTTATATCACGGACGGCAGTCAACAGCGGCGGGCTAAAGCCTCGCAGTTCCAAGGCTATGCACTGTGTTCATGATGTGTCACGGATCGCCAACCTTTAATTGCGCGTGCCATGGCCCTGCTGCGGTCGACAGTTACCGTGTACCAGCTGGAAAAGTGGAGGCGTAGCACGCGAACCACGAGAAAGACCTGCTAGGCTGGCGAACATAAGACTGAGCAATGCCGAATAATCCGAAGACTAAAGTGAAAGAACGGGTGTTTTCCAAGCATCACAGCATGAAGCTTTTGCGCTTCCCGACGGTTGCTGTTCTACCGAGCGTGTTCCGTGTTAATTTTTTTAAGTGTTCTATCATTTATTTTGACTCTAATGTTGGGTAATGGATGGAGACCATTTCGCAGCGGGGTATGTGTCTTAATAATGTTATTGACACGAGATAACATTAAACTTGAGACTCGAAAACCCGTATTTTTTACATGAAGCTATTTCAACGATTGATTCACAACAATAGGCTATGCTTGGTTTGTCCCAGGCACGTGGACGATGAGTGATTGAACAACTTGCACCGAAATGATGCGCCGAAGCAACGTTTGACAAACCATGCCTTCCGAAAGTAGGATGTTGACAGATTTTTTAGGATAAAGGTGTGATAACCTGACCGAAGGTCTTGCAGTCTAGATAAAATTGCGAGCATGAAAGAAACAGCCATTAAATCCCCATTGCCATAGACCCAGACTGATATGGACGGCAACAGAATACGCATGTGCACATCTTCAACTAGCATACGAGTCTGCACACCAGCCGTTTACGGTTGTTTGATAACCAGGTGGCAGGTTTAGACTGCTGCAACCGAATCGTCCCATGACAGGGCGCCGGGGGTCCCGCGGCGGGATGTACGCCGGCGGCCGGCCGTGAGCTGCAAATACAGTACGCGGGGAGTGGCTGATGACGTGCTGGGGAGGGCGACGGGCGTCGATCGCCCACAGCGCCGGTGTGACGAGTTCGGCGAAGCCCGCCCGCGTTCCCACGGTCGTGGCTCACCGCAGCGCTGCCTCTCGCCGCCCCTGAGCGGACGCCCCGGACTGATCACTTCAGCCGGCGCGGGGACGCGCACCAGGAGGGTGCAAACGACTGATCGCAGGGGCCAGTGGGGCACCGGTCAGGTGTTAGCGCCCCGGCGGACCGTCCGCAGCGGTCATCCGCGCGCGTCCAGCGGCGCCACTCTCCTCTGTACACCAGTCCGGCAGCGAGGCGAGGAGCGGTCGCTGTGGCGGCCCCTCAGCGCACCGGTGCAAACAACGCAGCCATCCGCGGGCGGAACACGGGACAGAGAGAAGCGACGCAGAAGGCCGCGGCCCTGTGCGGAGTGACACAGTTCCGCGTACATGACGGGGCGTATGTGTAAACACGGCCCGGCTCGCTCGCGTGGCACCGCCTCTCTGTCGCCGCCGGACGCCGCCGCCGCCCCTGCCCCTGACGGCGCCGCTGCCCCTGCGCGGCGGCAGCCAGGGTCGACCGGACGGGAAGAGCGGCCGGGACAGGGGCGACCGTCTCCCAGCGCGGCGGCGGCACCAATCCAGGCCAAGGTCGGGTGCGCCCGCCGGCCGTGCGGAAGTCAGGCCGGTGCCGCCTTTTTCGGCGGCCTTGTCCGTCCGGGCAATGTGCGCACGCCGGCACAGGGCCGATCAGGCCGCGCAGGCCGGGCCTCCGCTCAAGGAGAAGCGGAGACAACAGGAGGGACGCGCCCACAGCCGGCGGGCCCGGCGGCAGACAACGGCTGCCGGCTGACTAGGTGGCGGCCGCGGGCCGGAGCGCCGCCGTGAACTCCAACACATCGCGAACCAACTTATCGATTTTGGAATCGAGTTGGCTAAAGGAAGCTATGCTATGGAAAATACTGAAACTTGAGTGAACTAAACAAACATCTAAAATAGTGGCCACGGCTCGAATCCACCTAGCTTAAAACAGGCAGGACAACTTCAAATCCAATATCTTAGCTTGAGAGGGCGAATTCGAAGACGGGGTTCGTGCCTCAATTGAAACACTCCTGTTTAGTGATGCATGTGTTAATGTCGGGTGTCTCGGCAAAATTCCACAGGTTTTTGTCCATAATATTTAGGTGAATGCGTAAAACAGCATCGATATTTACCAATCGGTTCCGCTGCCTAGCAACAATCGGACGACTAGACAGCTGCATTTTGTGAAATCGAACCGGTTTTTCCATAAGTTTCCTAGAGAGCGTGTCGAAGTTGAACTAAACGTTGTCAATAATATGCTCCAATGTTTGAGCCCCAATGACGCCAGTCCTTTTGATAACACGTGACCCGGAGTTGTTACCGATGTCACAACATTGCAGACAAACTTGCTATTGATTAAAAGCTATGGCAGGCAAGGAGGGCGCACAACCCAACGTGCTTTGGAATGCCCGCCTCTATGCTTCTTACCCTTGGCAATGGCATGTCTTCACTGCGTTTGCTCCTGCACGTGCCCGACGACACGGAACGTGTTCGAGTGGCCCAGTCTTCTCGGCCTGGCCGCTGAACTGTTCAACTCAACTGACTAAAAAAACTGCCTTCTCGTCAGCCCCCCCCCCCCTCTCCCCCAAAAATACTGCTGAGTTTGCTCTTACTATGATCTACACTTTAAGTTCGTTCGTTCGCAGCTCGTACATGCGCACACATGGATATACCAATGGCCAAAAATGAATCGACTCCGTACTCACGGATGCGCAAGGAAGCAAATACCAAGAAGTTCACTTTCTATTAGTGCGAAACCCTGGGATAGACTATGCCAAAGTCCAGCCCCATGCCACTAGGACCACGCCCACCTTTGAGAATGGCGGACAGCCAGACAAATTTGAGACATTGCGTGATCGGCATAACACCAAACCACGGCGGGATGGATGTTTGGGTCACTTTCCAGCTGGGACCCAGGTGAACACCTCAAACCCGGAGATGCATAACCGGGACACCGGATCCACAACACAGCAGTCACACTTTCCACCCACGCCTGTCCGCGTCAAAACCAGGCAGGCGGCCTCACCAGCACGAGCGGTACATTGGCGGCCAGCTACGCACAGGCGCGCGGCTCGGCAGGCGTCGAGCGCGGCCGGCGTCGGCCGGCCGCGCCGAGGGGTCCGCATCGTCCCGGCGCCCGGCGGGGCGCGCCGTTCCGGCTCTGGGCGGGGCTGCGGCGCCGGCGGCAGCGGCGGCGGCGGCGCAGCCCCTCCCGGCCCGGTCACCTCGCCCGTCAGCCGCTGACCCGATTAGCGCGGCCGAGACAAGGTGAAGACGCGGGTGAACGGTCAGCCGGACACGGTGCCGCCGCTACCGGTCCTCGTCACGGACGGCGGGTGGCCGCCTGTTGTCACGCGTCCCCCGTCAGGGACGGCGGGGTCTGCCTGCCATCGCACTACTGTCCCTCTTCAGGGACGGTGGGTGTCTGCCTGATGTTAAATTCGCGTTTCACGTCAGGGACAGGGGATGCAGGTGTTTCTGCCACCACACCCGGCTGATATTTGGCATTCGTCACACTCCCGTCCCCCGTCAGGGACGCCAGGTGACGTTTACCCTCACCCTGTTGTCTCTGTCATGGATCGTTTGGGACGATACAGTGTCCCACACGCTGCCATCCAGCGTCCATTCGCAGCAACCGTTATCGCCAACTTGTGAACGTCTCAGAGGGTTTGATCATAGCGTAAAGACTTGCAAAACGCAGGTGAGAACGTACCGGGCAGATGTACAGTCTCAGGGAAGTCCAGTTCGGGTCTTGTCTAGTAAAATTAAACATGCTCTTGAGACAAAAATCATTCTTTTTTAGGCTCAAGAGCACGCCGCCGTTTTACATTGAATCATTCACCATTATTCCACTTTCCCGCTCTTCTCTAAACTCGGCTACACGCATGATGCGTGGGGTAGCGAATTGATCCCATGAAGTACCACATGAAGCTCACCACGGCTTGAGAAATGCCGGCAAATTTTGCTTGAATCTTTCGTTAGTTTATGTGCATTTCAGAGGATCAGTATCAATACAACATAGGTGCACACTGCATGATGGTGCTGATGTTACGGATCTTGGTATTCACTGACAGTCGGGTTTTCAGACGAGTCATCAGCATTGGCACAAGACCTCCGTTCGCTGAAGCGGTCGCCGCGTCGCCCGCCCAGCGCCCATCACACGCTGCGCCGCGGCTGACCCTGTCCGGGCCTCAGCTGAGCCCAGCCGCAGTGGGCGGCGGCATCTCCGACGGTGTTCGGGCGTGCGGCCTTGACCCCGGCCGGTGCGCGGTGGCCACCGGCTCGCCCCGGGCAAGCCGAGTCACGTGACGTGTGGCGGGCCTGGGCGCGCCGGGCAGCGACCAGCGACGTGGATTGAACACGTGTCTCCCAGGCGGCAGCGGTGCGATGGCGCAGCGACACGTGAAATTGTTGCTAGCAGTGATTTCGGCATTGGCTGTCAGCTGTATAGAAAATGAAGCGAGCCACGCACGTCTGGTGAATGTAAGATAAAAAGCCGATGTTAGTGACTGGGAATGTGTGAGGATGTCCTGTCTAAGGACTGTTTTGTTATGACTTCAGTCGAATGCATGATATTACTGCATGGTAAGAAGCCATGGTAAGGCGATATAAACACCCGCGCGGCATTCCTAACGATTCGTTGAAAAAAAATATTTCCAAATGCTGCGTTAACGAAAATATTCCCTGCCCGGAACATCAGCAGTTTAAGGAAGCCGCTCTTCTATCTGTGCGGCCACGATTGTCCGCTCGGGGCATGGAATGATCTTATCATTGGCGACGCATACTTGTTCCATGATGCTCGCCCAACGCTGTGAGATCTAAATGCATAAGCCGAGTGGTGCGGAAGCTAATGTGCCCGCTGCTTTCAGCAGGTTTTCAAATTACGACACATACATACACATCGTCCCGCGTGACGTGCGCACATCACCCTCAATTGGAAGACCATGCAGACACGCGCGGCAACATCGCCAGGGGTGAAGAAAGCTTCTGATTTACCGGATGTGGTAGGTGACCAAAACTGCCACTTTTCTAGCCCATTGGTGACAAAATTTCGAAAATGAAAACAAATTTCAACAGACCAAACTTTATCATGGCATACCATCCCAGCTAGATAAAGCTCAAAGTTTAGTGTTGCTCTGTACTCGCTAACGCTCGCAGCACGAGCATGTGTAGAGCACATGTCGAAACGTTGACGTTTCGCTTTATGAGCAAGTTGAACCGTAAGATGCTGCCGAACGTAATACCCTTTACCTTTAATGATAGTTTTAAGCAGGTGACAGAAATACCAAAAAAACTATATCAGTGCTGGCGTCACAAATCAGTGGTGGCGGTGTTTTTCCAATGCCCCTCAGATCAGTGCTTTTCACAGTTTTTTTCGGCCAAGATTCACTTCGGGAAAATATTGCAACACCTCTTGTTCGTAACAACTAATGTATCATACCACCTAATATTCCAAACACCTAATATATCACAACTGCTAATGTGTCGTAACCTCTAATGTATCGTATTTTGCATCGTTTGATAACAATATTGCATGAGATATGCTGTAAATAGTTCGGATAATTCTATAAAGGGCGAGCTTTGCACCGGAAACGATTATGCAAAGACAGTGAAGATCGCCAAAGTTTCCGCAGATTGCACGATGACGTCATAAAACCAAAAGGGGCATTGTTTCCTGGTGCTTGCAGAAGCATTTTATCGGTAAATGTAGGGTTAGGGATGCAGTTTCTCCAAATGCGTGGGGGTGAGGAAGGTAGGGGCAGGAGGGTGCAGAAGAAAAAATGGCTGAGCCTGCCTCCGAAATGCACTTATATCAGTTTTCTCCCCAGATTTGACGCGCTTTCTTTTCACAGTTGAGAGCAGTGGTGTAGTTTTTCAAAATGAGTTTCGGGGACTAAACCTCCAAATTTTAATAATGAAAAATAATGGATAAAACTGATAACCATAATAGAAAACTTACCTCTCGTTAGGAGACACAATCCCCCTCCCCTCAACTAAAAAGGAAACTAAATGCCTCTAGACTGGTTATGTTAAATATGTCTTTTTCTGATGGTTCCATTAGTTTAGTCTCAACCATCATCCAGTGTTAGGTGGCCAGTAAATGATACTTTAGCGCAAACGAACTCATGAAACGAAAATATTTGGTGGCTACGCCGCATTTCATTTCACTTTTTCCTTTTGTTTGATCGCATTTAAGGTTGTTTTCTATTTATTTCTTATTATTTAGACGGTTCCAAATTTTGTCGGTGACAGAAAAGACGCTTTTTTCACCCCTGACCGTCAGCACTACTAAGCTTGCATACACGCGCATCTGGACTTCCTCAGGCCAAGGCAGGCAACTTGCGCTGCTGCAGCAGCGGGTGTATCGCCGACGTGCCGAATTTTGCGGACTCCGAGCAGGTGGTTCTCGTGGGAACGATACCCGAGTTGGACCTGCGTTACCTCGACAAAGGGCCGTTTTCATTCCATGCGAGACCAATGCAACATCACATTGGTGTCGCAATGCATCGAACTGGATTGCAATGCATTAGCAAATAGCATATTGTGATCGCCCACGAAAGGAGGTGTGGGCATGTGCTTACAGATACATGGCGAAGAGTATCTCATTCAGCACATTTCCAGCAGTTCCGCTGTTAGGTTAAAGTCTCTTTACCGAAGCTTTATTTACCACAGCAGCTGTCTCATCTGACGACCCAGCCGTTTAAGATAATATTGCATAGTCTGCAATGTTTGCAATCAGTTTGACCGCCTTCATCCGCCCAGTGAACAGCCATCACTGAGATTGGTTCAGGGGTTCGGTTTCCTCATTTTATCTATTTCTTCCTGCAGTCTGAGAAAGTTTGTCTGCTCTTAAGAAGAAGATCTTGACCATTGATATATCATACACTGTGAAAGGGACTGGGCGTACCGGAAAAGCGTTTTTGAGTTCAATACCCAAAAAGTTACCGCATCTATCTGTGTGGTAAACTTCTTTTTGCCAGCAGTTTTTCTTCACAGTGTAATACAGCTATGCAAATCTCTGGACTACACCACGGAGCTGTGACCGCAGAATGAGAGCGAAGGTGACAGCATGGCAAGTATTGGTGGTTTGTTGAAGGTTGAACAGCTGTCGCTGAAATCAAAGTATTATGTTCGCTCTAGGAGTAGGAAACGTTACATCAAGAAAGATATTCACGGGCCAGATTTCCTCAACTTGTGACAAACCAGCGCATCAAAAGTAATCGTATCCCTGGGCATTTCGGGAATAAAGCTAACCGTATCAGGCAGGTGTGCCAAACACCTGACAACACCTGACAGCCCAGGTGGTGAATTCCACCGTTACTGGATCTGCGGGCGAATTTGACGCATCCAGGAGGGAGAAGAAGCGTTGGATATCAGGTCAGATTGCTATGTTATGACGAAGAGGGGTTGTACCGCAATATTTGCCCTTGCGTACAGCCCCGTGTCTTGTCGTTGGATTGTGTTGGTGTAAATCACCGAATGATTGGATTATTTGTCTTGAAGTTGTCGATAATATTGCACGGACTCATGCCACATAATCGTCAGAGGTCCTTGGCGGCGACGACTGCAACGGATTTTTAAGGTTTCTCTGTTGTGATTCGTCGACTCGATTGACTGTCCGCCAGTCAGTGTCAACCACACTATCCGAGGTCATACAAATGGCCATAAGTCACCATCCGACGGGCCCAGTCCGACCCACCTCGTACCGGACCGGGCCACTGAAACTGCGAAGATTCCGGTTGCCATTAAAATCCGCACGGCTAGCGGCCTCGCTCAAAACAACCTCGGCCTCTGGTCTCTGTTCGATAGCGTTCATAGCCCGATGACACGTTTTTCGAAGACTTTTAGACAGGAGTTTGGTAGCTAATCTGGCAGTACTGCAATCAGCTGTTGATATCCAAAGCAACGCGTGTGATACAGTACTGACGCAAAATAAGCATGGGACCAATGCATGTGGCAAAAATGCGTACAGTTGCGGTGGAAAGTGACGGCGGGCGTCCCTGCGAAAGCGCAACGAATTCTTGGAGGGGTCCTTGGTAGGCATTGACAGAAAGGGTGAAGCTGAAGCGTGGTTGACGTGTGGGCAATTTGTTCTCCCGAGGAACAGTGTTCGATTTTCTCAGGAAAACTAATGTGAAAGTCGTAGGTACTAAGCATCTGTCATACGCTGCATCAACATTAGTCATGTAACAGGAGACACCTTATATATTTAGGTTGAAAATGCATGCAACAGATGAGGAACATCCTGTTTTATCGTTTTTAGCATAATCTGGTTCTGGTTGTCTTGCCTACTGCTCAAACTGCAAAAATGCACATGCTGAACACATCTGGAGTAGCAGAAACACTGCAGCAATAATTTCATTGCATGTGCATTGTAAGTCTTTTAGTGTACTCTCATTTTGGATAGCAGTCTCAGTCAAAGACACTGAAAACATTATTTCCATGGAAGCAGTATGAGAATATCAGCACAATTTGACCTGGCCAAGAATGACACAAGCAGGCCGTACACAGGCAGGAGATGCAGTCAGGTTGCATAGTTGTCCATTGCAGGAGATGGATCTTATGTGGACTGGTCCACCTGCTAGCATTGGGAAGCATTGAGGTGGCTGGAGATGGGTGGAAAGCAAGCATAATGAGCTGTGACAGCAATGTAATGTTAGAATGTCATTGGTTTTGGAAACATTGCTACCATGCGGCAATTATTTTTTATACTAACACCCAAGGCACCTTGTGTCTCTTTCCAACTCTGATGGAAGTTTATGAATAGGTATTTACTGAATGGCACCATCCTGGGCTCTAAGTGCCTCAACTTGTCCTGGCATTGTGACTGGGTTTGGGCAGTCATATTTTTGGCAAGGAATTTGTCATCCCAAATTATGATGATGACCAGTGTTTTTTACACATACCTTAATCTGTATTGAGCTAGTGCATAAAAGTGTATGTATGATCTTTGTAATATAATGTTGTGCATAACACATGTGTGTGTTGACTTGAACACCATCATTCTATGCCAGTAGGTTGCAGACATATGAGCCTTCAAAGAGCATTTGGTAGGGTTGGGTTAGATGGCTTATTCAAGCACAAGGTCCCATATGTTTTGTTAACTCTTTGCAAGCAGTGTCTTGTCTGGCTCACTGCTAAAATCAATTTTCATCATCTTGACAGCATAATGTTTCTGACATTAGCCAGAGGCATTTGAAATGGCCTTCTATGAATGACATTATAAATCAATGACATTTTAGATGCTGGATTTCTAATGTGGAAGAACTGTTAACTTGTCTCTTAAGTGTTACTAGACTACAATGCCTGGCCAGTGTTCATTAAATTGTGTATATGCCTGGCCTAAAATGTGGAATGATACTTATTGAAATGGTGCCATTCATCTGAGAGTGAAAAATGGTCATTAGTGTCCTTAAGCATCATGCTGAATTTCAGGCCCAGACCATCATGCTTTCACATGACTGAATGTGATATTTTTTGTACCACTGAAAGTGGGATGAGTGCCTCCCTCATTTTTCCACAACATTTCTCTATGGGAAATGATACCATGAAATAACATGTTTGAAAGCATGAGAGGCATTCCTATGTAAGGCCCAAACCAAATAATTAAGGTTATGAGAGCCTGGTTGCAGAAGCACAGTGTTATTAGTTTGCCAAAAGTTTTGTAGAGGCGTCAATTCCCATGTGCATCTTTCAGGAACTGCTCACCATGGCAGATGAGGAATGTCGAAGCACGCTGGATCTGATGCAGCCCGAAGTTTTGTCTGTTGAAGTACTCAGACAGGTTCTTTCACAGGTAATGCTGCTATTGAATTTAACTTTGGCATTCACCTTGTTCAACTTACAGCTTTGAGACAACTTGGCATCCTAAATATTGAGACTCACACTGCATTAATGATGCCAGCCCAGACCTCACTGCTAGGATATGTGGCTTGATTTCAGATTTGATTTCACTGAAGGCAGTTCAGTGACAGTGGTTAAGGTTATTTGTCATTTTATGGGCTGCACAAAAGGTTGACATGGGCATTTATTTTGATCAGAAGTCGGCAAAATGTCCATGCTTCTTTTTGCTGCACACAGTCAGCAGCAAGTGTATTTGTTTGTATTCACATTTGTGTTTGACTTCGTTTCTGTTGTGCCGGCCGTTCTGGTTGACTGCTCCTACTCTCATTGGCATTCATAAACAGAACTATTGTACCTTGATTTATCAAAGGTTTGAATGGTAGGCTTCACTCTAGCTTCACGTTTGAGTCCGAGACCACGCCTGCTGTCCGCGCCGGTGACGTGCCACGCATCCGACCATAGAGTCTCACCCTCATGTGTTACCATCTGTCCCGCGTGTCTGGTCTGTCGCCCGGCCTGGCCCGCGTGTATGGTGCGTAATCGCCCGGCCTGGCCCGCGGTTGGTGGTATCGCCCGCTGGCCCGCGTGTCTCGGGGGTATCGCCCGACCTGGCCCGTGTGTCCGGTGGTATCGACGATGCCCGAGTTGTCTGGTGGTATCGCCGGCCTTGGCAGCGTGGTCTGATCGTTATCGCCGCCCCGTCCCGCGTGTTGTGGTATAGCCGGCCATGGCTACCGCGTGTCTGGTCGGTTATAGCCCGGCCTGGCTCCGCGTTCGATCGTATACGACCGGCACCTTGGCCCGCGTGTCTGGTGTATCGCCCGGCCTGGCCCGCGTGTCTGGTGGTATGGTATCGCCGGCCTGGCCCGCGTGTCTGATCGTATCGCCCGCTGGGCCGCGGGTTGGCCCGCGTGTCTGGTGGTATCGCCCGGCCTGGCCCGCGTGTCTGATCGTATCGCCCGCCTGTCCCGCGGTGTCTGGTGGTATCGCCCGGCCCGCTCCCGCGTGTCTGGTGGTATCGCCCGGCCTGGCCCGCGTGTCTGGTGGTATCGCCCGGCCTGGCCCGCGTGTCTGGTGGTATCGCCGGCCTGGCCCGCGTGGTCTGGTGTATCGCCCGGCTGGCCCGCGTGTCTTGATCGTATCGCCCGGCCCCGCTCCCGCCCCGAGCCCGTCTGACCGGTGCCGCCGCCAGCGCTGGGTGTCGACCGAGCTGGCCGGGGCACCGAAGCCTGCATTGGTGAGCTCTGGCACCGTCTGGGTGACGCCGCTGCCCCGCAGCGGACCTACGGCGGCACCAACACCGGCCGCTGGTACGCGGCGCTCCAGCGGAGGCCGAGGCCCGGCCCGGCCGGCGACAGGTCAGCAGGCTCGGGCTCGCCTTGTGCAGGTGGGGGCGCGCAACCGCGGCCAGTTGTGGGGATGTAGGACCACTGACCGTGATGTCTGCGGATTTTTGTGGTGACCCTCAGGTAAATCGCTCGCTTTGGTCGGATCTAGCAGGCTCTGCCTGTTTCGTTGTGGAATAGACCAAGATGGGTGTTCCAAACTGACAACAGAGAATTGGTGTCGTGGTAAATTCGTCCGTAATACTGTGGTGCGATGCGTTCTCCTTCTACATTGGAAGTTGTTCCATAGCCTCCTGTGGTGTCGTCGATCACGAGACCAGTGCGGTTCCTTACCGTAATGGAACGTGATTTGCGTCCGGACTTCACGTCCCATGGCTGCCGGGGTCCTGCCTTCTCCTTGGTTTGTGATCAGGCTAGTTTGGCCAGCGCAACCACAGGTCAGGCCGGTGCTGCGTGACCCAGTTGCTGAACACTCCCGCTAACTATACGTACATGAGTTGAACCCGAGCTATCTTCCAGTGCGTGGAAGTCAGCCTCTCTGTCGCTGTCGGACGGCCGCTCCAACGCGTCAGCCGCCGCCGCGCGCGTTGCTGCACCCAGCGTAGCGACGGCAGCGCCGCCCGGCGGCGATCGCCTGAAGCCTCCGCCTGCGGCGCTGACGGGCGAGAAGCGCATCATCAAGCTGAACGGCAAGCGGTCAGCCGAAGGCTCTCTGGACGGCATCGTCATCCGGCGCCGCACTGAAACCAGGGAGGCCACGCCGGACGAGGGTGCGAGGTCACGCGTCACGCCCCCAGCCGGCGGCGCCGCGCCGGCGGGCGTCACGGTCGGCGCCGTGGGGGCGACGGCGGAGACGCAGCCGGCAAACAATGGGAAGCAGGAGCCGGTGGACTGTTCGCTGGACATCAAGGCGAAGCTGCAGGTGGAGAAGCGGAAGATCAAGATACGAAGGAAGGTGTCCGGGCCTGAACCGGAGGCGAAGCGAACTGCTGGAGATCGGTGAGTGGCGGTGCCATGGGGGCCTCATTTTGGTGTCAGGTAGATAGGTTGGCCCTTGCGCCTCAAACAGATGGGAACCTCGCCCATCTGAGCTGTCTTTCGCTGACGATCATTGGTTGACTCATGTGGACGTCTTGTCATTTGAGTATGAACTTTGAGACAGCAGAGGGGTTGTTTTCCTTCTACAATACAGCACGATGTGCTGGTTGCACTGGGATGCGTGCGTTTTACAGTACGAAGGTTCGGCCGCGGCGATTTGAAGGCGCGTGGGCTGTTCAAGTCTTGGTTCGTGAGTTATGATTTATGTTTTGCCTGGCGCTGGGTACATCCAACAACGTGCTGAAATGCACTGAACAGGTCACGCTTGTGAAAGTTCATAGTCGGCTTCCGTGATCCGCTGTCGGGTGTGTGTCAGGAGCTGACAGACGTCAACGTTACTCATCCCGCACCTGGGCCCTCGTGCGAGCGAGATCTCAGCCCGCCGACCGAGCGTGCCGTGTGGAAACTCTGGGAAATTTGTCACCTTCAGCGACCTGGCCCGGCCAGGCCACATTTTGCAGGAGTGAATATCTTTGCAACCACGGATTGCAGGTTTATGCAGTTTTTGGCAACATGAAGCGCGGCTGTTGTGTACGTTTTGATTTATACATTGTCAGGCATTGTGGTGTGCCAGATGTTTGACCGGACGGGTGTCCAATGCAACATCGCCACATTTCCACGACCCGACCTTTCCGATTGAATTAACATGGACGAGCTGGAGCCTGCAAAGTGGAAAAATCAACACCTGGAGAACATGGATTGAAACCAGGTGCATACATCGCCGACTCGGGAGTGCAGCGGGATGGGCAGTGCAGCACATGGGACTGGCACACACTCGGCATTGCAGCACATGGGATTGGCAGATCCAGACTGACGCGAAAACGGACGAATATTTTTTCGCAAAAACCTTGGACGATGATTGCAGATAGTCAAGCTGTCATGTCCAAGTAAAGGTTATACCCGTCCTAAGTTTTTAAGGATTTATTCTGTGCTTCAACAATCAGAGCAGATGAAGGGACGAAACTAGCTGGTGGTGCAGGCAGACATGACGTATAACTCAGTATGATATCGCGGAACTGTCCTCCCCATTGGTGCGCCAGAAAGCGAGCGGCTAGCGACCATTGACGGTTTCCCTCGGGACCAATCTCCCCCCCCCCCCCCCCCCACACTGAAACCCCTCGGAGCAGGCCTGAGCGACGGCTCCGGTCGTGCGGCGCCGCAAGAGACGTCTCACGCGAGGCCTGAACGCTTGCATGTACAGTGTAATGGTGGAAGACTTGGGAGACAAGCTTGTGTCTGACACGCATCGGTGTCTCCCAACGTTGGGCCAGCGGAGGCGCGCGTCCCTCATGACGATCCGGGAGGCAGACGGAATGGCGATCCTCTCCCAAAGTTAGGAAAGTGCATACTAGGCCTGGGATGGCGCATAATAAAAAAAGATCAAAATATGTTTTCCGTCCCCCCCCCCTCCAACTCGTCTTCCTAAGATTCCTCGCCTGATGTGAAACGGCATGACAGACTCAATGGTGCCGGAACGCTCGCTTCGGTCACTAGTCACTTTAATTGCGAAATTTGGCGCTAGATGGCAGGAGTGGCCGGTGTTAAACGTTCGTGGGAACTATAGCCTTCGTTTTAATGTTTTTCGCATAAGATTCACCACCAATGAGGCTAATTAATTCTAAGCCACCGCTGCAATGTTTGCGCTATTTGGGGCGACGAGCATGCGTTTTTAAGAATTTGACCGAACCGCGAAAACTACAAAAATGGTATCGTGAGAAGAGGTCGTCTGCAGGACCGCAGACAGCCTCGGAAAGGAGGGAGGGGGCACAGGGATGGCAGAGGGTTCTTAGATGTTAAAAGCCCACCCCCCCCAAAAAAAGATAATCGGGGCGAGTGAAAGTGATGCGCATTTGTGAGGAACTCTCTTGAACGCTTAAGGTTGCTGAGAAGGAACGGATGAATTGGAATGGAACGAAGGAATGGATTGAACCGGGCTTGTGGCCCCAGATCGATACGGGAGCCCTCATTGACGCAACACGATGCCTTATCGCTGCAGAGGTCCGATAATTGGCACAGGCTCAATTTCGGCTTGACGAGCCCTCGGCTGAAATGAGTTGGAGGGCCACCCGTTCCACACTGAAGGCACTGACTGGTGCGGGGCCCTTCCATTGTCTCATTCCGGACTCTCATCATGAGGTTTCATATTTCCCTCCATTGTCAGAGGGCCCCGACCAACGCAAGAGGCCCCTTGGCACTCGCGGTCCAGTCTCTATCTCTAGTCAGCAAGTATTCCCTTTGCCGACTCGGGACCTCTTACCGACGACGGATCCCTTTAAGGCACTGAAGGTCCGTGACTAACGGGAAGTAGGACGCAGCGTGCTGTAATCCATTGTAAAAAGAATATTAGAGATCACGGTGTGAATTATCCTCGATTTTGTTTAGGCGTTCGCTGTTCGCCAGCCCTGTTCGAAAGCCCCCACCACCCACCCGATGATTCTCCCGAAGCTCGAAAGTCCGCGGGTATGACGCCATCAGAGCACTCAGCCGTGACGTCGCTATTTGACGTCACTCTACTCAATTTCGGCGCGTGACTGCAGACCACGGGGGGGGGGGGGAGGGCATGGTCCCAGGCGCGGCTCCAGCTGCTGGCACGCCCCGCAACGAACTCGCCGCGCCGTCGAGCGCGGCACCACCTGCTCGCATCACCCCTCCCGCGTCGCGACGCCCCGCCGTCGGGCGACGTGTGCCGAACGCCGGCACCACCGCCGCCGCCCCCACCTGGCGGCGGCGGCGGCGGCGAGCCGCCCGACAGGTCACAGGCGTTGGCAGGCGGCGGCGTCACGTGGTCGGCTCGGGTGTCGGCGCCGCCCCTCCAGCCGGGCCGGGGCACCGCCGCCTGCCGCCGCGGCCGGCGGCCGGGTCCCTGCCAGAGCGAAGCGCGGCACGGTCCGGTGAGGATGACATGTCCCTGAGGCGACGAGAGGCAGCCCGATGGGGCCTGGGACAGGGGCTCAGCGGGCCTGGTGGACGCCCATAACACGCTGACTGTTCCCGAAGTAGAATAACTGGGAACCGAAATAGCGACAGTAACATCATTTGGGTCAGGCAGCTGAGCGGACGAGGTGATCGGCACCGTGAAAACGCTGATGGGATGCGGTTCGTGGAGCCATATCATTCCCAGCAATCGTGTCTGAGCCGGTGCGATGGGGCCGTTCGAGGTCCGCCGCCTCGCTGAGGTGGCTGGTGCCCCTCAGCAGTGCGCGTGGCGGCGCGCTGCTGGTTGGTTTTCTGGCAATATGAGTTTTAAGTTTTTATGCTGGGTTATCGATATTCAACATACCTGGAGGTCCTGGTGAAATCATGAGATAGGGCAACTATTGGTTACACCGACAGTTCTGAACGTTTCAAGCCGTGAGCATAAACCCAGCCTGAAACGTTTGCTTAAACAACATAACCAACGTGTGCGCTACAACACGGCACCTTCTGGTGTCTCGAAGGTCGATAGCCCACCGTAAGAGCTCGGTTCACCCCCGGCAAAATCGACAGCCGTCAACCGCACGCCCCCCTGCGCCGGGCGGCCTCGTCCAGAAGGGCCATCTTTGGCGTGTCGCGGTCCTGCCATCGACCTAGGCGTCGGCGCCGACTGCCTCCCCTCCCCCCTCCGTGTGTGGGGCCAAAACTGGCCGTCGGCGCCGCCCTGCGCTCGCCGTCGGAAGCATGCCATTCCACGGCGGCCGGGCCGCGCCAAACGGAGCCGGGCGGCGGGCGACGTTGCCGGGGGGAGGGGGGGCGGGGACGAAGCCGAGGCGGGGCGGTGTCTTGGCGGCGGTGTTGCCGGGGCTGGGATGCAGCTAGAGCGGGAACGGAGCCAGGGCGATGACGGAGCCTAGCGGTTACGGAGCCAGGCGGGGACGGAGTCATGGACGCCATATGACCGACGTGGTCGGTGCGCCCCAAAGCCCAAATAATCATCACGGGGGCGGAGTCAAGCAGGGACAGAGCCCCGGTCCACGCCGGGCAGGGACAGAGCGCAGCACGGACGGAGCCCCGGTTCACGCCGGGCGAGGACGGAGTCAGACGGAGTCGGACGGGGACGACGCCGGGCGAGGACGGAGTCGGACGGGTACGGTACCGGGCGGGGACGGAGTCAGACGGGGACGGCGCCGGGAGAGAACGGAGTCGGACGGGGACGGCGCCGGGCGGGGACGGAGTCGGACGGGGACGGCGCCGGGAGGGGACGGAGTCAGATGGACGCGGTATGGCCGGACGCTCCTGTGCCACGTTGTACCCAAACGAAGCGAGTCTCGTTTGTAGTCGTACTCGGATGATCGTCTCGATGGGGTGGAGCACATCCTCAAAAAGTGAGCTGAGTTTTGAGGTAGGACGTATTGTATTCACTTTGAGCAATCTTATCGCAGGTGTTTTGCGTGGTAGCATGGGTGTCGATTTGCATTCTTTTGCTGGGCCCCTGCCCGCCCCCCTCCTCCTACCTCCAATGTTGAGTTGGGCCTGCGAATGCTGGTTTGCCCCCCCTCCCCCGCCCAATATTTTGGGCTGGAATATTACAAAAACGTAGGAAAGAATTGGCCATTACACAAGTACGATCTTCTTTGATTCTCCCTCCTAGCGGCGTTTCCAAGGAGGGTGCAGCAGCTGGGTAGCTTGAAACCCTGACCTGAATGTTACGTCTTGAACCGATGGGTAACTTGACACATTGGGGTGAACTACTTTATAACTTAACTGCTTTCTTTGTTGTAAGCCCAGCTGTTTCCCGCAACCTAACATGATTTTGACGCCACGGATTTTTCGATGCAAGATCTCCTAAAACAACAAAATTGCGTAGCAATTTCTACGTTGGCGCGGCATACATGGTGCAAATTATGGGTCAAGTTCAATTTAAAAATTATGAACTTCACGGAAAAAGAAAATTTTGCGCGGGACGATCTTTAGTCTCTGATACCGCGCTAAGCATAAATAATTGTTTGCACACTTCAGCCGCTATTCCATTATTGTCATGCATATTCAACACATCCATTTTGCCTTTGTCCAAAATGCAAATAACACGAAAGGACCTCCAACGTGCCATGCGGCTGCGCGACTTCGGCTGCCGTGTAACCGGGCTGACGCCTTCAAGCCAACGGCTAAATTACCCTCGTTGGTGAGCCATTTACTATGTTATCTAATTTTATCCTTTTTTTGCTTTATTGTATATCCGCTATATACGCATTTGTTCTGGAAGGCAAATCTGACACTGCGCGTTTCGCTACATCACGAATGTGGCCAGCATAGCTGCAGAGCTCTGCCGAAGTCGGGCTTCCGCCACGGTGATTGGCGTCTCAGCGCGACAGACGCTTTGTTGCGAGTATTTTACGCGTTACAGCCAACGGACTCGTACAGAGGCGGTGTGGTCAAAAGACATCGCCTGCGATGTGAAACACAGTCACACCTAAAGTGGGATGAATGCATGACATCATCGGGACAATGTGAGAGCAGAGTTCGAGCTTAGTCTGGAATCGTGTGGCCGATGTGTTATAAAATGGACATGGAGCTGCATAGCTGTACCATTTCGAGGAACTCAGCTACTCGGAATTAAATCAGACTGTCAAGTTGCAGGGGTTTCAGATGCATCCCTGTGTGCAGCAGATTATGATACCATTTAATAATGCGCAATATTATGCATCTGAATCAAATCTATTTCTAGGCTGACCATTAATCACTTTGTCATGTCGATGAAGAGCTAGCCCATATCAAGTTGAACTGGCTTACATCATATGACGTCCTTCCATTTGTAGTGTCTATGTATCGTCGAAATGAAAATCATTTACATTCCCCGTATTATCATACCCTCCCGGGCTACCAAATAGAATGAATCCCTGTTTGACCTTGAATAAATTAACAGTTCCCCCACCACTGGTTCTATGGTTCGCACCGGACCAGACCATACGCGGGCTGAGCGAGCTCCATAAACACCACATTTGGCGACGAGGCATTTTTTCGAACTCGCCGGAGAGTTTACCATACCCCAGCACCCTGAATGTTATCTATACGGCAAGTTAAATGCGTTTCAAGGCGGGCCAAGATGGCGACCGCCATATCGCCGCCCGCGTTACCGCCGTTGAACCCCAACGAACCCGTGGCTCCGCGATGGACTAAATGGTTGTCCCGCTTTGATAACTACCTGATCGCAGCAAAGATCACTGACCCTAACCGAAAGAAGGCTCTTACTGCACTGTGCAGGAGAAGCCGTGCACGACGCATTTGCCGCGCTGCCGACGACGGCCGACGAAAACGGGACGGATTCATATGGGAGCACGAAAGACGTTTTGACGTCACACTTCAGCTCGAAGGGAAACCTCCAGTTTGAAGTGTATACGTTCCAATCTACGTACCAGGAAAATGGAGACACTCTGGATCAGTTCGCAACCCGTCTGCGAATGCTCGCGAAGCACTGTGAGTTCACCGATGTAGATCGCGTGCGATCGCGATTAAGACCCGCATTATTCGCGCCTGCAAATCGACCATGCTCAGACGCCGCGCACTGCGCGAAACAATGACCCTCACCGAGCTGCTGACCATCGGAATAGCGTTGGAAACTTCGGAGGCACAGGCCGCAAATATCGAGCGCGGTGCCGATGTAGCAATCAACCGTGTCCAAACCTACCGTCCGCCGCACCATCAAGCGCCTACCAATCGACACAAATCCAAGTCGACGCCGCAGCCGTCGACCACACGCGGGATGTGCGGAGGAACCTACCCGCATGACGGTGGTCCCACCAAGTGTCCGGCGCACGGAAAGACATGCTACCAGTGTGGCAAAGTGAACCACTTCAGCCGCATGTGCCGCTCAGGAGCCGGCAGATCGCACATGCCACACCAACCGAGCCCCGAAGTACAATCACAATCCCATGGAGACGAAGTCTTCAGTGCGTCAGGTCACTGAACAGACGGAGTCACCTAGCGACGGTGAGTGCGTTTACGCTCTGGCTACGCGTCAAACACAGCCTCGCACAACCGTGCAAGTCGCAGGCACATCAGTTGGTGTCATTATCGACACAGGGGCCAACAAAAACCTGATCGACAACATCACGTTCCAACGACTGCACCCACCACTGCAGCTCGCTCCCACCAAGACAAGGTTATTCGCCTACGGAGCCACAGACCCTCTGCCGATAACGGGGGTGTTCACGGCCCCAGTAACGCACGGAAACCGCACCGTCACGGCCAGCTTCTGCGTCGTGGAAGGAGCACACGGATCGCTCCTCAGCTTCCAAACGGTGAAGGACCTCAACCTGCTGGAATTCATTCAAGAGGTAACAAGCAGCTCTCCAGGCAGAACACTGATCGAAGACCTGCTGGGAACCCACCCCATTACCGAAGGAATCGGCAAACTCAAAGACCACCAAGTGGAACTCCATGTTGACCCAGCGGTAAAACCCATCGCTCAACCGCACAGGCGCATACCGTTTCACACACGGAAGGCTCTGGAGAAGGAACTCCACTCGCTCCAGGAACAGGACATCATCGAACCCGTCACCGGGCCGACGCCGTGGGTATCCCCAGTCGTGTGCGTCCCAAAACCCAAGGACCCGACAGCTATCCGCGTGTGCGTGGATATGCGCCGTGTGAATACCGCTATCCAAAGAGAGAGAAACCTCACTCCAACAGTAGTGGACATCATCCACGACCTAAACGAAGCAAAGGTATTCAGCAAGATCGACCTGCGTTCAGGATGTCATCAGCTGGTACTCCACCTGAGCAGCAGACCGATCACGACCTTCTCTACTCACAAGGGTCTGTTCCGCTACAAGCGTCTCAGTTTTGGTGTGCGCACAGCCAGCGAAGTCCTCCAGAGCGTCACCCAGCACACGCTCAGTGGCATTGAAGGAGTCCGCAACTTCTCTGACGATATCATCGTCTTCGGTTCAAACCAAGCCGAACACGACAGAGCCCTGACCAAGGTCATCCAAAGGCTGCATGAAAAAGGGCTGACCATTAACCGTGAGAAGTGGGCCTTCAACCAGAACAAGATGACCTTCTTCGGCTACACGTTCTCATCGGAGGGGATGCCAGCAGATCCCAGGAAGGTATCGGCGATCGTGAACACCAAGGCACCAGAGAACCCATCGGAAGTGCGAAACTTCCTCGGCATGACGAACTACCTGTCACGGTTCATACCGAACTACGCCGACCTCACGAGCTCGCTGCGAGATCTCACCAAGAAAGACACTCCTTGGGAGTGGACCAGCCATCACGGAACCTCCTTTCAGCGACTCAAAGAAGCTCTGAGTAGCTCTGGAACGATGTCCTACTTCGATCAGAAGAAGGATACGTGCCTCATCGTAGACGCCAGTCCGCACGGACTCAGTGCCATCCTGTGCCAGACCACACCTGAAAATCCTGAGGACCTCAAGGTCATCGCATACGGAAATCGTGCTCTGACCAGCGTGGAAAGCAGGTATTCACAAACCGAGCGAGAAGTCCTCGCCATCGTCTGGGAATGCGAACACTTTCACCTATACATACACGGTCAGAAGGTGAAAGTTGTAATGGACCACAAGCCGGTGCAACTCATCTGGAGCAACCCCGCGTCGAAGCCTCCAGCAAGGGTCGAGCGCTGGGGTCTGCGCCTGCGACCGTACGATCTCGAAATCGCCTACCGACCTGGAAAGGACAACCCAGCAGACTACATGTCACGCCATCCACTAACCAGCGATTCAAGCGACGGAATCACCCTGTCCGATCAGACGGAATCCTTCATCAACTTCGTCATGAATTATGCTGTACCAAAAGCCATGACTCTCGAGGAAATCCAGACCTATACCGCAAGAGATGGAACTCTCCAGAAGGTCCTCGAGCTGGTGAAGTCGAACCAGTGGCACACCGTCACTCAGCGACCTCAAGAAACTGGTCAAGGCGACGGTGACCACGACGCCCTGAAATGTTTCGCGGCCATCCATGGAGATCTGACTGTCTCGGAAGACAACACCGTCATCCTTCGTGGAAATTGGCTGGTCATCCCCGCTGCGCTGCAAGGCAAGGCCATCGCCCTGGCCCATCAGGGACACCAAGGCATCGTCAAGACGAAGAAACTCCTGAGAGAGAAAGTGCGGTTCCCACGCATCGATACACAAGTGGAAGCCACCACCAAGACCTGCACTGCATGCCAAGTCACCGAACCAGTTCGACAGAAAGAACCTCTTCAGATGTCGCCGCTCCCGACTGGACCATGGAAGGAGATGTCTACTGATTTCTGTGGACCTTTTCCATCGGGCGAATATCTCCTTGTTGTTATCGACGACTACTCGAGATTTCCGGTTGTCCGTACGACAAAATCAACCTCTGCTCGTACCATCATCCCCATCCTGGACGACATCTTCTCGATGTTCGGGATTCCCGATGTCATGAGAACAGACAACGGACCTCCGTTCAATGGACATGAGTTCGCCCAGTTCGCGAACTACATCGGCTTCAAGCACCGCAAGATCACCCCGTTGTGGCCAAGAGCTAACGGGGAAGCAGAACGTTTCATGAGAACGCTATCAAAAGCTGTGAAAGCTGCTGTCGTCGAGCAACGCCCGATCAAGCAGGAAATGAATAAGTTTCTACGAAACTACCGATCGATACCGCACAGCACTACTCAGAAGAGCCCGGCTGAACTACTGTACGGTCGCACAGTGAAGATCATGCTGCCGTCTCCGATAACGACACATCCGGAGGATGGAAAACTGCGCGAGACGGACACAGCCGCGAAGAAGAAGATGAAAGAACAAGCTGACCGTGGAGCCAATACAACGAATCTTCAAATCGGAGACCAAGTTTTGATCCCCGAATTCAAGAAGGGAAAGCTGACAGCTCGGTTCTGCCCAGCGCCTTACGAAGTGATCGGAATCCAAGGCACGATGGTCACCACATCACATGGAGGTCACCAGGTGACGAGAAACGCGTCGCTATTCAAAGCGTGCCCGAACCTCCATGGACAGGACGCTGATTGCTCCGAAGAAGAGGACGAGGAACAGGCGATAGATGACATCCTGGAGTCCATGCGGCGCCACGCCCCTATTCTCCGCGCCGCTACTGCGTCCTCCCACGCCACGACGTCGTTCCCGGCGCCAGTGTGTTCCCCGACCATGCGTCATCGCGCGCGGCGCCAGCCCGCGTGGATGGAGGACTATGTGCAAGCGATCATCTGAAGAAGGGGAGGGATGTAGTGTCTATGTATCGTCGAAGTGAAAATCATTCACATTCCCCTGTATTATCATACCCTCCCGGGCTACCATATGGAATGAATCCCTGTTTGACCTTGATTAAATAAACAGTTCCCCCACCGACCGTTACCACGCGTTTTATGGTTCGCACCGAACCAGACCATACGCGAGCTGATCCAGCCCCATAAACACCACACTATTCAACGCAAATTTGTGCGCACCTCAGACGGCGCAACAATTTAATACTAGCCATTTTATGTGGCGGTCCTATCAATAGCACGTGTATTTTCCACATCACTGTTACAACAAACTCACCCTCACCGTCGTGTTAACAGCACGATTTTTCATGCATCCAACTGAAGCAGTTCGCTTTTAGCCTCAACCGCACACCACTATTTGTGAATGTGAATTTCTCATGATGCATTGTTGAACACAGTTGAGTGCTGTTGAGCAACCCATAAGGGATATGATTGGATTGCTTATTACAATTGTTGATGCTATAACGCAGTTGAGTTGAAAAATGTTGCAGGACACTAAATTTGTAGTGAAAGCTTCGCGTTCCACTTGCTGTTCACGCGAAAATCGTAACTTAAAAAGATCAGCATTTTGCACGGGAGGCGCTGCGACCTAACTCCACGCGCAAAAATAAAATTGGGGTAGATTGAGCAAGTTGGTCACATGGTTCACATGGCTTCGCTCCAAAACCCCGTAACTGGATTCGTTAAAATAGCTAGATATAAACCGCTCCATGGGAACGAGGCGTATGTTTGCCGTATAGAGCAGTGTGCATACCAACAGAAGAACACCCTCTATCTCACCACCAGAAGACACATGCACGATGCAGTAAGCTTGACGCAACTAGGGACAAAAGACACGCAAAGGTCTGAGACGTTAAAATTAAAAGCTTCGGAGTACGGTAATGAACGAAGCCCTCATAACTTGCCCTGACTGCGTCTCCCACAACCAAAAGTGGGTACCGCCACCCATGGCCGCCATAAAAGGAAGGCTTCGGCGTCCTGAGACGGCCTCCAGAGGGCCGCCTATGTTTTTAGATCAGAAGGGGCAAGTGCCTCTAGTGCCCTCCCCTTGGATCCGTCCCTGCAGGACCGCTGTGATGCTTAAGTTAAAGCTTAAGAAAAAAGAACTATACAAAAATTCAGTCTAATTGCCCCTCGCCAAAACAAAGTCTGTTGAAAAAATCGGAGGAAGAGATTGTCGAGCCCTAGGCTCGCTCCCCCCCCCCCCCCCCCCATCATTAAAAAAGTTTATACCCCTGCGTGGTGGTACTGGCAAAACCACATGCTGATCTGAGCTTGTTGTTCGTGTTGCGAGCCCACCATACGGGCTGGTCCATTAGTGCTATTTCAGTTCAACAGATAATTTGGCTCCGATCTTCTGGTCAGGCATGCATATACATCTTTTTCGTATGGAGGTCTTTGAAACGCTGGCTCCGTGCCAGGGTGGCTCCAACCCGCCAGCCCCCAGCTGATACCATACAGGTCGCTGTCTCTGGGACCACAGCCCGGGCGCAATGGACCAGAACCCCTCCGTCGTATCTCCACGTTTGCAGGGATGTTGACACCTCATGACTGCAGGAATATAAAAGCCGCCATCTGAAAAGCAGTAGTGTGGTACTTCTGTTCTCGCGCGGTAGTCCGTCCAGAATTCTAATCAAACGGTTGCATTTTATATTGCCTGTCCCAGCTTTTCTAGCCGTGTGCTCTGTGAATCACATTCTAGATGGCATACTTCAATCTGCAGATGTTATTTGGATACAGACCTCAGGTTCTTCCTCTCCATAATACTGTGTTATCAGCATCACTCTGGATGGACACGGACACGGACACGGACGGTCACGGAATGGACATGGAACGGACACGGCGTTCACTTTGTGTGCATCGCCCGAATTAATGTTCCACGACCCGGGCTCGATCCCTTCGCACGACGTTCTCCAGAGATTTTCCAGGGCGACGCCAAACAGGTCCTAGCCCGCGCACATGCTGACCGCGGCTAGAACACCCCGGCAACACCCCATTCCGGTAGCCAACAGCGTAATCGAAACGGGGGTCAGACATCCCTGGCAGAAGGAGCGCTTCACGAGGACCAAAGGGCTTAACCGCCATCCAAACTTTTAGAAAAAAGTAGCATTGGTCCTTGAGCCATTGAGCGTTAACTGGAATGCAATCACCACAAACAGCTATCGGCCCCCGGTCTTGGTGGGCCTCCCATTTGCCCATGTCCAGTAGTCCTCCCGCCCCCAGAAGTCCCCACCGCATCCAGCGAACGAGGTGGAAGGGGGGGGGGGGGGGGGCGGTCGATAGGGCCCAGACTGGTCGCCGTCAGCGCCGCCAAGCGGCCGTCCCGGTACTACTGGCAGGGCGCGGAGGAGCTCGCTGGCGTGTAGTTGGGGGGGGGGGGGGGGGGGGAGGGGAAGAGGCAATGATCAGCCGGCCCAGCCGCCCCTGGGAGCAGGACGGCCTACTGGCCCGGAAGGGTGACCCTCACAGCAAACCCACCAGGGGCAGCGGTGCACCTGCCGCACTAGTGCCACGCGACGCCAGTTTGCAGCAGAGCACCAGTCTGGACACTGGCGCTCCGCACCCTCGCGTGCCGCGGGTCGAGGATTTCAGCAGCCAGGCCTCGGCAGGACTCGTTTAACTGGTGAAACATTCACACGCCTGAGTGAGTCTCTCGTAATGCGAGGCTCAATGACCAGCATTGCTGCCGGGGTGCGCGATATCCGCGGACGCCACCCTTGAAGCCGGGTGCTGCGACTGTCAGCGCTGGGCAGGGTTCAGCCGAGCAAGCGACTGTCAGCGCTGGGTAGAGCTCAGCCGACCAAGCGACTGTCGGCGCTGGGCAGGGTTCAGCCGACCAAGCGACTGTCAGCGCTGGGTAGAGCTCAGCCGACCAAGCGACTGTCAGCGCTGGGCAGGGTTCAGCCGACCAAGCGACTGTCAGCGCTGGGCAGGGTTCAGCCGACCAAGCGACTGTCAGCGCTGGGCAGGGTTCAGCCGACCAAGCGACTGTCAGCCCTGGGTAGGGTTCAGCCGACCAAGCGACTGTCAGCCCTGGGCAGGGCTCAGCCACCATGTGTCCCGTGGGCACGAATCCAATAGCTGAGGAAAACACAGTCTTTAATATTTACACTGTATTATGTCTCGAAAATAAAACAGTAGCAAAATGTGAAAAATCAACACATATTAATAAGTACACTCGGATCAGGCCGCGTAGTAGATACTCCAAAATACATTCCACATCAGTAATAAAATATATGCAAAGTTCGTCACGTGCCCTCAGACCCTGCCTTACAACTGAGCAAGATCTCCAACATCGAAAAGTAATTGTTTGTACACAACAAAAGCTCGCACAACACAGTCTGTGGACGTTGGTGGCCGTGCAGGATGAAAGTGACGGTGAAGTATCTAATTTACATCACATTGGGGTATATACATAGGACATAGCACTACAATCTATATAAGTATTGCATTATCATAAAATTTCCATTGTATTATTACATTTACGTATTTGTTCGATAGTTGTTCAGCGAATACTCATGGAATGTGCACTGCCGACCCACCCGTAAGGAGAGCGGACGTGCTTATCAGCGTCCTACGGGCCGTCTGCCCGGCTACACGCTAGCGATAATAAGACTTCAGGTACTAGTTGGGGCTACAAGCGAATTCCCGGTACGTGCCTGCCGACACTCGACGGCTATAGTAGAAAGGGGGAGGGGGTGACGGGCCACCAACGCCCGACCTCACACGCCACGCCAACATCCATTGATTCCGGCGCCACCTCTAACATCCAGGAGTATGTACAGCGACGCGCGGGGCTGGGCCGGCAGGCCGAGCCCGGTCAGAGGCCGCCGCGGGGCTGGGCCGGCCGCCCCGGCCCCGTCAGCGGCCGCCGCAGGGGCCGGCTCTGGCTTGCGTCGCCGCATTCCGACGGGGCCGGTCGATGCTGTGCCCGCGGCCGCTCTCAGTGGGGCTGGGGCCGACAGCCCCCCCCCCCCCTCTCTCGGCGCCTCACGTGACCTGAGCTGAGCCGGCGTCACTGCCGTGCCCCGGTCGCGCCTGTTCTGAATTGAGACGAGAGCTCGCATGCATAGCGCTACATACGGGGGCGACGCTACGCACGACGGGCGGCCACACACTTCCACGTCCAGCAGGATCGACGGTATTTGCATACGTTTGAAGGAAGCAATGAAGGCCCAGTTATTGCCGCTGAGTCGATGGTGCAAAGTAACTTCATTGTCGTGTTTTAGGCATCAACGACGTAAAAAAGTACAAAACGTTGAAGTTACTGGGAGGAATCACGACACAAAGTACTAGGTTGTCTAAGGTACAAACCTCCAGCGCGATGCCAGACGGCGGGACATCTAAACGGGCAACGCAAAGGTACCACAACAATTTTGGAAGACTAATTACTCATCTAGCAACCAAACTGGTGTGGAGCAGTAACCACAAAAATAAACACCTACACTCTACACAGATTCACGTCCCTGTACGAAAATAATCTCGTCCGTCACTCGCACCATCCGCAACATATATGAGCTATCGTAAGAAAATAAAACAGTTTTGTGCTCCGTTTCATTCTGTTGGTGCCTGCGCCCGGCCACAACGGCGGCGACGGCGGCGGCGGCGGCCGGCTATGGTCCGCTAACAGCGCTGTTGCCGCCGACCGGCGTGGCGCGCCTCGCGGAGGCCGGCGGCGGCCACGACGATGGCGGCGGCGGCGGCCGGCTATGGTCCGCCGGTAGCGCTGTTGCCGCCGGCCGGCACGGCGCGCCCCGCGGACGCCGGCGGCGTCCGCAGTGCGGTCCGGGCGGCGCGCGCGAGCGAACGATCGATGCACGCCCCGGGCTGGCGGCCGGCCAAGTCGCCCCGAAATATCGACGCTGGTGGACGAGCGGCCGCCGACGGCCAGGACACGGCTGGGCTCGCCGGCGGAGCGACTGAGTATTTTACAACCGTGAGTCGAACGTAAAACAGGGGCGCTCCGGCGGGCGGCGGCGGGCCGGCGCCACTCCACACCTTTGTGCGAGGCGAGCCGCCCCACAACGGCGGACGCTGTCTCACTCACATGCACGCGGTCACTCGGGAAGGCGAACGGGACCCTACGGTCGGAGAACACCTGCATCGACGGGAAAGACCCTTTCCTAGACGCTGGAGCGTCACTCGAGGCCGGCCAGGCTGACGGTGACGTCACACTGAGCCGACCGGGCGGATGATGACGTCACTCGGAGCCGGTGAGGCTGGCGGGGCTGGTGCGCTTGGAACCGATGGGACCGAAGGCGGTGCCGTCGAGCGGCGGCGGCGTGGCCGTCTCAACGCCCGAGTCCGAGTTGAGCGTCTCGCTGGAGCCGTTGGAGGAGCCGTCCCGCGCCGTGGCCGGGGTGCCGGGCGCATCCCAGGCGAGCGCCGCCGGCAACCGGTACACAGCAGGCCGGCCAGGCCGTGTCCGTCGGCCGAGCCGCGTCGGCCCGCACCGGCGGCGGCTCTGTCGGCAGGCTGGCCGTGCGGCCCGCGCACGTCCGTCCTCTCTCGCCCTGGCATCCAGCTGCGGCTGCGGCTGCGGCTGCGGCTGCGGCCTGCGGCTGCGGCTCCGGCTCCGGCAAGCGCGAGGAGGCCGCGCAGACACGCGCTCAGGTCGGCCAGCGGGCCAGCCACCGCGCCGAATGATGGCGGCGGCGGCGGCGGGGGCGGCAGCGGAAGTGGCGGCGCGGCACGCCCGTCCAGCTGCCGCCCAGGCCGGTGCCGCCGAGCGGTCCCAACAGCCCAGTGTCACCGTCGTCTAGGCCCAGGTAGGGCAGACCAACGGCGGCGGCGGCGGCGGTGCCGAAGGGCGCGGCGTCGCCGCCGGCCGCAGCCAGCTCCTCGCAGCGAAACTTCTCCACCCGGCTGCTGATGTGCATCTGGATGGCCTGGCGCGCCTGCTCCACGTCGGCCGGCTGACCCACCACCTCGAAGATGGGCCGGTGACGGCGCGAAGGCGTCGTGATGTACGTGCTTGTGTCCTGCTGGATGCGCTTGATGGTGGCGCCCTTCTGGCCCACCACCAGGCCCACGAACTCGTACGGCACCTCCACCGACACGGTGACGTCACCCTCGCGCTTGGGCGGGCCCAGCGCCGGCGCCGGGCCGCCCGGGTTCTGGCGGCGCGCCTCGCGCAGCTGGCTGAAGTGCTCCGCCGCCGCCAGGATCTTCTTCTTGGCGAAGCCCACGTCCTCCTTGCGACCTGGCGGTGTGGGAAGGCTATATGGGTCCAGTTCACTGCTGACGGGTACGTTTGGTTCGCGAGCGCGCCGTAGCCGTGGCCTAATGCCAGGATAGGTAAGTCACAGGTGGCACGGGATGAGCAGGTGGCGCCGACGGCGGCGCAACACGACAAAAGGTGAACGCCGAGCGAAACTTGGTCTTGTGTTCCTGACATCGCAGCAAACGTACGTCATACCAAAACGACTGGGCCACGCCGATTTGTGCCCGGTCGGTAAGCGCCGAAACAAAAAATAAAGTTCGCATCATTAAAAAAGACTGAAAACGGCGTGACAGTTAAGTGGCAATGCAATGTACGCCCAGGCAAAACATGACAACGGCAGCTGCTGCCATCAGTCAGCATTGGCATCAAGCCTATTAAAAAATGCGGTCCGGCAGACGAAAGTGATTCAAGAAAATGGGACAAACGCCAAACCAAAGGATTTGCGAGGATTGGGCGAGGACAACATTCGTTTCCTCCATCCCCGTTAGGGGCAATTTTACGCAGGCACATCAGAACAGACAACAATAAGACCATTCTGATAAAACATCTACGCGTGCTTCACCACGGACAAGGACGGCGAAAGCTATAAAGCAGCAAAACCGAGCGTAACCTCGTTGAAGCAGGACTGTAAAACATTAGTCAACCGTGCCAAACACAGAACGTTTTACAAATAAATGCTGATGAGCTAATAAACCAAGCAGTCATAACCTTGACTTTGAGAATAGCATTTATCGCACCGACAGCAATTACTGATAGAGGTCTCCCTTGTCAGATGCCGCCAGCACGCAGAACGAAGCGAAAACAGATGCGTCCACCACGCGATGGTGATGCCGCAGGCCACGCCGCGTGGCGTACCTGTGATGACAAACACCGGCTCTTCGTCCCGCTTCGGCGTCTTGATGTACGTGTTGGTCTCAGCCCGGATGTTCTTAATCTTTCCCCCTGAAACAGACAGCGGGCGTGAATCATGCTGTGCGGAAAACGCAACATGCGGCGCGGGGGCTGACAGCACAGCCGTCCGCGGTCTCAGAGCCTTCTGACAGCCCGGGCAGCGCTCAGCATATGGATAAGATGGCGAGGACAGGAGACAGGCAAGGTTGATTTATCTTACGTGTGGGAAGTCCGACCCGGCACATGCGACGACATTCATGTGTTTTTGCCTCATCACGTTAGGACAACCATTCTCTTCTTTTTTGCCCGGGTCGTAAGCAAAAAAAACCGACTACGTCATCATTTCGTCATTAGCATTACTAGGCGTGATTGAGGCTGATGCATCACAACACAGACGACCGGCGCGGTCAGGACGCACGGCGGGCCGCGACCGCCCGCGTGCAGCACGCGCCGGCGCAAGTCATCCCGCGAGCGTGCAGCACGCCCTTGCAGCCGCGTACAGCGCGGCAGGGAGAGCGCCGCCAGCTATGAGCCGCTACAGATCGGCTTATTGAGACGACCACTCTGTGTTTCTAACTTCCTAAGCTATCGGGCTCCTCTGCTCCTAATGACGAGCGTTCTCATCGCTTGGTCACCGTTCGCCACGTCATAGTATACTGCAGGCATTTTGCCGGGTCCTTCGAGTCCTACTTCGCCGCGTTCGCACGGTGACCGAGTAGCCAACGCGTGAACATCAAAACACAGCGTCTGCAAGCGGGCATGGTCATCAGAACAACAGGCTTCAGGTCGCCAGTTCTTCCGGTATACCTCATGCAGTTATACTGACATTTGAGACCGCATTCCGTATTCAAAGAACCCTTCGTCACCGTTCTGGAAGTCTAGCATGCTCCCAGCATCACGTAAAACGCCAACATAAGCATATTTAGTTAGACGCGTCCCACGTCGAATGAAGAATTCTTTGACTGCTTATCTGCCGAATAAAAAAACAAAAACGGTGCACCATTTGAATCCTTCTTTTCAAAATCTGCAAGTTTTTCTTGCTCCAAGTTAGCATCTGTTATGAAGCATACCTTGTTCTCACATAAAACCAGTGTAAACACCGGCGTCTCCAATCAGTCCTTGGTGTTTGGACCATCCTCCTGATCTGCCAGCACGCGCCAACCACGTCCTGCACGTCCTCCGACTCCTCCCCGAGCCTCGGTCGCGCCCGTCCTGCACGTCCTCTGGACACCTCCCCGCGCCACATCCTGCACGTCCTCTGAACTTCTCCCCAGGCCTCGGCCGCGCCCGTCCTGCCCTCTGGACTCCTCCCCGGGCCTCGACCGCGACCGTCCTGCACGTCCTCTGAACTCCTCCCCGCGCCCACGTCCTGCAACGTCCTCTGGACTCCTCCCCGCGCCACGTCCTGCACGTCCTCTGGACTCCTCCCCAGGCCTCGGCCGCGCCACGTCCTGCACGTCCTCTGAATTCCCCCCCCCCCCCCCCGAGCCTCGGCCGCCTACGTCCTGCATGTCCTCTGACTCCTCCCCGGGTCTCGGCCGCGTCGTCCTGCATGTCCTCTGAACTCCTCCCCGCGGCACGTCCAGCACGCCCTCTGAACTCCTCCCCAGGCCTCGACCGCACCACGTCCTGCACGTCCTCCGAATTCCCCGCGAGCCTCGGCCGCGCTGCGTCCTGCACGCCCTCTGACTCCTCTCCGGGCCTCGGCCGCGCCATCGATCATGGCCACACCCGCACATGACCACAGGCGTCATCGGCCGGCGAAGCGACCGGCGGCCGCTCTGCAGCCGGGCCAGCTGGGGAGCTCGGCTACAGTGCACGCCGCGTGACACAACTCGCCAGTGCGCGTAACGGCTCTCCACACACCGCAGAGCAGTGGAACATTGGCATGTTTTTCCCGGTATGTTGCATACACCGTCGCCATCTATCGGGACCGGTCGTCATAATATAGCCAGCTCGTGGCAAGCCAAGCCAGCCTGAGCCCAGCGACTGCAGTTTCATCTCTTACGTGATGCGTCGTCATCTCTTACCATTCTGACTTTCCTCACTACTCGCCACCCACATCCAGGCGATCGGGAGCGCCGCGCCACGAGCCAACGGGCCGCAGCCAGCGTTATAACGCACACTCCATCCCTGCGCAAAACAATAATGAAAGTCGCACGATCCGCCAGGGAACGACTGCCAACATGCACAATGACCACGCGATAACTATGCAATTAAATGACTTTCCAGCCAGTGGTAAGAAACCCGTGCTTCCACGAAGCTGCTTCAAAGCCTGTGGTAACCTCGGCCCAGTACTGCGCGGCACTTTCCCTCTCCGCCTCCTCTCATTCGTCTGCACATTTCATTAAAGTTATTATGTTCTGCACCCGACAACAATGTTGCGGGCTCCATGGTAGTTTACCCGGTTTGTCTCGGTTGAGCAGGTACGTGAGGTCGTAGCAACGACAAGAACCAGTTTATAGGCAGGTTGCCACTGGAGTATATAACCCGGGTGAAAATAATTGGACCGGCCGTTAAATCGGGCTTTAAGCGTATAAAACTGCAGCATGCTCTTCCTGTTCATTTCGTCTCTCTCTCCCTCTTTTGTCGGCAGTTCTCCTTCCACGACGCAACAATTATGTTAAGTTCTGACCTTGGCAAAGACACCATGAGAGACAAGTGCGCAATGACACTTTCGTCATAGAAACGCTAGCCCATAACGTTGGGACCTAAGCCGAAAATACAGAAACAGTAAGATATCAGTTGTTTGGGGGCTTTTGGGCTTAAAACTGTAAAAAAAACTCACTTTCCGTCTATTAAAAACTAAAATCAATTTGTTTCGGGGTGGACCAGGTCGTTTTACGCTGCAAAGTGACTGAAGGGCAAACATGAGAGGATTGAAAACTGACAGGCAAATACAGGCATATGTAGACAACGACGTACGTCGGACAAGACAAAGACAGGCAAATACAGGCATATACAGACAACGACGTACGTCGGACAAGACAAAGACAGGCAAATACAGGCATATACAGACAACGACGTACGTCGGACAAGACAAAGACAGGCAAATACAGGCATATACAGACAACGGCGTACGTCGGACAAGACAAAGACAGGCAAATACAGGCATATACAGACAACGACGTACGTCGGACAAGACAAAGACAGGCAAATACAGGCATATACAGACAACGACGTACGTCGGACAAGACAAAGACAGGCAAATACAGGCATATACAGACAACGACGTTCGTCGGACAAGACAAAGACAGGCAAATACACAGGCATATACAGACAACGACGTACGTCGGACAGACAAAGACAGGCAAATACAGGCATATACAGACAACGACGTACGTCGGACAAGACAAAGACAGGCAAATACAGGCATATGTAGACAACGACGTACGTCGGACAAGACAAAGACAGGCAAATACAGGCATATACAGACAACGACGTTCGTCGGACAAGACAAAGTTGAATGGCGAACGACGAGCAGGCGCCCCCACGGTCAACAGACAACCGTTATATCAGAAACACTAATCAGACATTCGTGCATTGGTAAATCTAGGTAGTAAATGAAGAAGACAAGACAATAGCATAACTAACGACCGCTGCGTAGGCAAGAATACAACAGACAAGCCGCGATGGGAATCGAACCTACAACCATCGGTTATGCTCGCCGCATCAGCAATCCACACAGTCCCTCTAAATGAGCTGTCACATCACTACGGTTGGGCTCGGGCGAGCTTGCTCCGTCCCGACCCGAGCGTGACGTGTATTACACCGAGTGACACGCCGAGGCAGGACCAGGTGCAATCAAGGCGCAGCTGGAGGCCATAAAGACGCCCTGTGTGGTCGGCCCCCAGAAGCCTTTAAAGCTCCACATCCGGCGTGCTGCTGCGCGAAGCGGCAGAGGGGAGGGGAGGGGAGGGGAGGGGCAGCTTTTCCTGGGCCATGGCGCGGCATCAAGCAACAGCGCACTGATGTACACACGGGCAGATCCACGTGTGGGTCGGGCTAAAAAACCATCTCCGGTCCAGCGCATCGCTGGCTGAAGAGGCCGTTGACGCTGTTGACCGCCTACATATAGTTTGCACAGTCTGCACACAATGTAACTGATGCCATATGCGCGTGAGTGCGGTGTGCTGTTACGCGCACCATAAATGTCGGCAAAAATTACATGAGTTAGGGATTACGCCTCAGCCGCACACCTAACTGAGCCCACCGGACTGCTCCAATATCACGTCATATGCTGTCAGAAGAGCTGAAGGCTCAGCGCGTGCCAGGCATTTCGTCAAAGGCACGAGCACAGCCAGGAAAAGGGGCCCAAGGGACCTACCCTTATGAGACGCGATTGCTTTTATTTTCACCAAATGGCCTTCCAACAGAAAGTTTTAAAAATACAGCGTGACGCGTTCTCCGCTGAAGTCCACTCACGAAAATCCCTGACTGCGCCCCTGGTTTACGGAATTTATCGATATTTTACGGTAATTCACTTCCACCTCTTCAGTCGTCTGCCGTGCGTTTCCTCAAACACCTCGTGGGTGGCGGAACGATATCAAGACGTCCATCTCTTAACAGTACAAACATTGGCCCACCCTAGTTCTGGAAGGCTATTGACCCCAGTGGCTCCGGCCTTTTTACCATCGGATTCCTTACAAAGCTACCACGAAACCCTGCTTCCAGTTGACTTATAAACTTTCCTCTGGCCTTTGTCGGCTGGCGCAAGAACCCCCCCCCCCCCCTCACGAGCAACAGCACATCTACGCGGCATCTTCCCTCCCCCATCACCCCTCAGCAGACCCGCACCTCTCGCCCAGTGCCAATCAAGGACGGCAGTCGACGCCGCGGAGAACGCACGGAACCCCGTCCGTGGCCAGCCGGCCGCCCATCCACGCTTCACCGTACGCCGCCGCTCGCTCCCACGATCGCCCGCGTCCAGCGCCCTCCCCCGCCACGGCGCCCGGGGCACGATAGGGTTCAAGGGCAGCCAGGGCGGGGCGGCGCGGCGCGGCTGCCCGGCAACCCACGTGGTTGCGCGGTGGGGCCGGCCCGCCCCCCCCCCCCGGCCCTTCCGTCCCCTCCGCGCGGTTTCCGAGACGGCCGGCTCCGACCCGGTCAACAATGCGCCTCAGTGGTTAGCGGATAGTGGGCCGACGGTCAGAAGAGCGCGATTTTCTTCCCGGGCCCCGGCGTCTGGAAAAGGTCGAAGTTCAGAGCGCCGGCACTTCGAGAGGGTTGGGTTGGGGGGGGGGGGGGGAAGCGATTTTCGGCAGCCACCGGCTTGGAGCGCGTCGCTTCAGAGGGCCATTGAGGCCCGACAGTCCCGCGCCCGGCAGTCGGCGGCGGCCCGGCTGGGCCGCCGGCCGGCCGCGGTGAGAACAAACAGACTCGCGCCGGGCGGTCCCGGACGGACGGCTGGGGACGCGCGCGGGGAGCACACAACCAGCAGCGGGGCAGCTCGAAATCCCACTAGCCGCGCTCCGGGCAGAGCGCCTGGTCACCACGTGCGGCGCGTTGTGTACCACGACGCACCGAAAAAGGAAACGGTCGATACGACTGACGCACGAAAAGAACCAGCTGAAGCCCCAAACTACATGCGCGCTTTGCTTCTATTAAACATTATAGTTATTATATTAGGCAGCGCGCATTTTTAAGTTCCAGTCCTTCCATAGCTCACAGCTAACGCACGGGCCAAACAATGCAACCAACAAGGCAAATGCGTTCAGCATTTCCGAAATAATTTATAAGAGAGTAAATTGCACCCCAATGCCATGTCAGGCGAACACTGCCCGCCCCGCGTGGTTGCAACATAAATACAACCAGACTATATCAGCGATGTTCTTTATCTGTTAACGCGGTGTCCTACGGACTGCTTGCAGGATCCCAATGACCTCTTGTGGTTGCAACGAAACATCAGTTGCCCACGCACCAACTCGAAAGTCGACAAAGAGCACGCGCATCAGCGTGGTTAATATTCCAACCGTGAGGAAGCTGTTTACGCTTGAAGAAGTCGTTTGCCTCATGTTCTTACGTAAACGCGCCACGTTTGTATGAACACTTCAACGGAGGTGGCCATCGCGCCGTCCGTAGATACTGAAGTTGAATGCAAGTGGTCAACGGGTTATGGCACGTTCACACGGGTGCTTTCTACCTGCCAACGGAGTGTCAAAGAACATGCGGCAGTTCACGAGAAAAGGGGTGACAATAATACATACCGGCGGAGGCTCAAAACTTGGATCCAAGAACGCTTACTCGTCCCACTTTTAAGTCACTTAATATCTAAACGTCCGCTCAAGCTATCTCAAATATTCAAGTCCATAGGAAAACTGCACTCGATAAACCCCGGCAAATCGTTTAAAACGTGATACCACGGCCACGTAAACACTCACTATAAACCTTACGCGGGGTATAAGACCAGCCGGAAGCCAAACCAGGGCCACCCCGTTTAGTCCGATAATTCGACCGACCTGTACCCGACTCACTACTAAAACACGTCGTGAGGCGTGGGGGAAGCGCTGCGATACCAGGCACAGACATGTCCCACCTCGTAACTCATCCCGAAACCTTGGTAATGGAGCCCAGACACGCCAAGAGCACACACCAACGAGGTCTTGGGGCACTCAAGACGCATCGTCTCCGAGTTAACGGACTTTCAAACGTATAGTCTGATCCGTGCGTTCGAAAGTCCGTCATCCATGACAGTTCAGAAGGCAAAGGTTCACTTCAGGATATACATTAAGGCAGGGCAGCATTTCCCCAAAGCGGGGTCTCAAACTGCTGTATACGACGGCCTCAAATGGCATAATGGCGGAACTGTCCTTGCAATGCGTTTGTCCCGACATCTGGCGATGACATCCAACCAAACGCAACTTAGACCTCAAATGGTCATAAAAAGCCAACAACGCGAGATCTGTAGCCAAAGCACAATCAAGAATCGAAATCCTCCGTGCGTATTAAATCTAGGCCAGCATATCCAAAAGCGTCGAAAACCAATTTGACAAACGGCATTTGGGACACCAAACGGCTGTAACATGAATACTTAGTCCGCGACAATGTCCAGCAGCTCACAGTCGCTACCCACGGCTGGTTGGCAATCTGCGTTCGTCGCTTGCCCGTGAGCATATCTTCTGCTTTCCATCTACGGCGCAGGACCGTCACGGTTGGGTTGTCTCTCGTTTCCGCAATCGCGAGGCGCTCTTCACTCATATGGCGTTCACGAGTTTATTCATAACTCAGATGGTTCATCACTGGCTAGTTGTGTTTGGCAGCGTTCATAATTTTTGCCGACGACGATGAAGTTGTAATGATCGACATTTGTGGTCGCTGTAGCTGATGGTGACTATCTAGTTTTTTTTGTTTATTTTATGTTTGTAAAATTTATTGCTAATCATAGATTCTTTATCTCGCGACGGTGAAGCAGCGCAAGACAAATAATATGGGCGGCTCCTGGGCACACAAAGCTGGGCTACACACCTGCGTCCTATTTCATAGTTCAGCACTGTGTCTCGGTTGGTGTCGTAGGGTGCTGTACTCGACACCGGTTCCACAAAAGGTGACATCACCCGCTTCCCAATCGATTTCTGACGCGGCTAGGTGTCGGACGGTTATTAGACGGTGCATTGGCTGCCGTGTCCTGCGGCTGAGGTGAAACGTTCTTTTTCTTTTCGCGGCGACGGCAGCTGACAAACTGTCACCATGTGGGAGGATCAGGGTACGCACTAGGTTTCGCACGGGTGGCGTGGCAGCCTCTCGCAATCATCCAGCTTTACGTGTCCATGCTCCTTAAATTGATGGCATGCTAACTCCACATCGCACCGTGGCACGAAAACCACACTAATCAAACGGCTTGGACGCTCGAACAGCTTGAAACCGCACATGCCTTGAAACTGAGGCAGCACAACATTTCAAAGGAAATTCGACATTTGAAGATATTGATGCAAACACCAGATACAGCAAAATAAGCCACTTATACCTGTTGGTACCCTTTAAAGTGGACAAGACTGCTCTAGACATCATAATTTATCTTTACGGTTCGGAGTACGTGTTTGATAACGTCATCGTACTTCGCACAACACCGGCTGATCGCCAGTTGACGACCATTGTATCTAGAAAGCGCGCTCATGAACGACAGGTATGAACGACTCGCCAATTATATCTGTCTTGGCGATGAATCGGTCGGATGGCCAATGGAACGGCAGGATTTAAAAGGCGTTATTGTGACGTCATGGATGCGTGGGTGACATTGAAAAGTCCGCACGAAATAGTCTGTACATCTTCACACGACATGTGGGTCAGAAAGTAGAGGGGGTTTACGTCTTGAGGGTAGCGCTGTGCACCCTCCACCGAATAATCCTGAAGATGATTTATTTCAGCTCAATATCCCACATCAATGAGGAGCACCCCCCTTTAAAGAATTGCACCTCTCACTGCTGCAACCTGCACGAAGCCAGGCTCTGCGCCTGCAGACGTCGGTTTCCAGACAGCATGACGGCCAGACAGAGACGCTCAAGGCAAGAAATCTGAATTGTTCAATAAGCTGCCTTTGGCCTAGCTCGCAAACAACGGCTTCATGGCTGTTGTATGGGGAAAAGAAATACAAAACGTGTTGCCCCGGGCCGCGACTTGATGGCTCCTAACAAAGCAGAGGGGTGATAACCAGAATTTGAAGTTCTTTCTAATGTACAAGTCATGCAAAGCCAAATGAACGTGTTTTAATGGACGGAGGTATTGAAGTGATAAGTACCTGTATGATACAGCAGTCAATTCAGTCACGGGTGAGTCCAGAGTAAACAATGAGGGCCACGCGCAGAGGAGTGTACAACGGGGAGCGTTGAACACTTCTCTGCGTTCCCATATCAAATCTTGGCGTTTTTACATGCAAGTGAGTGTTGATGGTTAAAAAATCGATAAGACAAACAAGCAGCAGTAGACTGAAGACACTCGATGCTGTTGTCACGCAATAAATCTCTCGCAACTCCGGAGTGCCAAAATGTGCTTCAACAAAATTCGGAGGCACTCCCCCAAAACCAGCCCTCAGAAAGCCCACGCTTCGCGCACCCATTGTCACTTCAGGCGCTGTGAGGGCCGTGCGACTTGGCTATCACTGAACTTACTGGCACTAGATTGCATCCGGTGTTCATATCCGCTAATCATTTCTGGTGAGACATGAGCAAAGGACCCGACTCGAAGAATGCTGAAGATGAACTCACATGGAACGGCAGACTCATGTTTAATACGTCGATGTCATGCCGCATCATCTTTTTTGGAGCGTCTCCTGCACAAACATTCCATCCAGCTTCGAACAAGCTTCACACCGAGGCGGCCGGCCGACGTTCGAACGAAAAATGCCGGAGGATGGCCCAGCGCAACATGCCGAGGCCCATCCGATGCCCATACCGACCACCGACAACCCAAACAGCCCCCGTCAAACAGCACCCCACCGGCCGCGCGGGACCTCCCTTTGTTTGACCACCTGTCCCGCACGAGCTAGAGCGCGGTGTGCGCGACGCCATGTTGGCGCAGTGCCAAGGTGGCCCCGCCGCCGGCCATGCCGGCGTGCAGATATCGTGGTTGCTTGAACTCGCGCGGGAATGGCGCAAGTTATCGCCTTGAAACGCAAGACGGTGCCGAATTGGAGACGGCAGGCGTTTTCACTTGTAAGTCTGTGCACACATCGCTCAGAAAGTATTTCTCATTTTACACTCCGGGATGACGTACGGGCGGACGAAGCCACTACTACCTCACGTAATTTTTTCCCACGAGACAAAAAGTGGGCGTGGTGCTGACACCGCATACC
>NW_023596576.1:27424998-27444834 GCF_011947565.3 Pollicipes pollicipes
TGTGCCATTACCAGGGGGGCGCGGGACTAGGTCTTGTTCTCGTTTTGTCTTGCTGTCTCACGAGGGCTTTGATCATTTCGTCGTGGTCGAGAGTCGTGCTCACGTGTGAAGCTGGAGTGACCTTGACATGTGGGTCAGATCGGGTCCCCGTTTTCCCCTTCCTGTTATTTGCCTGAACATGGTACATCATGCCGAGTAATCGAACTCTGACGTCATGGTTGTGTTTAATAGGTGTGAGCACGCAATCGTTTTCACGGTGCCGGATAAGGCAAGATTTTACTTTTATCAGTTACACGCCTTATGGGCGTGGTACGGGGGAAGTGGAAGCACGCGATGTCATGCAGATCATGCGGATGAAGCCAAGCCTGAGCCTTTGAGGCAGGTCGCGTTTGGTCACTGACCAAATGATTGCCATCACTGTCTTGGAGCCTACCGCATTCACGGGTTTGGCATGGAGAGGTGTGAGAGGCGATTTTGCGGATGTGTAGTGTTGGCCAAAAGTTTACAAAAGACACGGCCTGAAAGCTGGATGGCTGTTGACCGGATAGGACGATATGGAGGAAATCGACGAGTCAAAATCCACGCGATCGACGAATCTAAAATGGTTAGGTTTTCGTTGACTTGAGTCGATAGCCAGATAATTGTTCATCGTAAGCCAAACTCTGCGAAAGACGTGTGCTGGGTGGATAGTGGTCACGGTTGGTCACGATAAACTGAACCGTGTGTCCCCGTGCGGGTGGCAGCGTGTGGCATTTGAGACCGGTTTCCAAGAATGTGACGTTGACCACGTCTTGGTGGAGCAATGGCGCCGCTGTAGGTCGTGCAGTGTTAATATGGCTGATTGATTTGGACGAGCCGTCTGCCCACAGCAGACACACAGCTTCATGCCGGCATATTGATTTGTAGACGAGCCGTTTGCCCACAGCACACAGCTTCACGCCGGCATATTTGCCTGCCGCGGAGATCCGACGCTGACGTTTAAGACGCCCGTAACTGGGAGAATCCATTCGCTGATGCACGTGAGCGCGTGACCGGGTACGTGGGTCGACCCACAACGTTGGCAGTGCGCTCATCCGTTCTCTCGCTCTTCTGAGTTGGTTGGGCAGGCGTGTTTTCCAATGTTGATTTTCCACTGTATATTGTTGAGGTTGCGGTACTGTGGGAAAAGGATGTCTGGTCGGACAGCTGGGGCACACGTGCCTACGTATTTGAACAGCGCAATTTTCAAAAAATCGTTCTTGTGTCCCAAAGCGTCAGGATGTGGCCATCAGCGGTTGTTTAAATGCCAGTTTTTGGGAAGGAATGGCCGGCCGATCCTACCCGCTCAAGACGAAAAGCCTCTCACGCTTCGAGTAAGACGCCCTCGTCCTCTGGATTACGTGCTTTGTTCGTATTTGAATGGCTCGAAGTTTGGTGCGCTTGTTCCTGTAAATGACAGCCTAATTTTCCCCGCAAATCGACACCCGAGGGCGGAATGGGAGGCAGCCGACCGCCGGCGCCTGATACAGTACTACGATGCTCGGCCGTGAAGTCGGTAATTCAGTTAGCAACCATTCCCGATTTTGCTGAAAACGCGTCAGGTGATGGCACCAGTGCGCCGGATATGACGTGTATGTTATAAGGTCACGACCTTCAAGGTCGAAGGACGGATTACTTTTTATCACCCGCAAGTTGTCGATCTATTTCGGATTTTCAGAAGTTAAAATATTGACCATCGCGTGAGCTAGTTAGCATCCATGATTAAGGCTTGACCTCCATTCCGTTCCAGGTAAAATTCAACGTAAAATTCAGGTTCGAATGACGGGAAATTCTGTGTCACCCGTCTATTTTAGATAAGTGGCAGTCAAAACGATCGATAACGCATGAACTAACGTCTGTCAGAGCTCTGATCTGCCAAGGTCGCTCTCTCAGGTCAATGGCGCAAAATCCCCATCACTTCACTGTTACCGGCTGATTTCTTTTTTAAAACAACATCGTCCAGCGTATAATCTAGTGGCTGTCAAGTAGTCCTAATCTTTCAAATAGTTCCTTCTAGAGTTGCTTGTAGGTCAAAATGGGGTTCAATGGACAGAGATCTCCTCGCCGCAAAAAATACCGGCCGATTTCGGATTTTCAAAAATAAATATGATCCAAAGCGCGTCCGTCCACGAGCGCCTGTGAAGAAGCCCTGCATTCTCGAAGCCATCCCTCAAGGTCAAATGCAGGCTCAGAGGACGGGAACTCCGTATCCGTGGAAGATTACCGGCTGATTTCGGATTTCTGAACACCAGGACAGTAATCAGTGCATGAGCTAGCAGTCGCCAGGAAGTCGTGAAGTCTCAAAATCAGCACAGCCCAAAACAACTGGCTGATAGCGGGCTTTCAAGCACGAGATTAATGCCTAGTGCATGACTGGCGTCTGCCGAGAGCGCCGGACCTCTCAAGGTGGCCGTTAACACGCCGCCCGAGTGTTAATGACCCCCCCCCCCCGCTGAAACCTCAGGAACTAGAAGAGCTAGATACACCAAATGCACATAGTGTATCGACCTGTGCGTAAGCTGTTTCAGGTCGAAGTTTGAGATTCGTAGCTCGTGACTTTCGGGTCCAATGTCAAACAAGATCAAATTCCTGGTTGGTCTCCAAAGTGCTCCATAACCTAGATAACTCTTTCTAAGCAAAAGGTCACATGCTCAGTCATGGCCAGTGACCTTGTTTGACCTTTTGCAGGTCACGGTGACCAAAATCATACAAGACTGCTGCAATTTTTGCATTTAAATAAGCGACAAGGATTACACGAGGCATCGTGCTCCAAAAAACAAAATGTTGACCTTGGTCATTTTAGGTCAATGACATTCTGATCTTTAAGGGGTCCATGGAAGATGTATAAAGCGGTTCCTGTTATCAATATATTTGAAATGGGCACCAGAAGCTACCACATACAGCAAGCCCTAGAGAAACAAAACGGGTTAGTTTCGCCCTTGGTGTGACCTTCATACCTGATCTTATGTCAATGTAGTTTGTTCATTCAGTTGTTGCGTTGCTTAAGAAAGTATTTCAGATATGTATGGCTCTGTCTAACATTCCGTTGCTGCATCAGGTGGAACGATTCGCCTGAAACCATGGCCTGACTGGCCTGCCATAGATCAGGAACCTTCCATGGTACACTAAATTTGTATGCCAACTGATCCCTATTCACTTGTTTAGAGCCATGCAAAGTTTGGCGCAGCTACGCCGCGTCGTTCGGAAAGCATTTCGGAAAGACCTTCGGGGGTCAATTTGATCCCACCCGAGCGTGTGTTTAAGATCAAATTCAGCCTTTCAAAAGGCGGGAAATTCCACAACGCCCAAGAGTCTCCAGCCGATTCTACTTATCCAAGCATCGCAATGTTCACCAGCGCGTGAAGTAGCGTCCGTGGAAAAGTCCCGCCCTATTAAGATCACTCTTCAAGGTCAGATGGCGCAAAATCAACGTCACCTAAAAGTCAACGGTTAATTTCGAATCTTTGAGCATCAGGATTGCCTTTATTGTCTGTCAGGTGTCATGCCCACTCAAGGTCAAAGGTGGGGTCCAAGAACGGAGTAAATCCACTCCGAACGTTACCTGCCGATTTATGATTGTCGAGGATCAAAATCTTCATGGATGCATGAACTAGCGTCCATTATAAACACCCGTGACCTCTCGAGGTCTTCCTTCAAGCTTGAACTCGGGTTCAAAGGATGGAGACTTCATACCACCCAAAAGTTACCGGCCGATTTGAAATATTCCGGCATCAGAATGTTCAGCGCCTAACGTCCGTCATAACGTCACGGAACTAACGTCCGTCATAACGTTGTGACGTCTCAAGACCTTCCTTCAAGGTCAAGTTCTAGCTCAAATGACGGATAACCAAATGTCACCAAAAACTTGCCTTTCGAGTTCGATTTTTTATGAACAGTTCAATCACCAGTGCATGAGCTAGCGTCCGTCGAAAACTTCTGACCTCTGAAGGTGATACTTCAAGGTCTTTCAAGCTCAGTGGACGGGAATCTCCATATCACCAGGCATAGGCGTAGGAACGTTTCAAAAAGTGGGGAGCCAAGCTCGGGGTGTACTTCAGCAACTTTTTCTGGAAACCGAGCCCGATGACCGGGGATGGGGGTTGGGGATGGAGGTTGTTATCGCTCTTTTCTCACATGGCGTGGCTGCTATGCTAAATATGCATCTAGAGATGTTTCTCACTGGTGCACTGTCTTGCCTATTCGACTTATCTGTCATTTGGAAAATAAGGCTATCCAGCTTCCCAAGATTATTCATCCATTTTAACGTTGTCTTTCCTGGGGAGACGAAATTCCACGAGCGGGTAGGTATTTTGGGTCATTAAGGAAGCATCTGCCTCCACAGTGTAGATGCCAAAATGCAGCCTGGATATAAGCTGGTGAGAATTTTGAAAGTGGATCGATTGCTCGCAGCGCGACGGATTTGTCATGCGCCTTCATTTCACTGGCTGATTTTCGAGAGATAAGACTTGCAACATCATTTTAGGCAGAAACAAATTCAGGAGCTTGAAACTGCCAGAAACAATGTGAAAATGCTATAAGACTGGATATTCGCTTTTAAGAACCAAGCCACATAATAATGCCCATCTGTCATATGTTCCTCATCTGGGCCCTGCTGCTGTCCGCCGTCGGTGGCCACTGCCCTGGCCCGGATGTCTCCCGCATGCATGACTGGGAACTGTTCGTATGACTGCTTTGTTGCATGCTTTTGGACCGGCGTTACTACTACATGGAGTGTGAAACATGTGTTGTACACCTGTAACAGCATCTTTTTTCCGAATTATCTTCCCTTACACCACACCATCTCAGGACAATAGGCTCCGGGAAGCTGTCTGCCATAGGTATGCATTGGCCCAACGGATACTTAGTTCCCATCATGCAACGTATGGGACTGGATCTCTGCTTTGTGTGTAGGCAGGGGCGTAGCCAGGGCCTTGCCAAGGGGGACACAAGGTTGACAAAAGCCCATCTTATGGTGATCCCCCAAGTAACCCCGGATGTAGCGTACCTGTTAACGAGTGGCACGGTTTTCTTAGTTTTATTGCTATTTTTACCTCGTAACCAGAACAGAAACCAGGAGCTACCGTGAGCTTAATTCTGTTTGTGTTTTGAGGTCAGTAAACTGCAGAAATCAGGCGTTGAACGAATGCATGTAATAAATCACGGGCGCTCTTAATTTACAATGGTTAGTTGGCGGTTCCTAAACCGATAGAATTCAGAACCTTTGTAAGAATCCTTTGTCTGGGTTCTACATTGAGGACATCGCGAAGGTAGATTGTAGACCGATATGTTTGATCCGAATTTGAAGGTGAAAATTTGATTGGAGATCGAGTAGTCAACAATGCGTATTACGTGGCCAAGCCACGTTTGTCTGAAAATGTTTACCATTAAGTCAGAATCGATTAGTGATACAATTTATGTGACGTCTTTTTTAACATGCGCGCCCGCAAATCTTAACAACTAAAACCCCTCACCAGGCGTTGCAGTCTCCGTCGTCCGCTGAGCATTAGTTCAGTAGCTAACTCTTAGCCTTGGCCCACCGGTGGACGAAAATGATAACGCTTCTGAAATTATCATCTTTAAAACTTTAGTCGAATAGTAACACAAGTTGTGTGACGCAGTTTTGAGCATGCGCACTCGAAAATCTCGGAAACACAAGCCCTGACTCCAGGCGTTACAGTCTCCGTGGGCCGCGCAGCGTCGTCCTAGCAGCTAATGCTAAGTTGTGGCCAACGGGTGGAAGAAAATGTCGACGCTTCTGAAAAAGTATCCTTGAACGCTCCAGACATCAGATCTTACATTTAGAGGGACAGTCTGAAGGCATATTTCACGTGTGGCAAAAAGAACGGATTGAACCTTAAAGCACCGTGAAGTGGGGCTGGGAATCTGTTGGTTGAACTGGCGAGAGTGAAGGTAGAATGTCTGTTTTCGTGTTTTCGCAGCTCTTTATCTATCCAGAAGACAAGATTAACGCGGCCGCCCCACCGTCTGGTGGCACTTGCAGTAGCCGAAACTTTTCGGTTTTACGGAAAGTCGCAAACCCAGACCATCCTCGTCCTTGCTCTCGAGATTGCGGGGGGGGGGGGGCATGTCTAAACCTTTGATATAATTGTTTCAATAAAAACATTCTAAAAAATGAACGTTCTCAGGCCAACATGGCATGACCCCTACTCGTTTTCTTTAAGGTTATTTCAACCCACTCTATTCAACAATAACGGGACCCCCACCCTGCTCAACAATAGTAAAACCCCTTACTTCTTTCTGGGCAAGGGGCCTTTTGAGTAGAACACCATGGGTACATTACCGTTTCCGGTCAAGGGCTGAGGGGCCATTCAGTCCCATCGCGAGTGTCTTCTGGCTATCATTCTGGTGGCACGGGGGCGGGATCTCCTGGTCGATCCAGGGGCCTTAGAAGGATATATCATATCCACATTGTTCCCATCCCCGACACGGGAGGCTTCTGACCCACGCAGCTAGCCCCGGACCAGCACAGGAACCTCAATGATGTAACAACATCCTTGATCACCGCAGGTAGTCCAACAATTGTCACATAGACTCCAGTTCCGTGTTTTCCGTGTTCTTCAGAAATATTGAGCTCTCCCTGGCTGTAGATTGTAAATGAAATGGGGGTTCCTAATTTGTATTGATATAGCTGACCCATGTTTGTCTTAATATGCTTAAGATCCTGTCAAAACTGGTTACTGATAAGAAAATTACGTTACATGATCTCGAACGTGTGCGCTCGCAATTCATAGCAACAGCCTCGACACCGGGCGTTGCAGTCTCCAGGCCGTGCGGTCCCGACCTTTCGACTGTAACACTAAGCGATGGCGAATGAGCAAATGAAAAAGATGACGCGTATTAAGGGAAGATGGCTGGTAAATTAGGTAAATCGGCGTGCATGTTTAATGTAGAGCAAAAGTAAGCCAATGCAACCTTAATCTAAAAAGTGAAGGGGGGGGGGGGGGGGCGGTTAACATTGCTGGCCCCCCAATTTGAAAAGTGTGGGGGGGCATGGCCCCCTGACCCCTGTTCCTACGCCCATGTCACCAGAAAATTACAGGCTGGTCACGGATGTTAATACAATATTAGATAATTACTACGGCATAACCTGGCCACCGCCAAAAAGTCCTGACCTCTCAAGATCATCATTCAAGGCCAAATAGCACAAAAATATAGCACATCAAAAATAGCACAAAACAGCGCATCACAGGTTGATTACAGATCTTTAAGGGAGTATACAACCTTTTGGTACATTTCACTTGCTTTTCGGTCATCATCAAACACACGAACGATTTGGTCAGCAATACCAGTTTTCTGGAAATCCTTCTAAATAGCTCAGAATGTTGTTTCCAAGAAGCCGTTCCTTCGGGAAAAATCTCATTTGACACCTGGCCCACCACTTTGAAGGTCATACATTTATTTTGCCTTGACTTTTTTAACGTGTGTAAGCTGTTACATTCACAACACACTAACGTATCAAATGTTTGTCTAACACATGCTACGAAAGCTTGAAACATCCTGTTGAGGCAGAAATGTTTGCAGACAAAGCTATCATCCCGCGAATTCAACGGAATGTTACGCCAGGGCTTCGATTTCTTCCCTATGGAATGGCCTTTACCACAGCAGCTCTGTTAAAAATTCGAAGCATCATATTAATCAGAGCATCAAATTAGCATCAGATAAGCATCGGATTAGAGCGCATGAACCAGTGGACTGTCACCAAAACCTGACCTATCACTGAGCACCCGCACTCCATTCCTTTCTTGTACTCTGGTTGAGGAATGGAAGTATCACATGGTCCACAGGGACGCAATGGCTTAATGTTCAGGCAGTGCGCTTCTCGGTAACAGTCGTTTGCTACCCTTTCGATAATAATCGTTCGTTCTTTAATTCGCAAGCAGTGGAGGTGCGCACGGCTGGCCGTCATGACGGCGGTGGTCGTACGCTAGGGAAGAAGCGTGGGGCTCGTAAAAGGCATGACAGCATGATTTGGACCAAAAAATAATCGAAATTTATGCCCTTCTCATGTTTTGATGTTGCTGCAGTTGCAATACCCAGTGCTATTATAACGTTTAACTAGTCCTGAGGTTTCAGCAGAGTATGTTTTTTTGAAATATTCCCCAGAGGTGCCCCTTTAAGCGTGATACCCGTGTACATCACCAAAATAGCGTCCGTCATGTAGTCGTGACCTACCAAGGTTCGACCGTTAAGGCCACATTCAGGCTGAAAGGACCGTGATACCTTACAGTTACCGACCGATACTGGATTTTTGAGCGTCAGAATTTTCGCGAGCGCATGAACTAGCTTGACTTCAAAAGTAACTGACCTCTCATGGCCACTCTTCAAGGTACATTGAAGCTGAAATGACGAGGAAACTCCATGTTGCCAAAAAAATTGCGGCCTGAATTGTGAATTTCCTATATTAAAACAACCACAAGCGCGTGAACTAGCCCACGTCAAATAGTGCTTGACCTCTCAGCCCACCCTACAAGGTTCGATCATGGCTTAAAGGACGGGGAGCGCAATACCACCAAAAGCACCGGCCAATTTCAAATTTTCAAGATCAGAAATTCAGTCATGAGTAGCGCACAAACACACTTGTCAAAAGGTCCTGGCCATTCAAGGTCAACCGTTAAGGTCATATAGCGCTAAATCGTCAGCACTCAAAATCACCGGTTGATTTCGGATCTTTCAGCGTCAAAGTCGTCTTTACCTCCAATATAGTGGTTACTAAGCAGGCCTGGCCTCTCAAGGTCAAATTTAAGCTCAAAGGATGAAACGCATGATGCTCAAAAGTTTTCAGCCAATTTCGGATTTTTAAGCATGAGAATCTTCACGAGCGCATGAATTAATGTCCGTCAGAAACTTTCAACCTCTCAAAGCCTTCCAGCAAGATCAACTTCAGGCTCAAGTGATGGTGAACTTCATGTCGTCCAGAGGTTGGTGGCTGATTTCAAATTTTCAAGCATGAAAATACTGCAGGAACTAGCGCCAGTCAAAAAGTCCTAGTCTATGAAGGTTATCCCTCAGGGTCAAATGCAGGCTGAAAGGACAGTTAACTTTTTATCACTCAAAAGTTATCGACTGAGTTCGGATTTTGACGTATCAGAATAATGAACAAGACATGAACTAGCGTCGGTCAAAAGTTCCGATCTCTCCATTCACCCTTTATGATTAATTTAGGCTGAAAGGGTGGGGAACCCTTTGCCACCTGAAAGTTGCCGGTCAATTTTGGGCAATTGATTATCAGGTTATTCGTCAGCGCATGAACTAACGCTCGTCTAGATGTCCTGCCCTCCCATGGTCCCCGTTTATGGTCGGGTTCAGGCTGAAAGAACGAGAACCTCCATGCCACCAACAAATTATCGGCCGATTTCGCGTTTGTACGCATTAGAAAAATCACTAGCGCCCAAACTAGCGTCCGGCAACATGCCCTGGCCTCCTGTTCTTGATTTCGGGCTATTTGATATTGAAGGTGGGCCTGAAAGGTCAAGACAGCTTCATCGAGACTAGTTCATGCCCTCGTTAAAGTTATGATGCCTGAAATCCCAAATCGGCATGCAACAATTAGGTGCTATGAATCGTTCTCCGCCCCGTGATCCTAAACTTAACACCGAAGGGCTACCTGGAGAGAATAGCACTGGTTGGCAGACGCAGTTTTTGTGATGCAGACGATTCTGATGCTTAGAGGGAGCGTTCCGCATTTGTAGGGGGCTTTACAATGAAATAGTCATGTTGAAGATCATTTGGTGTATTTCACAGTCCTATCCTTTTTAGACCTAGCCCTTCTAGTTTCTGAGTAACGCGCCCGCGAAGATATGCAGACTATATAGGGGAGACTTTTTCAAGGTCACCCTGGAATCCACGACGCCATAATATCATTCAAAACATGCCGTTCCACTGGCCACGCAGCGATCAAGGCGAACACAAACATAATTGTCGAGTTGTTCATATCTGGCATTTGCGAACACAATTCCAGATATAACGGTCACTAATTATCTCCCAATCAACGTAAAACGTACGATAGCGCAATCAAACAATGACGCATTGAGAAGCATGTCCACTAAACAGATAACTTGTATTGTCTAGAGCAGTATTTTCCACTTAAAAGTAAACCGATAGTTATAAGTCAGCTTATTTCAGCATATGCCTGCCTGCTTCAATACCTTCAAATGTGGAATATTCGCTTTAAAGATGAACCGGTAACTTTTGGTCTATATGATTTCGGCACCATTTGGCCATCAAGGCTGACTGAGAATTTAGGTTTTTTATTGAAGCTAGTTTTTACGCTAATGACCATTCTGATAACGAATCTGAGATCGCCCGGTATTTTTGGTGTGGAGTTTCCAGCCCTTTTAACCTGAATTCAACCTTAAAATGTTCGTTTGAGAGGCCAGCACTTTTTGACGGACGCTAGTTCTTGTCTAGGTCCTTATTCCGATGTTTGAAAATCCGAAATCGGCCGGTAGGTTATTTGTAACAGGAAGCTTTCCATCCTTTGAGCCCGAGTTTTACCCTAAAGGTTACCCTCAGACGTTGACCTTGGAGAAAGACGTTGAGAGATCAGGCTCTCAGGCAGACGTCAAGTCATGGGCTGGTATAATTATTTTGTTTAAATGCCCGAAAAAGGCCGTTAGTTTTGGGTTATGATATAGTCATTCGCCCTTAAAGGGTTACATTGAGAGGTCAGGACTTTTTGACGGATGTTAAAAGAAATGTTTCGCATTTGAGGATATGGAAGTGAGGATCATACACGATAAAAAAGTTCACTTATAGCTATTGACATACTTTTAAGAGAAAAAGCTGTTCTAGACAGCACAATTCTCTGTTAAGTAAATATGTTCCTCACTCCGTCATTGCTTGATTGCATTATCGTACCTTGCACAACATTGGCTGAGAGCCAATGAACGGCCGCTATATCTGGAAATCGCGCGCACGAACGCCATGCCTGAATGCCTCGACAATTGTATTTTTCTTGGCCTGGATTGCCGCATGGCTCATGGAATGGCAGAATGTTAATAACGTTATTATGGCGTCGTGAATGTAAAGGTGACTTTGAAATACCCTCCCCGATATACCTTTCCTCATTTTCGCGGGCGTGTGGCTCAGAAACTATAGGGGCTTAGGTCTTAGGGGCGGGATTGTAAACGGCGCCGAAAGGTCTTCAAGAAGTTTATTTTGGTCCAAACCCCGATGCAAGTGCGGAACACTCCCTTCAATTAATCCGCTAGTGATTATTCCGATCCTTCAAGATCCGAAATCGGCCGGCAATTTGGTGTGTGATAAGTTTTTCTTCCTTTGAGACTGAATGTGGGCCGGAAGAGCGACCTCGAGAGGCCAGTGTTGTTGCCGGATGCTAGTTCATGCGTTAGTGATTGTTCTGGTTGTGAAAAAGCGAAACCGATGCCTTTTTTGGTGACGTCGATTTCCCAACCATTGTCCCTGAGTTTACCGTAAAATGGTGACCTTGAAAGGTCAAAAGTCTTTGACGGACGTTGTTCCAGTCTGTAGTGGTTGTTCCGATGCTCAAAAATTTGAAATCGTCTGTTTTTTTGTGGTTATTTGGAGTCTCGTCCTTTGGCCCTGAATTTGGCCTTGAAGGATGAACTCGGGAAGTCAGGATTACTGACAGACTACTTTATCCGCTGAAGACGATCCTGATGCGTAGAAATTGGAAATCAGCCAGTAACTTTTGGGAATGAGTGATTTTGCGCCATTTCAACTATAAGAGTGACCTCGATAGTATATGCCTTTTTGACGGACGCTAGTTCATGTGCTAGCGACTGTTCTGATGTTCAAAAGTCCCAAATCGGTTTATGATGTTTAGGGCTACGGAATTCTCTTCCTTGAGCAGGAATTTGGCCTTCATCTTTTCTTGAGGGGGTCAGGAGTTTTTACGAACGCTAGTTCCTTTGTTGGCGGATATAACCATGCTTGATCATTCGAAATCAGTTGGAAACTTTTGGCAAAAGTGATTTCCTCGTCCTTTGGGCCTCAATTTGGCCTTGTCGGAAGCCATTGAGAGTTGAGGAGTTTTCAACGGACAATAGCTCAAATGATGGTTAATATTCTGATGCCCAAATCCGAAATCAGTCACCAATTTTTCGGCGATATGAAGACTGGAGTTCCCTGTCCTTGCATCTTAGATTTGTCCTCGGAGGTTATGTGATATTGTAAAATAGAATACTCATTCGGTGTTCTCGTGCCCTAATTGACCAAATGACGTTTTTCAGTGAAATCGCAACCCTTCGCTGCATAAATCGCTGAACAAATCGCCAACTTCACGGACATCAAGTTCAGTGCGTCTATGTTCACACGGCCAGAGATCAGCAGGCATTATCACCGCATTTTGGACGTAAGAACTGCTTGCTTAGTAGCCATTGGGTGTGGGCGTGGCGGTGGACCATGCCCCGGGACAGTGTGTCAGCATGTAAGGCGAGTGGGGCGATGACTCATGTCTGAGTGAGGAGAACAATCACGGCTCGGGGCGGTGCGTCACGGTGGCGCCGGCCAGTCCGCACGCAGATCGTGTTGCGGGTATGAGCCCTGGAAGCAGTATAAGAGGTGCTGCTCGGGCGCGTGGGGGTGGGCCTCTCCCTGTCGGCGTCGTGTGCGGCAGGTCACCGCTGCGTCTGAGGCAGTCCGACCGAGAATTATTTTCATCATCGAATACAGTGCGGCATTGCAAACGCAGTACGGTTGAGGCGGCCACGGGCTTTTTAATAACAGCTCAAAGCCTTTTGATCACACGTATTTTCAGGCTGGGCGCCCACGCTAGGCAGTGTTCGTTTGGTAGGCCCTGACACGATGGTAAACTTCTGGATCAACGGTAGAAATTTGCAGCGAAAGCTTATCGTATCGCAATGCTCGGCACGGTTCCTGCCCTCTGACCCTACCTAACCGTTAGCGCGCTCACTGCCACCGCCGCAGATTATACCAGTCAGGAACAAATAGCAAACCGCCCAAAGCGAACCCGAACCTGCTCCGCCGTAAAGTCAGTAAATCGTCATTCAGGGCCATGTGAAGTCTGTTTCTTGACTTCTGTGAAGTCAATTTCTAGGGAATCGTTCAATCTGATGCAGCAACGGAGTGTTACACATGATCATACATCTCTTAGATACTTTCTTAGGTAACACGACAATTGAGTGAACAAATTCAATTGACCTAGGATTAGTTTTGAAGAGCCAGACCAAGGTCAAAGCCAATTTGTTTTTGTACTCTAGGGTTTGCTGTATGGGATGGTTTCTGGTGCTCATTTCGAATTTATTGATAACAGGAACCGCATTAGACATCTTCCATGCACTTCTCATAGGTCACTGACCTAAGATGACCCGGTTTAACTTTTGTTTTTAGAAACATACCGCCTAACGTAATCTTTGTCGCTTATTCAAATGCAAAACTTAAAGAAGTCTGATATGATTTTGGTCCCCATGACCTTCGAAAGGTCAAACAAGATCACTGACCTTAAACGATCATATGACCTTTTGCTAAGAATAGGTGTCTAGGTATTAAGGGCACTTTGGAGACCAACCTGGATATTGATCTTGTTTAAAACCTTACCTGACACGAAGGTCACGGCCGAGGAAACCTTAAACTTTGACCTGAGTGAGTTCAGGCACAGGCCAAAACACCCTGTAAATTGGGTGTTTCTAACTTCCTTAGTTCCTGAGATCTCAAGGGGTCGAATTGACTCTCCCACTCGAGCGAAGGTTGTCCAACCGGCCACCCGGGTGCGTGATAATATACGAGAGCAGACAATTCCGTACAGAGGCTGCGCGATATGAAAAAGACGCTCTGTGTTGGGCGAGCCAGCGCCCGGAGGTGGAAGCTGGCCCTGGCAGAGGTGCCTTTCCATACGAGGACACGGCGGCACACCTTGTTAACAGCGCCCGACAGGTGCTGGACAGGTGCTGAACAGGATCTCGACAGGTGCACGCCCTCCGGCGTCAGTACCATGAAAACGTTGACCGCGTCACGGTGCGCCACCATAGTCCTCACTGGTCTCGATACTTGGCCATCCGGGAGAGTTTAGAGCTGGGGTAGTGTGGTGGTGTTTTTTTTGTACCCAGCAATGCTCCTAACCGCGAATTTTCGAACTTAATGCAGCTAGCCTCAGCATTTCATCCCACAACGTCGATGATACATTGCATGAAGAGATACGCACTCATGGACAACAACTTTGATGACGACTTCCGACGAGCGATAGTGCCGAAGAGAGCCAGGGGTGAGACAAAGCCGTGCTCCGGGTCAGGCGCGGCCGGCCTGCCAAGCCGACCGGCCCTGACGGCACGCGGCCACGCTCCGTGCTGTGGGGCCGACCTTGGCCGCGGCCGGTGCTGCCGCAGAGGTCGGCGGGGGGCCGGAGCGGCCGGCCAGGCGCACCGGACGTGAGGTGGTGGGCAGGCGCAGATCAGGCAGGCAGGCTCTGTCACTGAGGTGGGGCAACATGACCGCACACCAGTGGTGCACTTCCAGATGTGTACGACTTGGCGTCAGCGCAGCACCCGAGCGCGTGGCAACAGTGCTATCGTGGCTGCCAGTTCTTTGCTGCTAAATTTGGTGGAAAGAATCATCGTGATCCGGATGAGTTGCAGAACACGATGTGAAATGAATCACTTTCATCTTCAACCTCTTAACTTTTTGAAGTCATGCTATCCGTTCTTTGTGAATTTTGTATTGGATCATCCATTGACTACAACTGCATCATTTGCAGCATACGTGATCTACAAACTATCCTCAAACAGTAACCTTATTGGTACACATCAGGCGCCCCTAGTCCTACCACGAAAAATCGAAATGATGTACTTGGGTTCACCCATATTTCACGCCTGGTGAGCATCTGATGATCTTGGGAACAAACTGGCCATTGGAGAGGGAGAGGAGGGGATATAGGGACAACTGAAACAGTGTGATCGTCGCTGCCTGCAAGGGATACGCAAAGCCAACAGAGGAAGCGATACATGACCTCGGTCTCATCCTTCTCCCTCCAGTAACGACGATACCGTTTAAAGCCATCGAAACATTGAGCTAAGCGTCCTAAGCACAATGCAGCTCGAACAGTGCTATAAATTTGCTGACCTGTCTAAACCCACAGCATAACTTCTGACGAGGTAATACCAGTCACAACACCCGAGGAATATCCGTACAGCCGAGAACAAGGCACACGCGTAACAACAAGCACCGTGCCAATCATGAACAATCACAGCAGTATCACCCAGCTGAGTAAATGCCTGATTAAGCCACCTTTCCAGCCGTGGCGGGACTAAACCCGACGCCAATCGCTGGCTTTTCACGTCCGTGGTGCCGGCCTGGAGCGTCTCGCACACGACCTGCGGGCACGACAGAGCAGGCCCGGCCGCCCCGGGGCGAACCACAGCGCCCACCGCCCAACCATCTACCGGCACCCCCGCCGCGAGGGGCTCGGTCTCGCTCACGAGAGCACGAACATGTCGACGCTCAGCTGGCAGAGCGGTCTGGACGGACTCCACTGTACTCGGCGCGTCTGGAACGGAACACGGTGGTGTATTGCGTCACGAACCGCTCCGGCGCGTCACAAACGGCCTCGGACCGGCGCGGCACGTCGGCCGGCCTCGGGCGCGCCGTCCAGCCTGCTGCAGCTGCCGACAGACAGCCGTCCAGGCGCCGTGTGGTACGTCGTTGAATGTCGTCTGGGTCTTCATGTACTAAGATGTTGTTTTATGTGTTGTGCGCAGTGTCCAGCATCCCACTCATTTCGTCCGTTTATGGAACGGGAGTGCTGGTGGCGGCATAATAAAAACTACTGTGCTTGGAAGAATCAAAGACATTTTCCGCCCTAATTTGTTACGAGGAGTTCGATTAATTTTCGAGTGAAAATAATTTCCGAGAGAATATAGTTATTGAAAACAAAACAGCACAGCGGAACGAAGCTAAAGTCAATGAGTCCGGGAGACCAATCTCTCAAGCAGAACACAAAGCTTACCAAGCTGAGTCCAGTTGACTTTTCCGGCGTCCTTGCGAGCTGCCGCGACGGCCTGCCTCAGCGCGCTCAGGCAGCTGAACGTCACACACAGCGGAGGCTCGCCGGTGGCTGCAGCACAGGCAGCATGTCACGGGGTCACGCTATGCTGCCACTCACGCTCGCCGTGGCCGATTATCCAGAGAAAGGGCGAACCCTCTAGTTCGGGTTTGGGTATGGGTCTGTTTCCATCAAAGCAAGTCCGTCAAATTGCATATCGAAACAAGTTGGCGCCAGCTGGCTTAAAAAGCACATAGCATAACAGCAAACAGGCACATAAACAGCTTTTCGCGGTAAATGCCTGCCGAATTGTGGAACCATGGAAATATTTCGGGGCGTCGGACTGACCTTTCGAGTTGAAAACACCGACGGGGTTGTAGTTGTTTTTCAAGAGCTTGACACGGAAGTCGGTCGGTATGTCCTTGCTGGATGGCACGAAGTAGCTCTGGGGACGAGAAAACAGTACTCGCTCTTGAAGTGGTGGACCACCAGCCTTGAAGCGGCTTGCAGCTGTGGTGTTTGTCTCTTTACATGCCAAAATACTAGGCGATTTTCGCAGCTACCCGACCTTTACTGCTCCGTTAAGGCGCAAGCAATTCGCGTGCGCTTCTAATGCGCGGTGGAGAAAGTTGGCTGCTACAAGTTCTACACAATTCAAACTTACAGAATCGCGATATTTTTTCCAATAATCTCGGCGAGCCGTTTGGCCGGCTCGCGCACGCTGCCAAATGGCCAGTCCTCGACCAGCTTATTCTCCCATTCCCTATCTTCTTCCTTATCAAGACCAAGCAGCCGAGACTGGCTTCTGACATCCCCAATGACGTTCCCCAGACTGGTGGCCCATGTTTCGCCGCCCCACCTCACCCGCAAAAAAGACTGCACCAGCAAGGCTATCTCGCATAGCGATGCGCTAGCTCAGCCTCTCACTTCGTCTTCCTTGCCATTTTTTTGCATCAGGTCTTAACAAACATCGTAATAATATCGTTTTGGTCTTAACACAAACAATCCACAGTGTTACAGGCTGCATGTGACGTAGTTTGTGCTAGCTAACCGCATACATGAGCGAAAAATGCGTGTTTCTGGTAATCGTCGCAAAAATCGTCAGTCTCGCTGACTCGTATCAATTAGGTAACTGACTCGCGCACCAGTAACAGGATGCTCTGAACCACCCGCATTCTACGACTCAGTGCAGCTGCGCCAAGGTCAAATTAGACAACTGTGTTATTTTTTATTTTTAACTATTACTTTGAAATTGTTTTCCTTGTCCTATATAATATATAATAATTATATATAATTATATAATAAATAATAAAAATTATATATAAAAATATATATAAAATAATTATATATAATAATAATAACATATAATCATTCTACTCTTATTCAGCATTCCATCAAGGTCCAAAGAGGATTATATAATATTTGTTACAACAGCTGGTATCGTTTTCACGATCCGCTTTTTGTAGAGAAGCGTGTGGAATGAGTTGACCTTTCTTTGAAAAGTCCGCCACGGCTGACGGTGTAAGAGACAATGTACCATAAAATCTTACAAATTAGGAAGGATACAAATTTGGTAGATTAACGGTAGATTTCCGTTTACACATGGGTAGAAGAACGTAATTAAAGCAGGGAATCTTTATAGGCTGCATAACGGCTAAGAACTCCATGAAGAAACCAAATGTAAAGAAATAACAATGATGGAAAACTTGTTGCGCAGCCAACGAAATAAGCCATCTTAACATGCACATCTGTTCCCGGAAGTTTTTTTATTTATTATCCATTCTTAGTCCAAATTTTTTTGGCGTAATGTGATCGGCCTCGGATAAAAAGGTCGAGTGGCCTTGCCAGCGGGGAAGTCAGCGCCCAAGCAGCAGGCGACGAATAGCTACGTTGCGCCAACTACCGGACAGGAAAAACTGCGATCTATTAGCCAGAACCCGAGTGTTGGACATCTCCACTACTAGATGACGAGGGCTCTGGCCAGGACATGCGGTCTGAAACGCCTGCAGTCTCAGCCCAAGTCAGCCTAGCCATGACGAAAGCGCGGAGGGGCGGCCAGCTTGCCTATCGTTAAGAAAATCTACCACTCACCCCATGGTGTTATGTGAAAAAAGCACGGAAAAAATCACTGTTGCCCCAGAGGAGCAGTCAGAGCAGTGACTACCATACAAATGAAGGATGCATAGCACTACAGATTTTGCGAAAAAGGCACTTCACCGACTGCGGCTCACTAGCTAGTGTTTGGATACTGCATTACCACCAGACCGCAGCACATCTCTCCGCGCCCCCCCCCCCCCCCTCACTACCACCAGACCGCAGCACATTAGCCCGAGCTCCCGTCCTCACTACCACCAGACCGCAACACATCTCCCAGAGCTCTCGTCCTCACTACCACCAGACCGCAACACATCTCCCAGAGCTCTCGTCCTCAGTACCACCAGACGCAACACATCTCCCAGAGCTCTCGTCCTCAGTACCACCAGACCGCAACACATCTCCCAGAGCTCTCCTCAGTACACCAGACACACATCTCCCCGCCCCGCTCACTACCACCAGACCGCACACATTCCCAGAGCTCTCGTCCTCAGTACCACCAGACCGCAACACATTCCCCGAGCTCCCGTCCTCAGTACCACCAGACCGCACACATTCCCCAGGCTCTCGTCCTCAGTACCACCAGACCGCAACACATCTCCCAGAGCTCTCGTCCTCAGTACCACCAGACCGCAACACATCCCAGAGCTCTCGTCCTCAGTACCACCAGACCGCAACACATCCCAGAGCTCTCGTCCTCAGTACCACCAGACCGCAACACATCTCCCAGAGCTCTCGTCCTCAGTACCACCAGACCGCAACACATCTCCCAGAGCTCTCGTCCTCAGTACCACCAGACCGCAACACATTCCCCGAGCTCCCGTCCTCAGTACCACCAGACCGCAACACATCTCCAGAGCTCTCGTCCTCAGTACCACCAGACCGCAACACATTTCCCCGAGCTCCCGTCCTCAGTACCACCAGACCGCAACACATTTCCCAGAGCTCCCGTCCTCAGTACCACCAGACCGCAACACATCTCCCAGAGCTCTCGTCCTCAGTACCACCAGACCGCAACACATTTCCCCGAGCTCCGTCCTCAGTACCACCAGACCGCACACATCTCCCGGGCCCCCGTCTCAGTACCACCAGACCGCAACACATCTCCCAGAGCTCCCGTCCTCAGTACCACCAGACCGCACACATCTCCCCGGGCCCCCGGGCTCACTACCACCAGACCGCAACACATTTTCCTGAGCTCCCGTCCTCAGTACCACCAGACCGCAACACATTTCCCAGAGCTCTCGTCCTCAGTACCACCAGACCGCAACACATTTGCCTGAGCTCCCGTCCTCACTACCACCAGACCGCAACACACTTGGCCGAGCTCCCGTCCTCACTACCACCAGACCGAACAACACATCTCCCGAGCTCCCGTCCTCAGTACCACCAGACCGCAACACATCCCGGGCCCCCCTCACTACCACCAGACCACAACACATCCCCGAGCTCTCGTCCTCAGTACCACCAGACCGCACACATCTCCCCGGGCCCCCGGGCTCACTACCACCAGACCGCAACACATTTGCCTGAGCTCCCATTCTCACTACCACCAGACCGCGACACATTTGCCTGACCTCCCGTCGTCACTACCACCAGACCGCAACGCATTGCCTGAGCTCCCGTCCTTACTACCACCAGACCACAACTTGCCGAGCTCCCGTCCTACTACCACCAGACCACAACGCATTGCCGAGCTCCCCGTCCTTACTACCACCAGACCACAA
>NW_023596576.1:27445834-27650022 GCF_011947565.3 Pollicipes pollicipes
CCAGTGACGTGGGAAGTGGCATCCTTGCAGGGGTCTGGTGGGCCCCGGCAGTTTTGCGATTGGCGGTTTATGTAGAACGGCAAGGGCGGTACAAGTTTGATGGAGCTGTTCTGATGACCCGCTTCGTAGCTGGTGCAGAATCTGATGCGGAAGTTTTCGGGAAGTTTCCGTTCCTTGGCATCATCCTTGCATTTTCCGTGCCATGAAAGCTGTTGCACCTATCTCATGCCAAATGCGCGCGGGGCGACACCCCGCTTGCCCTCACACATTACCCGAACCCATTGTTCCTTGAGCCGCCGTTATCACCGTCATGATCCATCGTCTCTTTGTGCTTCCGATACCACCAGTCACCATAACCCGGCCGTTCCGACACCCTAGCCGCCCTGGCCGTGTGCTCCAGACACATCAGCCGCCTTGGCCGTGTGCTCTAGACACCCCAGCCGCCATGGCCGTGTGCTCCGGACACTTCAGCCATCCTGACCTCACCGCGCCCCGCCTCGCAGCCAGACGCCGGTACCCACGCCGTACAACGTGTTCGTCTTGGCGGCGGCCGAGGTGGAGCTGGACGTGCTGACGGGCGAGTACCGCTTCAACCGGGTGGACATGTACGAGGACGCCGGCCAGTCCCTGTCGCCCTGGGTCGACGTCGGCCAGGTGGAGGGTGCGTTCGTCATGGGCATGGGCCTGCACCTGTTCGAAGAATACCGCTACGACCCTGACACCGGCCGCAAGCTGACGGATAGCGCCTGGGTAAGGTCGCCGTAGTGCGGACGGGAGCCCGGGCAAATTTGTTGCGGCCTGGTGGTAGTAAGGACGGGGAGCTCGGGCAATGTGTTGTGGTCTGGTGGTAGTAAGGACGGGAGCTCGGGCAATGTGTTGTGGTCTGGTGGTAGTAAGGACGGGAGCTCGGGCAATGTGTTGTGGTCTGGTGGTAGTAAGGACGGGAGCTCGGGCAATGTGTTGTGGTCTGGTGGTAGTAAGGACGGGAGCTCAGGCAATGTGTTGTGGTCTGGTGGTAGTAAGGACGGGAGCTCGGGCAATGTGTTGTGGTCTGGTGGTAGTAAGGACGGGGAGCTCGGGCAATGTGTTGTGGTCTGGTGGTAGTAAGGACGGGGAGCTCGGGCAATGTGTTGCGGTCTGGTGGGTAGTAAGGACGGGAGCTCGGGCAATGTGTTGTGGTCTGGTGGTAGTAAGGACGGGGAGCTCGGGCAATGCGTTGTGGTCTGGTGATAGTAAGGACGGGGAGCTCGGGCAATGCGTTGCGGTCTGGTGGTAGTAAGGACGGGGAGCTCGGGCAATGCGTTGCGGTCTGGTGGTAGTAAGGACGGGGAGCTCGGGCAATGTGTTGTGGTCTGGTGGTAGTAAGGACGGGGAGCTCGGCCAAGTGTGTTGTGGTTTGGTGGTAGTAAGGACGGGGAGCTCGGGCAATGCGTTGTGGTCTGGTGGTAGTAAGGACGGGGAGCTCGGGCAATGTGTTGTGGTCTGGTGGTGGTAGTAAGGACGGGGAGCTCGCGCAATGTGTTGTGGTCTGGTGGTAGTGAGGACGGGGAGCTCGGGCAATGTGTTGTGGTCTGGTGGTAGTAAGGACGGGGAGCTCGGCAATGTTTGTGGTCTGGTGATAGTAAGGACGGGGAGCTCGGGCAATGTGTTGGGTCTGGTGGTAGTAAGGACGGGGAGCTCGGGCAATGCGTTGTGGTCTGGTGGTAGTAAGGACGGGGAGCTCGGGCAATGCGTTGTGGTCTGGTGGTAGTAAGGACGGGGAGTTCGGCAATGTGTTGTGGTTGGTGGTAGTAACGGGGGTCGGCCAAGTGTGTTGTGGTCTGGTGGTAGTAAGGACGGGGAGCTCGGGCAATGCGTTGTGGTCTGGTGGTAGTAAGGACGGGGAGCTCGGGCAATGCGTTGTGGTCTGGTGGTAGTAAGGACGGGGAGCCGGGCAATGTTTGTGGTCTGGTGGTAAAGGACGGGAGCTCGGCAATGTGTTGTGGTCTGGTGGTAGTAAGGACGGGAGCTCGGCCAAGTGTGTTGCGGTCTGGTGGTAGTAAGGACGGGGAGCTCGGACAATGCGTTGTGGTCTGGTGGTAGTAAGGACGGGGAGCTCGGGCAATGCGTTGCGGTCTGGTGGTAGTAAGGACGGGAGCTCAGGCAATGCGTTGTGGTCTGGTGGTAGTGAGGACGGGAGCTCGGCCAAGCGTGTTGCGGTCTGGTGGTAGTGACGACGGGAGGTCAGGCAAATGTGTCGCGGTCTGGTGGTAGTGAGAATGGGAGCTCAGGCAAATGTGTTGCGGTGTTGTGGTAGTGAGCGGGGCCGGGGAGAGTGTTGCGGTCTGGTGGTACTGAGGACGAGAGCTCGGGGAAATGTGTTGTGGTCTGGTGGTAGTGAGGATGGGGGCCCGGGGAGATGTGTTGCGGTCTGGTGGTACTGAGGACGGGAGCTCGGGGAATGCGTGTTGTGGTCTGGTGGTTGAGGACGGGGCTCGGGGAGATGTGTTGCGGTGTTGTGGTAGTGAGCCCGGGGGCCCGGGGAGATGCGTGCGGTCTGGTGGTAGTGAGGACGGGCTCGGGCTAATATGCTGCGGTCTGGTGGTAGTGAGGGGGGGGGGCTCGGAGAGATGTGCTGCGGTCTGGTGGTAATGCAGTATCCAAACACTAGCTAGTGAGCCGCAGTCGGTGAAGTGCCTTTTTCGCAAAATCTGTAGTGCTATGCATCCTTCATTTGTATGGTAGTCACTGCTCTGACTGCTCCTCTGGGGCAACAGTGATTTTTTCCGTGCTTTTTTCACATAACACCATGGGGTGAGTGGTAGATTTTCTTAACGATAGGCAAGCTGGCCGCCCCTCCGCGCTTTCGTCATGGCTAGGCTGACTTGGGCTGAGACTGCAGGCGTTTCAGACCGCATGTCCTGGCCAGAGCCCTCGTCATCTAGTAGTGGAGATGTCCAACACTCGGGTTCTGGCTAATATATCGCAGTTTTTCCTGTCCGGTAGTTGGCGCAACGTAACTATTCGTCGCCTGCTGCTTGGGCGCTGACTTCCCCGCTGGCAAGGCCACTCGACCTTTTTATCCGCGGCCGATCACATTACGCCAAAAAAAAAAATTGGACTAAGAATGGATAATAAATAAAAAAACTTCCGGGAACAGATGTGCATGTTAAGATGGCTTATTTCGTTGGCTGCGCAACAAGTTTTCCATCATTGTTATCTCTTTACATTTGGTTTCTTCATGGAGTTCTTAGCCGTTATGCAGCCTATAAAGATTCCCTGCTTTAATTACGTTCTTCTACCCATGTGTAAACGGAAATCTACCGTTAATCTACCAAATTTGTATCCTTCCTAATTTGTAAGATTTTATGGTACATTGTCTCTTACACCGTCAGCCGTGGCGGACTTTTCAAAGAAAGGTCAACTCATTCCACACGCTTCTCTACAAAAAGCGGATCGTGAAAACGATACCAGCTGTTGTAACAAATATTACATAATCCTCTTTGGAACTTGATGGAATGCTGAATAAGAGTAGAATGATTATATGTTATTATTATTATATATAATTATTTTTTATATATTTTTTATATATAATTTTTATTATTTATTATATAATTACATATAATTATTATATATTATATAGGACAAGGAAAACAATTTCAAAGTAATAGTTAAAAATAAAAAATAACACAGTTGTCTAATTTGACCTTGGCGCAGCTGCACTGAGTCGTAGAATGCGGTGGTTCAGAGCATCCTGTTACTGGTGCGCGAGTCAGTTACCTAATTGATACGAGTCAGCGAGACTGACGATTTTGCGACGATTACCAGAAACACGCATTTTTCGCTCATGTATGCGGTTAGCTAGCACAAACTACGTCACATGCAGCCTGTAACACTGTGGATTGTTTGTGTTAAGACCAAAACGATATTATTACGATGTTTGTTAAGACCTGATGCAAAAAAATGGCAAGGAAGACGAAGTGAGAGGCTGAGCTAGCGCATCGCTATGCGAGATAGCCTTGCTGGTGCAGTCTTTTTTGCGGGTGAGGTGGGGCGGCGAAACATGGGCCACCAGTCTGGGGAACGTCATTGGGGATGTCAGAAGCCAGTCTCGGCTGCTTGGTCTTGATGAGGAAGAAGATAGGGAATGGGAGCATAAGCTGGTCGAGGACTGGCCATTTGGCAGCGTGCGCGAGCCGGCCAAACGGCTCGCCGAGATTATTGGAAAAAATATCGCGATTCTGTAAGTTTGAATTGCGTAGAACTTGTAGCAGCCAACTTTCTCCACCGCGCATTAGAAGCGCACGCGAATGGCTTGCGCCTTAACGGAGCAGTAAAGGTCGGGTAGCTGCGAAAATCGCCTAGTATTTTGGCATGTAAAGAGACAAACACCACAACTGCAAGCCGCTTCAAGACTGGTGGTCCACCACTTCAAGAGCGAGTACTGTTTTCTCGTCCCCAGAGCTACTTCGTGCCATCCAGCAAGGACATACCGACCGACTTCCGTGTCAAGCTCTTGAAAAACAACTACAACCCCGTCGGTGTTTTCAACTCGAAAGGTCAGTCCGACGCCCCGAAATATTTCCATGGTTCCACAATTCGGCAGGCATTTACCGCGAAAAGCTGTTTATGTGCCTGTTTGCTGTTATGCTATGTGCTTTTTAAGCCAGCTGGCGCCAACTTGTTTCGATATGCAATTTGACGGACTTGCTTTGATGGAAACAGACCCATACCCAAACCCGAACTAGAGGGTTCGCCCTTTCTCTGGATAATCGGCCACGGCGAGCGTGAGTGGCAGCATAGCGTGACCCCGTGACATGCTGCCTGTGCTGCAGCCACCGGCGAGCCTCCGCTGTGTGTGACGTTCAGCTGCCTGAGCGCGCTGAGGCAGGCCGTCGCGGCAGCTCGCAAGGACGCCGGAAAAGTCAACTGGACTCAGCTTGGTAAGCTTTGTGTTCTGCTTGAGAGATTGGTCTCCCGGACTCATCGACTTTAGCTTCGTTCCGCTGTGCTGTTTTGTTTTCAATAGCTATATTCTCTCGGAAATTATTTTCACTCGAAAATTAATCGAACTCCTCGTAACAAATTAGGGCGGAAAATGTCTTTGATTCTTCCAAGCACAGTAGTTTTTATTATGCCGCCACCAGCACTCCCGTTCCATAAACGGACGAAATGAGTGGGATGCTGGACACTGCGCACAACACATAAAACAACATCTTAGTACATGAAGACCCAGACGACATTCAACGACGTACCACACGGCGCCTGGACGGCTGTCTGTCGGCAGCTGCAGCAGGCTGGACGGCGCGCCCGAGCCGGCCGACGTGCCGCGCCGGTCCGAGGCCGTTTGTGACGCGCCGGAGCGGTTCGTGACGCATACACCACCGTGTTCCGTTCCAGACGCGCCGAGTACAGTGGAGTCCGTCCAGACCGCCTGCCAGCTGAGCGTCGACATGTTCGTGCTCTCGTGAGCGAGACCGAGCCCCTCGCGGCGGGGGTGCCGGTAGATGGTTGGGCGGTGGGCGCTGTGGTTCGCCCCGGGGCGGCCGGGCCTGCTCTGTCGTGCCGCAGTCGTGTGCGAGACGCTCCAGGCCGGCACCACGGACGTGAAAAGCCAGCGATTGGCGTCGGGTTTAGTCCCGCCACGGCTGGAAAGGTGGCTTAATCAGGCATTTACTCAGCTGGGTGATACTGCTGTGATTGTTCATGATTGGCACGGTGCTTGTTGTTACGCTGTGCCTTGTTCTCGGCTGTACGGATATTCCTCGGGTGTTGTGACTGGTATTACCTCGTCAGAAGTTATGCTGTGGGTTAGACAGGTCAGCAAATTTATAGCACTGTTCGAGCTGCATTGTGCTTAGGACGCTTAGCTCAATGTTTCGATGGCTTTAAAACGGTATCGTCGTTACTGGAGGGAGAAGGATGAGACCGAGGTCATGTATCGCTTCCTCTGTTGTCTTTGCGTATCCCTTGCAGGCAGCGACGATCACACTGTTTCAGTTGTCCCTATATCCCCTCCTCTCCCTCTCCAATGGCCAGTTTGTTCCCAAGATCATCAGATGCTCACCAGGCGTGAAATATGGGTGAAACCCAAGTACATCATTTCGATTTTTCGTGGTAGGACTAGGGCGCCTGATGTGTACCAATAAGGTTACTGTTTGAGGATAGTTGTAGATCACGTATGCTGCAAATGATGCAGTTGTAGTCAATGGATGATCCAATACAAATTCACAAAGAACGGATAGCATGACTTCAAAAAAGTTAAGAGGTTGAAGATGAAAGTGATTCATTTCACATCGTGTTCTGCAACTCATCCGGATCACGATGATTCTTTCCACCAAATTTAGCAGCAAAGAACTGGCAGTCCACGATAGCACTGTTGCCACGCGCTCGGGTGCTGCGCTGACGCCAAGGCGTACACATCTGGAAGTGCACCACTGGTGTGCGGTCATGTTGCCCCACCTCAGTGACAGAGCCTGCCTGCCTGATCTGCGCCGCCCACCACCTCACGTCCGGTGCGCCTGGCCGGCCAGCTCCGGCCCCCGCCGACTCTGCGGCAGCACCGGCCGCGGCCAAGGTCGGCCCCACAGCACGGAGCGTGGCCGCGTGCCGTCAGGGCCGGTCGGCTTGGCAGCCGGCCGCGCCTGACCCGGAGCACGGCTTTGTCTCACCCCTGGCTCTCTTCGGCACTATCGCTCGTCGGAAGTCGTCATCAAAGTTGTTGTCCATGAGTGCGTATCTCTTCATGCAATGTATCATCGACGTGTGGGATGAAAATGCTGAGGGCTAGCTGCATTAAGTTCGAAAATTCGCGGTTAGGAGCATTGCTGGGTACAAAAAAAAAACACCACCACACTACCCCAGCTCTAAACTCTCCCGGATGGCCAAGTATCGAGACCAGTGAGACTATGGTGGCGCACCGTGACGCGGTCAACGTTTTCATGGTACTGACGCCGGAGGGCGTGCACCTGTCGAGATCCTGTTCAGCACCTGTCCAGCACCTGTCGGGCGCTGTTAACAAGGTGTGCCGCCGTGTCCTCGTATGGAACAGGCACCTCTGCCAGGGCCAGCTTCCACCTCCGGGGCGCTGGCTCGCCCAACACAGAGCGTCTTTTCATATCGCGCAGCCTCTGTACGGAATTGTCTGCTATCGTATATTATCACGCACCCGGGTGGCCGGTTGGACAACCTTCGCTCGAGTGGGAGAGTCAATTCGACCCCTTGAGATCTCAGGAACTAAGGAAGTTAGAAACACCCAATTTACAGGGTGTTTTGGCCTGTGCCTGAACTCACTCAGGTCAAAGTTTAAGGTTCCTCGGCCGTGACCTTCGTGTCAGGTAAGGTTAAACAAGATCAATATCCAGGTTGGTCTCCAAAGTGCCCTTAATACCTAGACACCTATTCTTAGCAAAAGGTCATATGATCATTTAAGGTCAGTGATCTTGTTTGACCTTTCGAAGGTCATGGGGACCAAAATCATATCAGACTTCTTTAAGTTTTGCATTTGAATAAGCGACAAAGATTACGTTAGGCGGTATGTTTCTAAAAACAAAAGTTAAACTGGGTCATCTTAGGTCAGTGACCTATGAGAAGTGCATGGAAGATGTCTAATGCGGTTCCTGTTATCAATAAATTCGAAATGAGCACCAGAAACCATCCCATACAGCAAACCCTAGAGTACAAAAACAGATTGGCTTTGACCTTGGTCTGGCTCTTCAAAACTAATCCTAGGTCAATTGAATTTGTTCACTCAATTGTCGTGTTGCCTAAGAAAGTATCTAAGAGATGTATGATCATGTGTAACACTCCGTTGCTGCATCAGATTGAACGATTCCCTAGAAACTGACTTCACAGAAGTCAAGAAACAGACTTCACATGGCCTGAATGACGATTTACTGACTTACGGCGGAGCAGGTTCGGGTCGCTTTGGGCGGTTGCTATTTGTTCCTGACTGGTATAATCTGCGGCCGGTGGCAGTGAGCGCGCTAACGGTTAGGTAGGGTCAGAGGGCAGGAACCGTGCCGAGCATTGCGATACGATAAGCTTTCGCTGCAAATTTCTACCGTTGATCCAGAAGTTTACCATCGTGTCAGGGCCTACCAAACGAACACTGCCTAGCGTGGGCGCCCAGCCTGAAAATACGTGTGATCAAAAGGCTTTGAGCTGTTATTAAAAAGCCCGTGGCCGCCTCAACCGTACTGCGTTGCAATGCCGCACTGTATTCGATGATGAAAATAATTCTCGGTCGGACTGCCTCAGACGCAGCGGTGACCTGCCGCACACGACGCCGACAGGGAGAGGCCCACCCCACGCGCCCGAGCAGCACCTCTTATACTGCTTCCAGGGCTCATACCCGCAACACGATCTGCGTGCGACTGGCCGGCGCCACCGTGACGCACCGCCCCGAGCCGTGATTGTTCTCCTCACTCAGACATGAGTCATCGCCCCACTCGCCTTACATGCTGACACACTGTCCCGGGGCATGGTCCACCGCCACGCCCACACCCAATGGCTACTAAGCAAGCAGTTCTTACGTCCAAAATGCGGTGATAATGCCTGCTGATCTCTGGCCGTGTGAACATAGACGCACTGAACTTGATGCCCGTGAAGTTGGCGATTTGTTCAGCGATTTATGCAGCGAAGGGTTGCGATTTCACTGAAAAACGTCATTTGGTCAATTAGGGCACGAGAACACCGAATGAGTATTCTATTTTACAATATCACATAACCTCCGGGGACAAATTCAAGATGCAAGGACAGGGAACTCCAGTCTTCATATCGCCGAAAAATTGGTGACTGATTTCGGATTTGGGCATCAGAATATTGGCCATCATTTGAGCTATTGTCCGTTGAAAACTCCTCAACTCTCAATGGCTTCCGACAAGGCCAAATTGAGGCCCAAAGGACGAGGAAATCACTTTTGCCAAAAGTTTCCAACTGATTTCGAATGATCAAGCATGGTTATATCCGCCAACAAAGGAACTAGCGTTCGTAAAAACTCCTGACCCCCTCAAGGAAAGATAAGGCCAAATTCCTGCTCAAGGAAGAGAATTCCGTAGCCCTAAACATCATAAACCGATTTGGGACTTTTGAACATCAGAACAGTCGCTAGCACATGAACTAGCGTCCGTCAAAAAGGCATATACTATCGAGGTCACTCTTATAGTTGAAATGGCGCAAAATCACTCATTCCCAAAAGTTACTGGCTGATTTCCAATTTCTACGCATCAGGATCGTCTTCAGCGGATAAAGTAGTCTGTCAGTAGTCCTGACTTCCCGAGTTCATCCTTCAAGGCCAAATTCAGGGCCAAAGGACGAGACTCCAAATAACCACAAAAAAACAGACGATTTCAAATTTTTGAGCATCGGAACAACCACTACAGACTGGAACAACGTCCGTCAAAGACTTTTGACCTTTCAAGGTCACCATTTTACGGTAAACTCAGGGACAATGGTTGGGAAATCGACGTCACCAAAAAAGGCATCGGTTTCGCTTTTTCACAACCAGAACAATCACTAACGCATGAACTAGCATCCGGCAACAACACTGGCCTCTCGAGGTCGCTCTTCCGGCCCACATTCAGTCTCAAAGGAAGAAAAACTTATCACACACCAAATTGCCGGCCGATTTCGGATCTTGAAGGATCGGAATAATCACTAGCGGATTAATTGAAGGGAGTGTTCCGCACTTGCATCGGGGTTTGGACCAAAATAAACTTCTTGAAGACCTTTCGGCGCCGTTTACAATCCCGCCCCTAAGACCTAAGCCCCTATAGTTTCTGAGCCACACGCCCGCGAAAATGAGGAAAGGTATATCGGGGAGGGTATTTCAAAGTCACCTTTACATTCACGACGCCATAATAACGTTATTAACATTTTGCCATTCCATGAGCCATGCGGCAATCCAGGCCAAGAAAAATACAATTGTCGAGGCATTCAGGCATGGCGTTCGTGCGCGCGATTTCCAGATATAGCGGCCGTTCATTGGCTCTCAGCCAATGTTGTGCAAGGTACGATAATGCAATCAAGCAATGACGGAGTGAGGAACATATTTACTTAACAGAGAATTGTGCTGTCTAGAACAGCTTTTTCTCTTAAAAGTATGTCAATAGCTATAACTGAACTTTTTTATCGTGTATGATCCTCACTTCCATATCCTCAAATGCGAAACATTTCTTTTAACATCCGTCAAAAAGTCCTGACCTCTCAAGGTAACCCTTTAAGGGCGAATGACATGATATCATAACCCAAAACTAACGGCCTTTTTCGGGCATTTAAACAAAATAATTATACACAGACCATGACTTGACGTCTGCCTGAGAGCCTGATCTCTCAACGTCTTTCTCCAAGGTCAACGTCTGAGGGTAACCTTTAGGGTAAAACTCGGGCTCAAAGGATGGAAAGCTTCCTGTTACAAAAAACCTACCGGCCGATTTCGGATTTTCAAACATCGGAATAAGGACCTAGACAAGAACTAGCGTCCGTCAAAAAGTGCTGGCCTCTCAAACGAACATTTTAAGGTTGAATTCAGGTTAAAAGGGCTAGAAACTCCACACCAAAAATACCGGGCGATCTCAGATTCGTTATCAGAATGGTCATTAGCGTAAAAACTAGCTTCAATAAAAAACCTAAATTCTCAGTCAGCCTTGATGGCCAAATGGTGCCGAAATCATATAGACCAAAAGTAACCGGTTCATCTTTAAAGCGAATATTCCACATTTGAAGGTATTGAAGCAGGCAGGCATATGCTGAAATAAGCTGACTTATAACTATCGGTTTACTTTTAAGTGGAAAATACTGCTCTAGACAATACAAGTTATCTGTTTAGTGGACATGCTTCTCAATGCGTCATTGTTTGATTGCGCTATCGTACGTTTTACGTTGATTGGGAGATAATTAGTGACCGTTATATCTGGTATCGTGTTCGCAAATGCCAGATATGAACAACTCGACAATTATGTTTGTGTTCGCCTTGATCGCTGCGTGGCCAATGGAACGGCATGTTTTAAATGATATTATGGCGTCGTGGATTCCTGGGTGACCTTGAAAAAGTCTCTCCTATATAGTCTGCATATCTTCGCGGGCGCGTTACTCAGAAACTAGAAGGGCTAGGTCTAAAAAGGATAGGACTGTGAAATATACCAAATGATCTTCAACATGACTATTTCATTTTAAAGCCCCCTACAAATGCGGAACGCTCCCTCTAAGCATCAGAATCGTCTGCATCACAAAAACTGCGTCTGCCAACCAGTGCTATTCTCTCCAGGTAGCCCTTCGGTGTTAAGTTTAGGATCACGGGGCGGAGAACGATTCATAGCACCTAATTGTTGCATGCCGATTTGGGATTTCAGGCATCATAACTTTAACGAGGGCATGAACTAGTCTCGATGAAGCTGTCCTGACCTTTCAGGCCCACCTTCAATATCAAATAGCCCGAAATCAAGAACAGGAGGCCAGGGCATGTTGCCGGACGCTAGTTTGGGCGCTAGTGATTTTTCTAATGCGTACAAACGCGAAATCGGCCGATAATTTGTTGGTGGCATGGAGGTTCTCGTTCTTTCAGCCTGAACCCGACCATAAACGAGGACCATGGGAGGGCAGGACATCTAGACGAGCGTTAGTTCATGCGCTGACGAATAACCTGATAATCAATTGCCCAAAATTGACCGGCAACTTTCAGGTGGCAAAGGGTTTCCCACCCTTTCAGCCTAAATTAATCATGAAGGGTGAATGGAGAGATCGGGACTTTTGACCGACGCTAGTTCATGTCTTGTTCATTATTCTGATACGTCAAAATCCGAACTCAGTCGATAACTTTTGAGTGATAAAAAGTTAACTGTCCTTTCAGCCTGCATTTGACCCTGAGGGATAACCTTCGTAGACTAAGACTTTTTGACTGGCGCTAGTTCCTGCAGTATTTTCATGCTTGAAAATTTGAAATCAGCCACCAACCTCTGGACGACATGAAGTTCACCATCACTTGAGCCTGAAGTTGATCTTGCTGGAAGGCTTTGAGAGGTTGAAAGTTTCTGACGGACATTAATTCATGCGCTCGTGAAGATTCTCATGCTTAAAAATCCGAAATTGGCTGAAAACTTTTGAGCATCATGCGTTTCATCCTTTGAGCTTAAATTTGACCTTGAGAGGCCAGGCCTGCTTAGTAACCACTATATTGGAGGTAAAGACGACTTTGACGCTGAAAGATCCGAAATCAACCGGTGATTTTTGAGTGCTGACGATTTAGCGCTATATGACCTTAACGGTTGACCTTGAATGGCCAGGACCTTTTGACAAGTGTGTTTGTGCGCTACTCATGACTGAATTTCTGATCTTGAAAATTTGAAATTGGCCGGTGCTTTTGGTGGTATTGCGCTCCCCGTCCTTTAAGCCATGATCGAACCTTGTAGGGTGGGCTGAGAGGTCAGCACTATTTGACGTGGGCTAGTTCACGCGCTTGTGGTTGTTTTAATATAGGAAATTCCCAATTCAGGCCGCAATTTTTTTGGCAACATGGAGTTTCCTCGTCATTTCAGCTTCAATGTACCTTGAAGAGTGGCCATGAGAGGTCAGTTACTTTTGAAGTCAAGCTAGTTCATGCGCTCGCGAAAATTCTGACGCTCAAAAATCCAGTATCGGTCGGTAACTGTAAGGTATCACGGTCCTTTCAGCCTGAATGTGGCCTTAACGGTCGACCTTGGTAGGTCACGACTACATGACGGACGCTATTTTGGTGATGTACACGGGTATCACGCTTAAAGGGGCACCTCTGGGGAATATTTCAAAAAACATACTCTGCTGAAACCTCAGGACTAGTTACACGTTATAATAGCACTGGGTATTGCAACTGCAGCAACATCAAAACATGAGAAGGGCATAAATTTCGATTATTTTTTGGTCCAAATCATGCTGTCATGCCTTTTACGAGCCCCACGCTTCTTCCCTAGCGTACGACCACCGTCGTCATGACGGCCACCGTGCGCACCTCTACTGTTGCGAAGTAAAGAACGAACGATTATTATCGAAAGGGTAGCAAACGACTGTTACCGAGAAGCGCACTGCCTGAACATTAAGCCATTGCGTCCCTGTGGACCATGTGATACTTCCATTCCTCAACCAGAGTACAAGAAAGGAATGGAGTGCGGTGCTCAGTGATAGGTCAGGTTTTGTTGACAGTCACTGGTTCATGCGCTCTAATCCGATGCTTATCTGATGCTAATTTGATGCTCTGATTAATATGATGCTTCGAATTTTTAACAGAGCTGCTGTGGTAAAGGCCATTCCATAGGGAGAAATCGAAGCCCTGGCGTAACATTCCGTTGAATTCGCGGGATGATAGCTTTGTCTGCAAACATTTCTGCCTCAACAGGATGTTTCAAGCTTTCGTAGCATGTATTACACAAACATTTGATACGTTAGTGTGTTGTGAATGTAACAGCTTACACACGTTAAAAAAGCAAGGCAAAATAAATGTATGACCTTCAAAGTGGTGGGCCAGGTGTCAAATGAGATTTTTCCCGAAGGAACGGCTTCTTGGAAACAACATTCTGAGCTATTTAGAAGGATTTCCAGAAAACTGGTATTGCTGACCAAATCGTTCGTGTGTTTGATGATGACCGAAAAGCAAGTGAAATGTACCAAAAGGTTGTATACTCCCTTAAAGATCTGTAATCAACCTGTGATGCGCTGTTTTGTGCTATTTTGATGTGCTATATTTTGTGCTATTTGGCCTTGAATGATGATCTTGAGAGGTCAGGACTTTTTGGCGGTGGCCAGGTTATGCCGTAGTAATTATTCTAATATTGTATTAACATCCGTGACCAGCCTGTAATTTTCTGGTGACATGGGCGTAGGAACAGGGGTCAGGGGGCCATGCCCCCCCACACTTTTCAAATTGGGGGGCCAGCAATGTTAACCGCCCCCCCCTCCCCACTTTTTAGATTAAGGTTGCATTTGGCTTACTTTTGCTCTACATTAAACATGCACGCCGATTTACCTAATTTACCAGCCATCTTCCCTTAATACGCGTCATCTTTTTCATTTGCTCATTCGCCATCGCTTAGTGTTACAGTCGAAAGGTCGGGACCGCACGGCCTGGAGACTGCAACGCCCGGTGTCGAGGCTGTTGCTATGAATTGCGAGCGCACACGTTCGAGATCATGTAACGTAATTTTCTTATCAGTAACCAGTTTTGACAGGATCTTAAGCATATTAAGACAAACATGGGTCAGCTATATCAATACAAATTAGGAACCCCATTTCATTTACAATCTACAGCCAGGGAGAGCTCAATATTTCTGAAGAACACGGAAAACACGGAACTGGAGTCTATGTGACAATTGTTGGACTACCTGCGGTGATCAAGGATGTTGTTACATCATTGAGGGTTCCTGTGCTGGTCCGGGGCTAGCTGCGTGGGTCAGAAGGCCTCCCGTGTCGGGGATGGGAACAATGTGATATGATATATCCTTCTAATGGCCCCTGGATCGACCAGGAGATCCCGCCCCGTGCCACCAGAATGATAGCCAGAAGACACTCGCGATGGGACGGAATGGCCCCTCAGCCCTTGACCGGAAACGGTAATGTACCCATGGTGTTCTACTCAAAAGGCCCCTTGCCCAGAAGAAAGTAAGGGGTTTTACTATTGTTGAGCAGGGTGGGGGTCCCGTTATTGTTGAATAGAGTGGGTTGAAATAACCTTAAAGAAAACGAGTAGGGTCATGCCATGTTGGCCTGAGAACGTTCATTTTTTAGAATGTTTTATTGAAACAAATTATATCAAAAGGTTTAGACATGCCCCCCCCCCCCGCAATCTCGAGAGCAAGGACGAGGATGGTCTGGGTTGCGACTTCCGTAAAACCGAAAAGTTTCGGCTACTGCAAGTGCCACCAGACGGTGGGCGCCGCGTTAATCTGTCTTCTGGATAGATAAAGAGCTGCGAAAACACGAAAACAGACATTCTACCTTCACTCTGCCAGTTCAACCAACAGATTCCAGCCCCACTTCACGGTGCTTTAAGGGTCAATCCGTTCTTTTTGCACACGTGAAATATGCCTTCAGACTGTCCTCTAAATGTAAGATCTGATGTCATGGAGCGTTCAAGGATACTTTTTCAGAAGCGTCGACATTTTCGTCCACCCGTTGGCCACAACTTAGCATTAGCTGCTAGGACGACGCTGCGCGGCCCACGGAGACTGTAACGCCTGGAGTCAGGGCTTGTGTTTCCGAGATTTTCGAGTGCGCATGCTCAAAACTGCGTCACACAACTTGTGTTACTATTCGACTAAAGTTTTAAAGATGATAATTTCAGAAGCGTTATCATTTTCGTCCACCGGTGGGCCAAGGCTAAGAGTTAGCTACTGAACTAATGCTCAGCGGACGACGGAGACTGCAACGCCTGGTGAGGGGTTTTAGTTGTTAAGATTTGCGGGCGCGCATGTTAAAAAAGACGTCACATAAATTGTATCACTAATCGATTCTGACTTAATGGTAAACATTTTCAGACAAACGTGGCTTGGCCACGTAATACGCATTGTTGACTACTCGATCTCCAATCAAATTTTCACCTTCAAATTCGGATCAAACATATCGGTCTACAATCTACCTTCGCGATGTCCTCAATGTCTGTAGAACCCAGACAAAGGATTCTTACAAAGGTTCTGAATTCTATCGGTTTAGGAACCGCCAACTAACCATTGTAAATTAAGAGCGCCCGTGATTTATTACATGCATTCGTTCAACGCCTGATTTCTGCAGTTTACTGACCTCAAAACACAAACAGAATTAAGCTCACGGTAGCTCCTGGTTTCTGTTCTGGTTACGAGGTAAAAATAGCAATAAAACTAAGAAAACCGTGCCACTCGTTAACAGGTACGCTACATCCGGGGTTACTTGGGGGATCACCATAAGATGGGCTTTTGTCAACCTTGTGTCCCCCTTGGCAAGGCCCTGGCTACGCCCCTGCCTACACACAAAAGCAGATCCAGTCCCATACGTTGCATGATGGGAACTAAGTATCCGTTGGGCCAATGCATACCTATGGCAGACAGCTTCCCGGAGCCTATTGTCCTGAGATGGTGTGGTGTAAGGGAAGATAATTCGGAAAAAAGATGCTGTTACAGGTGTACAACACATGTTTCACACTCCATGTAGTAGTAACGCCGGTCCAAAAGCATGCAACAAAGCAGTCATACGAACAGTTCCCAGTCATGCATGCGGGAGACATCCGGGCCAGGGCAGTGGCCACCGACGGCGGACAGCAGCAGGGCCCAGATGAGGAACATATGACAGATGGGCATTATTATGTGGCTTGGTTCTTAAAAGCGAATATCCAGTCTTATAGCATTTTCACATTGTTTCTGGCAGTTTCAAGCTCCTGAATTTGTTTCTGCCTAAAATGATGTTGCAAGTCTTATCTCTCGAAAATCAGCCAGTGAAATGAAGGCGCATGACAAATCCGTCGCGCTGCGAGCAATCGATCCACTTTCAAAATTCTCACCAGCTTATATCCAGGCTGCATTTTGGCATCTACACTGTGGAGGCAGATGCTTCCTTAATGACCCAAAATACCTACCCGCTCGTGGAATTTCGTCTCCCCAGGAAAGACAACGTTAAAATGGATGAATAATCTTGGGAAGCTGGATAGCCTTATTTTCCAAATGACAGATAAGTCGAATAGGCAAGACAGTGCACCAGTGAGAAACATCTCTAGATGCATATTTAGCATAGCAGCCACGCCATGTGAGAAAAGAGCGATAACAACCTCCATCCCCAACCCCCATCCCCGGTCATCGGGCTCGGTTTCCAGAAAAAGTTGCTGAAGTACACCCCGAGCTTGGCTCCCCACTTTTTGAAACGTTCCTACGCCTATGCCTGGTGATATGGAGATTCCCGTCCACTGAGCTTGAAAGACCTTGAAGTATCACCTTCAGAGGTCAGAAGTTTTCGACGGACGCTAGCTCATGCACTGGTGATTGAACTGTTCATAAAAAATCGAACTCGAAAGGCAAGTTTTTGGTGACATTTGGTTATCCGTCATTTGAGCTAGAACTTGACCTTGAAGGAAGGTCTTGAGACGTCACAACGTTATGACGGACGTTAGTTCCGTGACGTTATGACGGACGTTAGGCGCTGAACATTCTGATGCCGGAATATTTCAAATCGGCCGGTAACTTTTGGGTGGTATGAAGTCTCCATCCTTTGAACCCGAGTTCAAGCTTGAAGGAAGACCTCGAGAGGTCACGGGTGTTTATAATGGACGCTAGTTCATGCATCCATGAAGATTTTGATCCTCGACAATCATAAATCGGCAGGTAACGTTCGGATTTAGTGGATTTACTCCGTTCTTGGACCCCACCTTTGACCTTGAGTGGGCATGACACCTGACAGACAATAAAGGCAATCCTGATGCTCAAAGATTCGAAATTAACCGTTGACTTTTAGGTGACGTTGATTTTGCGCCATCTGACCTTGAAGAGTGATCTTAATAGGGCGGGACTTTTCCACGGACGCTACTTCACGCGCTGGTGAACATTGCGATGCTTGGATAAGTAGAATCGGCTGGAGACTCTTGGGCGTTGTGGAATTTCCCGCCTTTTGAAAGGCTGAATTTGATCTTAAACACACGCTCGGGTGGGATCAAATTGACCCCCGAAGGTCTTTCCGAAATGCTTTCCGAACGACGCGGCGTAGCTGCGCCAAACTTTGCATGGCTCTAAACAAGTGAATAGGGGATCAGTTGGCATACAAATTTAGTGTACCATGGAAGGTTCCTGATCTATGGCAGGCCAGTCAGGCCATGGTTTCAGGCGAATCGTTCCACCTGATGCAGCAACGGAATGTTAGACAGAGCCATACATATCTGAAATACTTTCTTAAGCAACGCAACAACTGAATGAACAAACTACATTGACATAAGATCAGGTATGAAGGTCACACCAAGGGCGAAACTAACCCGTTTTGTTTCTCTAGGGCTTGCTGTATGTGGTAGCTTCTGGTGCCCATTTCAAATATATTGATAACAGGAACCGCTTTATACATCTTCCATGGACCCCTTAAAGATCAGAATGTCATTGACCTAAAATGACCAAGGTCAACATTTTGTTTTTTGGAGCACGATGCCTCGTGTAATCCTTGTCGCTTATTTAAATGCAAAAATTGCAGCAGTCTTGTATGATTTTGGTCACCGTGACCTGCAAAAGGTCAAACAAGGTCACTGGCCATGACTGAGCATGTGACCTTTTGCTTAGAAAGAGTTATCTAGGTTATGGAGCACTTTGGAGACCAACCAGGAATTTGATCTTGTTTGACATTGGACCCGAAAGTCACGAGCTACGAATCTCAAACTTCGACCTGAAACAGCTTACGCACAGGTCGATACACTATGTGCATTTGGTGTATCTAGCTCTTCTAGTTCCTGAGGTTTCAGCGGGGGGGGGGGGGGTCATTAACACTCGGGCGCGTGTTAACGGCCACCTTGAGAGGTCCGGCGCTCTCGGCAGACGCCAGTCATGCACTAGGCATTAATCTCGTGCTTGAAAGCCCGCTATCAGCCAGTTGTTTTGGGCTGTGCTGATTTTGAGACTTCACGACTTCCTGGCGACTGCTAGCTCATGCACTGATTACTGTCCTGGTGTTCAGAAATCCGAAATCAGCCGGTAATCTTCCACGGATACGGAGTTCCCGTCCTCTGAGCCTGCATTTGACCTTGAGGGATGGCTTCGAGAATGCAGGGCTTCTTCACAGGCGCTCGTGGACGGACGCGCTTTGGATCATATTTATTTTTGAAAATCCGAAATCGGCCGGTATTTTTTTGCGGCGAGGAGATCTCTGTCCATTGAACCCCATTTTGACCTACAAGCAACTCTAGAAGGAACTATTTGAAAGATTAGGACTACTTGACAGCCACTAGATTATACGCTGGACGATGTTGTTTTAAAAAAGAAATCAGCCGGTAACAGTGAAGTGATGGGGATTTTGCGCCATTGACCTGAGAGAGCGACCTTGGCAGATCAGAGCTCTGACAGACGTTAGTTCATGCGTTATCGATCGTTTTGACTGCCACTTATCTAAAATAGACGGGTGACACAGAATTTCCCGTCATTCGAACCTGAATTTTACGTTGAATTTTACCTGGAACGGAATGGAGGTCAAGCCTTAATCATGGATGCTAACTAGCTCACGCGATGGTCAATATTTTAACTTCTGAAAATCCGAAATAGATCGACAACTTGCGGGTGATAAAAAGTAATCCGTCCTTCGACCTTGAAGGTCGTGACCTTATAACATACACGTCATATCCGGCGCACTGGTGCCATCACCTGACGCGTTTTCAGCAAAATCGGGAATGGTTGCTAACTGAATTACCGACTTCACGGCCGAGCATCGTAGTACTGTATCAGGCGCCGGCGGTCGGCTGCCTCCCATTCCGCCCTCGGGTGTCGATTTGCGGGGAAAATTAGGCTGTCATTTACAGGAACAAGCGCACCAAACTTCGAGCCATTCAAATACGAACAAAGCACGTAATCCAGAGGACGAGGGCGTCTTACTCGAAGCGTGAGAGGCTTTTCGTCTTGAGCGGGTAGGATCGGCCGGCCATTCCTTCCCAAAAACTGGCATTTAAACAACCGCTGATGGCCACATCCTGACGCTTTGGGACACAAGAACGATTTTTTGAAAATTGCGCTGTTCAAATACGTAGGCACGTGTGCCCCAGCTGTCCGACCAGACATCCTTTTCCCACAGTACCGCAACCTCAACAATATACAGTGGAAAATCAACATTGGAAAACACGCCTGCCCAACCAACTCAGAAGAGCGAGAGAACGGATGAGCGCACTGCCAACGTTGTGGGTCGACCCACGTACCCGGTCACGCGCTCACGTGCATCAGCGAATGGATTCTCCCAGTTACGGGCGTCTTAAACGTCAGCGTCGGATCTCCGCGGCAGGCAAATATGCCGGCGTGAAGCTGTGTGCTGTGGGCAAACGGCTCGTCTACAAATCAATATGCCGGCATGAAGCTGTGTGTCTGCTGTGGGCAGACGGCTCGTCTACAAATCAATCAGCCATATTAACACTGCACGACCTACAGCGGCGCCATTGCTCCACCAAGACGTGGTCAACGTCACATTCTTGGAAACCGGTCTCAAATGCCACACGCTGCCACCCGCACGGGGACACACGGTTCAGTTTATCGTGACCAACCGTGACCACTATCCACCCAGCACACGTCTTTCGCAGAGTTTGGCTTACGATGAACAATTATCTGGCTATCGACTCAAGTCAACGAAAACCTAACCATTTTAGATTCGTCGATCGCGTGGATTTTGACTCGTCGATTTCCTCCATATCGTCCTATCCGGTCAACAGCCATCCAGCTTTCAGGCCGTGTCTTTTGTAAACTTTTGGCCAACACTACACATCCGCAAAATCGCCTCTCACACCTCTCCATGCCAAACCCGTGAATGCGGTAGGCTCCAAGACAGTGATGGCAATCATTTGGTCAGTGACCAAACGCGACCTGCCTCAAAGGCTCAGGCTTGGCTTCATCCGCATGATCTGCATGACATCGCGTGCTTCCACTTCCCCCGTACCACGCCCATAAGGCGTGTAACTGATAAAAGTAAAATCTTGCCTTATCCGGCACCGTGAAAACGATTGCGTGCTCACACCTATTAAACACAACCATGACGTCAGAGTTCGATTACTCGGCATGATGTACCATGTTCAGGCAAATAACAGGAAGGGGAAAACGGGGACCCGATCTGACCCACATGTCAAGGTCACTCCAGCTTCACACGTGAGCACGACTCTCGACCACGACGAAATGATCAAAGCCCTCGTGAGACAGCAAGACAAAACGAGAACAAGACCTAGTCCCGCGGCCCCCTGGTAATGGCACAAACGGCTCGCAAACTCACGTCCGATACCTCCCAATGTATTCTGAATCGCTACACTATCTGAATTCGACGCGGTGTAAACATTTCGGACTTGGATGAACTGCAACAAATTTCGAATGGGCCCCACATCACGAGAGCCGCAGCCTATGCAACTGGTGTCACACCATATGTACACAATTGGCCCAGACCACTTTTCCTACCAGTCATATCCATGTCTTCGGGCAATCAAGCTCCCAACGGACTGTCAGCGCTCGTCTCAACAAAGAGCACATCAATCCAAAGCAACAGAATAGTCGGGCGCCGGGGCGTGATTTTCCGGAGCGCCGAGTCGGCATACAGCTACGGTGCAGAGAGGGTCACAAGCACACACGGCAAGCCAGTTGCAATGCTTCTTGACACAAGGAGCCGAGGCGGCTCCGGCCGCCGCTGGCGCAGTCTGGCCGGCCAGCTGTCCGTCGCTGGCTGGCGCCTCTGGGAGCCTCCAGGGGCCCCCATCGCCGGCGGTGCTCCGCCCGTCAGGGGCCTCCGCTTCTCCAGCTCGGCCGGCGCCGCCAGGAGCGGGCCGGCGGCCCCGCCTCATCGTGTCCACGCACCACGTGCCGCCGCACACACACAAGAGTTCTCGGAGAGCACTCTACCTTGCATCTGCGACTCCATTTGAGCCCAGACACCGGTTCATTCCGCTTGGCACCACCACCGCCGCTGCCGCCGCCGCCGCCGCCGCCGCCACTGCTGGGCCGGGCTGGGTCGGGTCGGGTTGGGTGGACTGGGCAGACGGGCCGCAGCCACTTACCTCCGCGCCGCCCGCAACCCACACGCGTACACACTTGCCCTCGCTCCGGAGTCGGTCCCGCAGTGCCCCCGGTCGGTCACCAAAACCAGGCGGCTGACGCGTGTAAAATGTATTGAGCCAGCCGGCCGGCCGACCCCGCGCGTCGCACGGCAGCATGATCGGTATGGACGCGAGCGCGCGCGCAGGCGGGCGGGCGAGCGCAGCGGCGCGCGATGAGGCGGCGTATCACAGGCGTAGTGGGGGGCGGACGGGGTGGGGTGGGGCGGGGCGGGGCGCGGCGGCGCGCGCGGCAGCGTCTCACGAGTCTAGTTCGGCGCCGTCGAAGAGCTCGGGCGGGCCGCGGCCGCGGCCGCCGCGCGCCGGCCAGTCGGGCGGTCCCATCCAGCGCGGTCCGCGGCCGCCCTCCATCCAGGGACCTGCCGACGGCACGGACAGGCGTGTACTCAGGGCGTCACAGCACGGACCCAGAGGCTCGGAGGGCGGAGCAGGCGCTCACGGGCCGCGGGCGGGTATCCACAGACGGAGACGTACCCAACACAGCTGGCGTACATAACATCTCTCTGAACGGCAACGGCAAAGTGAAAGACACTGTCATGAGATAGGCGGGTTTAATGCCACTGTAGGTAGGATTATTCAATTATAGCCTCAGCCACCCAAGGCGAGTAGCTGCTTCACAGTCGTCACGGTTCACTACATCCAGCGCAAATAAATGTGTCAAAAAAGATGACCCAGCTCCAACATGGGCTCTTCCCACGATAACGCAATAAGTTGCAGAACAATAGCATAACGTGCAAAACAAAAGGCTGTGGCGATACGCGGCAAAGAAGTCGACACACACCAAAACTGTTCTATGTACAGCTTTTTACATCACGCGATCCAATGTCTTGAGAAAGCATAACGAATTATAAAGGACCGAGATAGGGACCCACTGCTTTCAAAAACTAGTATGCAGGTGGCGTAAATGCTCATGAGCTTCCAGCACACCTCCAAATGTACTCCTTTAAAAAAGAACCGTAGAGGAGAGCACTTTGCGAGAAACTAACCATCTCCTAGAGCCGATTCCCCCGGTTTTGTTGGATGTTAACGAGACCAATGCTTACAGACGTCGGTATCGTTCACACATCCATTCCTGCAGCCCAGCGTCGCTTTTTGGTGAGCAGAAGGGCGAGCGTCCTCGCTCACATTAAAATGGATGATGGCATTTCACAATGTCCACACAGGCAAATAGCACGCTTAATGAAACATGTGTTTTCATAACATCCCTGCCCCCGTCCTTCGTCGTAGTGTATTATGCCACCAATATAAACCAACGCTGAGATTGATAATCTGAAAATATAAATTGAAGAACATCCCGGATCGCGATATGTATGCACGGCACTGCGCCTCATGTTCGCTCGAAGTGGTCTGTTCGCTCGAGCCCAGGTCTGCGCTGTGGATTAGCAGCTGTCTTTCTACCGATCAAAGGACGAAACGGAAGTCTCCGAGTGCACGAAGTTACGACATTCTCCTCAATCGAGTACGGAAGGGGAGACGAAGGACGAGGAAAGAAAGCAAGACGCACCCACGATCAACATGGTGCCTCACCGAATAACGATGTTCAGGTAACGATTTATGACGATTTTGAATGTGTGTGTCGTGACCTCCTGCTCTTGCCATTGCCGTCCCAGCCCATCTGACGGCGATGCCGTACACTTGGCTCCTCTTCCGTTTCATCTCACGACCCTCAAGGCTATTTCCCGAATAAACGCCCATCCATCTATGACTGAGAACTCTCAAACTGGTTCTGTTTGCATGGGACGCAAGTGACTGAAAACCATGGTGTGTGTAAATGTACGCAATTTCTTCGAATTTAAAGTTGTTCATGCAACTAACTATTTTGTGCCAGTTGACGTGCTCCAAGCTCGGCAACATATAACCGAATTGCTCGGTAATCTGAATGTTGGAATCGCCGATAACCACGGCCACGCGGCGCTTTAACAGCACCATCATCTTTCAATCACCATCACCTTTAAGAGTAACCGTAACAAGGATCTTTCAATCATATTAACAGTGCCACATCATGAAACGAGCCGTACTGGAATGGCAAACATTTCATGCGAGCCTTTCTACCATAGGAGCCCTGCTCCGCCCGACCCATACAGCGCGACAAGCCGCTGCGTTTCGAAGAACGCACCGCGTGTAATCCAGCATGTCGGTGGATCACAGCCAGGGCAATTCGTTGTTTAGCCTAACTGCTGCCCCCGAACGTTTAAGAGGAAGGTGCCCCCCTGCCCCCTTCCCACTCCTCCATGGGTGGGTATGTCATTCCCCAAGCATTCTATTGCCTAACCACCACTACGCTTTTCGTGGGCGTAATGAATGTCACATGTGTCGCCCTGATGATCCTCTTGATTGACCGGGGCCAGCCTGAGACGCATTCCGCGCTCCCACGGCGTCACAGTTGTGGCCATACAGGGCCACAACTGACAACCCCTACAACCTAAGGTATACGTTTTGCAAGTGTCTTATGGCGATGATGATGAATCCTAAGACCTATTAGATTTTCCAACAATGCCATATCGGTCTCTGACCGGCTCGCCGTCGGCCCCGGCGCCGCCATCGCGGCCAGCCGGCGTACCTGGGGGGCGCATGCCCATGCGTGGCGGCCCGGGGCCGGGGCCGGGGCCGCGCATCCTGGGTCCTCTGCCGCGGAAGGGCAGCCGCATACCTGCCGGCCGGGCGGGCACGAGTCAGACGCGGCGCGGGCCGACACGGCTGGGACCGGCAGCGCCGCCGGGCGGGCACGAGTCAGAAGCGGCGCGGGCCGACACGGCTGGGACCGGCAGCGCCGCCGGGCGGGCACGAGTCAGAAGCGGCGCGGACCGACACGGCTGGGACCGGCAGCGCTGCCAGGACGCCAGCCGCTGGACGGACGACCAAGGCCCGCCGCCGCCTCCTACCAACAGACACCAGTGACAGAGTGTGGCGCGGCCGGGCGGATGCAGCACATGGATTAGCAGTCCGCCCCTAAGAATTCTAACCAGAGACCCCAGCGTCCCGTTCCAGCATCAGCCCGCCTGCGGTCGGCTGCGGGCGGCGCAGCGGGCGGCCGCGTGCCGTACCCATGACGCCGGGCGGCGGCGGACGGCGCGGCCCCATGCCGCCCGGGCCGCGCGGACGGAAGCCGTCCATCAGCAGCGGCGGACGACGATCCTCCTCGAACGCCTCCTCCGGGTCGTGCCCTGCGGCGACGGACGGCGCCGTCGGACCAGGCTCGCACACGGAGTGGCGCCATCAGCCGTGCGGCGGCAGTCACACATCGCCGGACCAGACCAGACGCTACACAGCGATGCTAAACGCACAGTGACAGAGAAGTAAACGCCCCACGCATGGAATATCAGCATCGCAGATCCCACCGTCAAAGGATAAACGCGGTGCGCGTGCGATGATAATTGGGGTTTTCGGGCGCGCCGACAAGGTCGTTTGCGCAGCGCGTGTAGCAGCGTCAGCAGCATCAAATGCATGACCAAGAATACTACAGCAAAAAACGCGTGAAGCAACCAACCATCGTCCATATGCAGTGATCCTACACGCCGAATCTAAGGTCGTGTTGAATCGACAGTCTAATACGGGACATGACCAGCTGGCGCGCGGTGGCGGCGGCCGGCACTCACCGGGTCCCGCGGGCAGCAGTGGTGGGAAGCGGGGGCCGCCGCGGCCGCCGGCGAACGGTCCCGGCCCGCCGCGGCCCTCCAGCAGCGGCTCACCGCGCCCCCTGTGCGTCGGGAAGCCGCGGCCGCCGCCCGGCGGTCCGTCAAACTCGGGTCCGCTCAGCCGCCGCGACAGGCCGTCAAACTCGGGGCCTGGCCTCCGGAGCAGGCCATCAAACTCGGGGCCCGGCCGCCGCGGAGGCCCCTCGAACTCTGTCGGACCGCTGTGTCGCCGCCGCGGCCCGTCGAAGTCGGCGCACGGCCGTGGCGGAAGCCCGTCGAAGTCAGGCCGTCTGGGACCGTCGAAGTCTGCTCCCGGCCGACGCGGCGGCCCGTCAAACTCGGTTCCTCTCCTCGGAGGCTCGTCGAACGCGTCGTTCGCGCCGTGAGCACCGTCGAACTCGGCCGCTGCCGGGACGTCCGGTTTGGCGGCCGTCACCGGCGTCGCCGTCGACTCGCCGCCGGCCTCCGGCGCCGCCGGCCCCGGCGGCGACTTCAACCCCGCCTCGGCGGCGGCGGCGGCGGCGGCGACTGGCTGCGCGGTTGGCTCGGCCGCGGCCTCCGCCTGGGTCTGGTCGCTCGGCGCCGGCGGCTGCTGGTCGTCGGCGGCCGGGGCCGCGTCGGCCGACGGCTCTGTCGGCGGCACGCTGTCCGTCGCCTCCGTCTCCGGCGCGGGGAGCACGACCGCCGGCGGTGGGTCAGCGGCCACATCCACCGACGTCCAGGCCGACAGCGGCCCTGCTGGAACTGGTCAGACCGGGTCAGAGCCCAACGACACCGCGCACACGGGACAGGAACGGCATACGTGCGATGACGTCGGCGTCGGTAGCGTCGGCACCGGTCGTAGCATGCTTCAACATCTGGCCGACTGCATAGCGGGGCACGCTCCGTCTACCCCGCCGTCAGGCAAATGCAACGCCTTTAACCAGACCCCGGCTTGGGCTCGGCAGTCAGCCGCTAACACAGTGCAGATCCCAACCCAGCCACAGCGACGAACCCCGCTGCCACGGCCCGCCATGACCGGACCGGCGCGCGCGCGCGTGGGCGGGGCGCCACTCACCGGGCGGCTGCTCGGCCGGTTCTGCCTTCTCCGGCCGGCGCTCGCGCTCTCGGGAGCGCTCGCGCGACTTGGAACGGTCGGCGTCGCGCGACTTGGAGCGGTCGGCGTCGCGCGAGCGGCGGTCATCGTTGCCCCAGCGGCCGCCGCGGCTGCAGGAAGACACAGGCCTCAGCAAACCCGGTCACACACACGGCAGCACAGCCGGTCGCCGGAAAGGAGACGGACACGGGCACACGCGGCCACGCGCCGACGACAAAGCAGCGCCGGCATGTTTTTACATCTGGCAGGGCGTCACAGTGCAGCTGACGCACAGCGAAACCCACGCCATGGTGCCGCGACAGGAAAACGTCAAACACGAATCTGAAACATCGCATCCCGCATCTCAACCGCACGGCGGCCTCCATGCCAATAGGCGTCATGCATTTGAACAAACGCCTGAGCAGCGTGGCAGCTGGTAGGGAGCGGCGCAGCTGGGGACGTCAGCTAGGCTACGCCACGGAGCACGCCCCGCCCGGCAGACTGCGTCGGGGCTCGCGGTGGCGGGCCGGCCCCCACCGGCGGCGCACGTACCGGCGGCCCGAGTCGGCGTCGCGGTCCCGGCTGCCGCGCCGGTGCCGGTCGCGGCCGCGGTCCCGGTCTCGGTCCCGGTCTCGTTCTCGGTCGCGCTCGCGGTCCCTGTCGCGCTCGCGCTCTCGCTCCCGGTCGCGCTCGCGCTGTGGCAGCGCGCTGACGCTGGTGTTGGCCAAGCTGGTGAGGCGCGCCATCAGGGAGCGGTGCCGCTCCTCCGCCTGCGGACCGGCCGGCCAGGTGGTCAGAGGGCGCCAGCGGCCACCGAGCGCGCGCCGGCCAACGCACCGCCGCACGGGTGGTGACGGCGCCGGGCGACGGGCACTGGTCCGCCACAGGTCATCACAGTCAATCAACGTTCGCCACCCAGTAAGTCGCAGCGAGCTGCCATCCACAGCGCGTTCGGAAATATTCGGCGATTTCCTGGTCATTGAGTAGCTGACAGCGAGGCAAGCGGCACCAGCGGCACCCAGCGTCTTACATCGCCCTTCTTGCCGTCGTCCTTGCTGGCGGCGGCGTTCTCCGGACCGGCGCCCCACCGACTGGCCCTCTGTCGCCGCGGCGTTCCCTCCCTGCCGACACAGGTGATACGAGCCGTCAGAACGACTCACACCACATCCGCAGGCAATGCCGGACTCGCGCGAACTGACCGGGCAGCATCGCGGGCACCGCGAAAATATGGTACTACTGAAACTGGCGAGAGGTTAGACAGCGTGGGTTGCAGCGAACCGAAATATTGTTTGGATAACACGGGAGGGCGGATATAAAAGCTACAACGAACACGATCCTAAATGAGATGCACTTTCTGGAATGGGGGGTCGACTGAAGAAGCGGCCCAGCTGGGCCCCCAGCCAGGTCAGGCCACAGAGCACGCTCCGCCCTGCAGACTGCGAAAAACAGCCTTGAAATGGCCTCCAATGCATGAAAATCACTCTCCCCTCGTCACATCAGGAAACACATACACCAATGGGGCCCCAACATCTAGGCGACTGCGCCACTTGAGTTCACGGACCAGCACAGCACACGTCCACGCCACAGCCGGTCTGCTTCCGGCGCCCCCGCTCCCCCGCGGCGCCCAGCACCGCCGAGAGCCACGCGGCTGTGTCCGCCGCTCGCCCCGCGCCGCCCCGGCCACCCACCGTCGGTCGGTGTCGCGCGCGCCCGGCTCCGGCTGGCCGTTGACCTGCGGCGCCGCGTCCGAGTCGATATCCATCGGCTCGACGGTGGTGGAGGCCGACGGCGGCGGCCCCAGCAGCGCGCCCGGCAGCAGGCCGGCGCCCGGCGGCGCCCCCAGCAGCGAGCCCAGGCCCAGCGGCGGCGGGCCCGACAGCGCCGACATGGTGAGAGGCGGAGGCGCCGACAGCGTCGACATGGTCAGCGGCGGCGGCGCCGACAGCGAGGAGAGAGCACCGCCTGGGGACGGGAAGGCTCGTGGTGAGAGGCGGCGGCGCAGACGGCTCGGACGGCACCTCCTCCCAACTACCGGGGGTCGACTGTGGTAACGAGCCGGGACAGCCAGCATAAGACACCAGCCGGGCAATGGGGAGCATGGCTTTAAAAAGGAACATCCGAAGCAGTCACGGCCGTAAATCGCGGTGACACAGCGGACGCCCGTGGGAGGACTGTTGCGGTCCAGTGTTCGTAGCCATTACTGCAAGTGGAGGCTGGTGGAAGCGTGGCCTACACTACATGGCCTATTGCAGGCTAGGAGTGACCGTGACCGCAGCGGGGAAACACAGCTCAGTGAAGTGAGTGATGGTTCGGTGACGCTGGGTTCACCCAGTGTGGTGTGAAAATACAGACAAGGGCCTCGGCTGATAAACCGCCACGTCTACCAACTGTCGCCACATATCGATCTGTGGGAACTGCGGAGACCGTAACAACACACCTTGGGGACAAACACACGGCTTGGCCTCAATGCTGAATGGGCTTAGCTGTGCAGAACCCACCTGAAGAAGTCATCAGCTGTGAAGCCATTAGCTGATTTTGCTGCAAACCCTGCGTGGTCATCCCGGGCTGTGACGTCATCAGCTGACTTTGCTGAAGACCCTGTGCTGACATCCCCGGCTGTGACGTCATCAGCTGGTTCTGCTGAAGACCCTGCGCTGGCATCCCGGGCTGTGACGTCATCAGCTGATTCTGCTGAAACCCGTGTGCCGTCATGCCGGGCTGTGACGTCATCAGTTGATTCTGCTGTAGTCCCTGCCCTGCCATGCCAGGCTGTGATGTCATCAGCTGGCTTTGCTGCAGCCCCTGTCCCGCCTGTGACGTCATCAGCTGATTCTGCTGCAGCAGTCTGGTCGGCCATGCCGGCTTGTGACGTCATCAGCTGACCGGGCTGCAACGGCTGGGCGGCGCCGGGTGGCGCAGACAGCAGCGGCTGGCCGAGCACGCTGCTGGCCGTGGGCAGCAGGGCCGGCGGCGGCAGACCCATCGGCGGCAGGCTCATCAGGCCCGGCGGTCGGGCGCCGCCGAACGCCAGGTTCAGCGCCACGCTCACCGGCGCTGCGGGCAGGGCGGTGAGGCATCAGCGGGGCGGAGGCGCGGCTATGGCACGCGCGGCCGGCGCGGCACGTCCGAGACGGCCGCGCCGCGCTCACGATACCACGGATCTGACCCTCCGCCCTCCGCCCACCGCCCCCCCCCCCCCCCCCCAGCCAGACATCCAATGGGGCAAAACAGGACAGCGCTGCCGTCTTTAACACCATTATGTAAATGCCTGGGAGGTTCGAACTCAGCAACGTAAAGTTGCACGAGTAAAGCCCGCCGTTGCGAACAGCTGGCGAGTGGCATGAAGGGTCAGCCATCGACATCACCAGGACAAGCGTTTGACCTGACCTTAAGACGACCCTGCGACTAAAGCAGAGGTTACACAGCAGAACGTCTTGTGGAAGGGAAGCGATCTCGACACCGTGCGGCGTCCCCATCGACCCCAGGGCGGGCCTCGCGACGGTCCACTCACGCGGCACGGACGCCATCATGGGCTGCATGGCCTGACCGGCCGGCTCGGACGGCGCCATGAGCTGCTGCTGCGGCGGCAGGCTGGTGGGCAGCGTCACAAACGGCGCGGTGCCGGCGCCGGCCGGTGCCGGCATCGCCAGCTGCTGCATCGGGTCGCCCAGCACGGGCACCGCCGACACCGGCAGCTGGTCCATCTGATGCAGCTGCTGGTACCGCCCTGCAACCGCCCCGCGCTGCGCGTCACACACCGACAGGGGGCATGGATTGCTCGCGTCACCCACACACGGCCGCCAGCTCCCGGGACGAGGCGCGACGCTGACCCGACGGCGGTGACGTCAACCAGCGCGGGCGGAGACGGCCGCCGGACTCACCCTTGAGCCAGTCGGGCACCGACTGGTCGTCGATCATGCCGCCCTCCTCCATGGCGTCCAGGTCGCTCATCACGGTCAGCCGGCCGTGAGGAATGTACGAGCAGCCCGCCTCCACCTCCCAGTAGTCCTTGAAATCCTTGCCTTTCATGCCCTTGCCCGGCGCCCAGGCGATCTGCCGAATCAGTGCTCGCGTCAGTGTCGCGCAACGGAACGTGACGGCCGGCATCAGAGTTCCTCCTGTTAACGGATCGTTCCTCGTAGCAGGAAGCCATGCATCGCTGCAGAATTCGATCCTCCCTGAAACTGACCGCAGCGTCCACTCATGCCGTCCGTTGGCAGCTGCGAGGCATGCGCTCTGCGCGTGCGGGCAGTGCTCGTCCCACAGGCAGGGGTAGGGCGGGCCCGGCCGGACGCCGGGCTGTGGTGCGTCGCGCGCGGGCCGCATGTAGCATGGTTTTCCGGGCTTGACGCCGACTGTGCGTGGGCGGCCCATGGGCTGAATGCGGACAGCCTGCTGGTGGACTGGATGCGGGAATACTGGGCACAGGCTGCATGTGTTTTGCCCGTCTGGAATTGACTAATGGCTGGATGGGGAGTCATGTCACTGGGGCTTCACGAAGCATTCTGCTGCTGATGCTGGGGCTATGTGGAGCCACCTACCCTCACCATGGCAGACAGGGAATCGAACTGCATACCTCTGGTTCCCCAGACGCGCTGCTTGACCACCACACTTCTGACGCTGGCTGTGTGTGGATGTGAACGGGTTGGCTTGGGGTGATGACTGGAGTTTAAGGGTGCGCCGACGTCGGATGGGTTGGACATAAGCACAGCATCATGGGCTGCGAGCGGTCGGCCGCCACCGTCAGCACCCACCGTGATGGGCTTGCCCTGCAGCTTGTGGTTCTTGAGCTTGAGCAGGGCGCGCGCCGCGTCCTGTCGCCGGTTCATGCAGATGAAGGCGCAGCCGCGCGGCGGGATCAGGTCGATGCTGAGCACGTCGCCGTACTCGCCAAACAGGTCACTCAGGTCCTCCTGGTGCACCAGCTTCGAGAGGTGGCCCACCCACAGCGTGGTGCTGCACACTGTTGGCAGGCAGAGCCGGCGAGCTCAACAGGCGAGTTCATCTGCGTCATATCCAGTCTGTGACACACCTGCCACTGCGGATAGCCTGCTGGGCTCACAGCTCATTGGGTGGACTCGTCCGTCCCCCTCGACGCAGACGCAGGGCGCGGGTACTCAGGTCGCGTTGGAGACAGAGCCGGCTTTCCGGTAAAACACTCGCTCGGTCAGTCCCACTGAGAGGGTCGCAGAGGTCACGGAGCACCAGCCGCCCCCCCCCCCCCCCGCCGATGCCGGCAGCCGCACCTCCTAGGTGGTCGGGCTTCAGCGCCGGCAGGCCGCGCTTCTTCCTCTCTCGCTCTCGCTCCCGCTCCGACTCGCGTTCCTTCTCGCGCAGCCGCTCGGCTTCGCGCTCTCTCTCCCGCTCGCGCTCGCGCTCCCGGCTGCGCGAGCGGGAGCGACCGCGGCGGCCGCGCGAGCGCGACCGGTCGCGCCGCTCACCGCGCGACTTGCGCCCCCGCGAGCGCGAGCGGGAGCGGCTGCGGGAGCGGGAGCGGCCGCGGCGGCGCCGCGAGCGCGACCGCGAGCGGCTGGAGCGGCGCGCCCGGTCCCGCTCGTCCCGGTCCCTGTCGGCCAGAGGTGGGCGTCAGAGGCGGCCATCGCCGCCGTAACAGCCTCGACCCGGGGGACGCGGGCCGTCACAGCCCGGCTCTGACGCCTGACATCGAGCACAAGCCGTGGCACAGGTCCGTCGTCGTCCAGGGAGGCACCTGACAGGGGTGACAATACACGAAATTGTTGTGAAAACGGTGAGCGATGAACAGTTTGCTGATGTCAAAAAAAAATGTTTGTAAAACCATAGCACGGCTTATGATCAATGACACACAGCACGCATCGTGCTGCCTTTGAGACATCGATGGTGATGATTCGGAGTTTACGGGCGCGTCGACTGCGAGAGGTCATGCAGCAGCCATCACTTTGATATCTGAAGCACATCACCATACAAATATAGCGAGTAAGCTCATATAAAGCGAGGGCTCAGATATCCGCATCACTGTTCGGCAACCAGCAGCCATCAGCAGGCTGGGGCGGGCCCCGCGGTCGTCGCACCTGGCGCGGTCGTCGTTGTCCGTGTCCGGGCCGCGCTCGCCCTCCTCCAGCGGGCTGGCGGGGCGGCGCGGCGGCGGCACCGCCAGCTCCGGCGCCAGCTCCAGCCGCATGTCGCGGTCGCCGGTGGCCGCCAGCGGCGCCGACATGGCCGACATCATCGCCAGCTCGCTGGCCGATGGTGGCTTCAGCTCGATCTCGCTGGCGAACGGCAGGCTCTGTCGGCGGGCCCGGCCCGGAGGTCAGGGGAGTCGTCCACGTGACGGCACGGGGGTCATGCAAGGTTATACCTCGGACAACCAGCCGATGCAGACATTCTTGTTAGACATCACATCCGCCGGATACTGGACCTGGCTTTGCATCACCTTTGGATCACGAATCGATAGGCACCTTGCAAACGGGACCGCAACCTGACGCAACGGCCCTTTTCCGTCTCGGTCCACCTTCCGTGCGATATCCGAACGACACATGACACTAGGATAAGAAGCGAAACGAATGCACCGGTTTCAAGAGGCAATAAGACCAAAAAGCCACAGCTCTACAGCTCGTTTAACAAGACCGAGTCTAGCGCACGGTTCGGGTCGGCCGGGGGCCGACTGGCAGCCCAGGCTGCTGGCCGAACGGCGGCCGTCGCCCGCGGGAGCAGGGTGGACTCACGCCGACCGTCTGAGCCAGCTGCTTGTCAAACTCGTTCTCCTGCAGCCGGAACTTGCGGTCGCGCTCCGACTGCTCCTGCTGCTTCTGCGCCTGCAGCGTCTGCTGCAGACCCTGCCGGCCCGGACAGGGACGCCAGTCAGCTCAACCAGACTCGGCTGGTCATCTGCCGTCCGGGCGCAGCACCGAACCGACAGCCGGCTGGGCCGACACGCCAACAGTCTGCACCCACGGCGGGCGTCGCACGACAGGCGTCAACTCTCAACCCACAGCAACAGCTGTGGGGTGTGGAGTTTGCCGGCGAAGGCCTGAACGCGTAGCACGGAACACCAAGCCTGACCAAACAGCACCGCGACGCCGTAACCCCGCCGCCAATCGCGACCCGCCCCCTCGCAGTCCCGCCCGGCCGGCGTCTCAGCCTGCCCCGGCCGGCCAGCAGGCGCACCTGCAGCTGCTTCAGCACGTCCGGGTTGGAGAGCAACGTGCCCAGCGACTCGAGAGACGGCTCGACCGGCTTGGGAGTGCCGTCCGGCTCCTCGTCGTAGTCGAAGTCGTCCAACAGGCGCTGGTTGAACTTGGGCGCTGCCTGCGACAGACCGCACGACGGCCTGGTCACCTTGCGGATCCGACGCCGGCTGAGATCTGGTGTACACCTCCCACCGACACTGTACCTCAAACAAATGACCAACATGCAGCAAACGGTTCGTGATACGTGGCTGCCATGACGACACCGGCCGCGGCGCGCCGAGCTGGCGCGAGCGGCGCCGGTCTGCGCCGAGTGGAGCGGCCTGGTGGCAGCGGCTTACGAGCGGCGCCAGGAGGCTGCCCAACACTCCAAAGGCGTGCACCAAGCGGGGGTGACGGGGCAGGACGGGCCGGCGGAGCCACACACCTGTTCGGGTGTGGCTGTCGGCTGGGCCAGCAGGGTCTGCAGCTGGTGCAGCTTCTGGATCAGTCCGGGGTCCACTTGCGCAGTGGCCGGCGCCCCCTCCGCCTGCAGCAGACGCAGCGACACGTCACGCCACAGCCTCTGCGGCTGCCGTCACCCGAGGACAGAATGGCACAGAGGCATCTCACGACAAACAACTGACGGGAACTGGAAGCATGATATCACGGAGGGGTGAGCTGACCATGTCGTCTACTTCCATGGTTGGGTGTTGGTGAGAGCAGCCACCTCGTGGAGTGGATAATCTTCCATCTTGTCATGCTTCCTTGTCCGCGGACCAACCATCCGGTGCACTTTGCCACCACGTGGTCGTTGAATGATCCTGGAGATGCTTGACTGGTACAACCCCAAGACTGCACCAAAATTACAATCATACTCTGATTGGGACGGCTGTTGCTTTGTCTGTATTACTTAGCACACTACATCAGCTGTTTCTGGCAGGTGGTTTGATGACGCCCAAACCCCACCGGGTCTGAAGACAGAAGCTCCGGGTCGGCAGACGAGCTGAGAATGGATGCCTGGGAGCGGATGGCTCAGTAATCCAGCCGTTGACCCGCCTGACCCGAAGTGGCCAGACCGGTCGGACAGATCGAGGTGGTCCACTCAGGAGCCAGCTCGTGACAGTCAGCCCGGTGCGGACGGCTCAGGAGGGACACAGCATGACAGCCAGCTCGTGTTTAGCACCCAGACGGCGGCAGCCCGGGAGCGCCCCGCTGCCGGCGCGTGCGCACCTGTCTGCCGGCCGGCGCCGGGCCGTCACCGGGCGGACCGGCCGCGGCGCCGGCGGCCGTGGACGGCGGCGCGGCCGGCGTCGGCTGCTGCTCCTTGGCCAGCAGCTGCTGCTCGATCTCGCGGCTGGTCGCGCTCTCCGGGTCGGCGAGGTCGAAGATGGGCTGGATCACCTCGGGGGGGAACACCTGGTTCTTTTGCCACAGGTTCAGCACGCGGATGACCTTGCTCTGTCGGGGAGGGGCAGCGTCACAATGGACGTCGCTCGTGCTTCCTACCGGCTGACAGCCATCAGTATCTTTCACGTACATTTTGTTGAAGCACCTTTCCTATGCAAGATATTCATTCACGCTCAACTAGCACCGGGTGTGAATCATCAACTCATGCAAAGTGCAATGCCTGGCATTAAAGACATGGCGACATCCTCCTGTGACATGCTTTGCTAACATCCAGCACATGCTGAGTCATTACATATGCAGGTCGGAACAGCATATCTATATCATTTTATTCACATTATTATCATACTCCGCGGAGCGCTGGCGCGCCAGTGAACTCCACGGCTGCGATGTCGCCGGCCACGAAAGCGCGGCACATGGCACATATGACATCTAAATAGTATCTCTGCGAACATTTTTCCAACAGCAGACGAAAACCACGCCATCAGCCCTAATCATGCCAGCCTACCTTGTCCTCGGGAGGGCATTTGAAGATGTGGTAAAAGGTGACGGAGAGGTTCTTGGCGAACCTGGGCGCGAACACGTCCCGGTCGACGCCGAACTGGTGCCGCGACTGGCGCACTATCGAGTCGATCACGTACAGCCCCGGGATTTTGTACTCTGTCCGACACTGGGGACGAACATAGAACGACATGGTAAAACACACGGAGTAGGCACAGCGTGAAGAACGTGCTAGAATGCGCATTTGATGTTTCAGTGACATCAGTCGTGATTAGACTCCCTGCATTTAACTACTGCGATCATCCGCTTAATTCAGCTGTTACTTACATTTTTACCCACTGCAATCATCTAGAATTCAACATCAACGTGGACTGCCTTGAAAAAGTGAAGGTAAGCAGACAACAGTGCATTGTGCAGCATGTGATTGGCCTACCTTTTGCAGAAACTTCTCGACACTTTGAACTGCATGCTTGTAGAACTTGATGGCTCGTATTGCTCCCTTGGTGAGTGAAGTCATCTTCACCTTTGATATTGGTGGCTTCTGGTCGTAGAGCGACGTCAGCTGAAAATTTAAAACAGGCTATGTCACACACTCAAAAAAACTGTGATTGGCTCTCATGACATTCACCATGACCATTGCAGTTTGGGTCAAATGACAGAACGGAGTTCATATCATTGTCATAGCTTAATGTTTGCAGTTCCATTAAACTGAACACGGTCTTGAAACTGACCAACAATGACAACAGCTGAAAGCAATGCTCACAAACTATCTTGGGGGCATGAGGGCTTTAAGACTTGCACTGTTGCAAAAACAGCTTGAGATGGGAGACAACCCTGGGACTGCGGTCCTCAGACATATAGCTCCAAGAATGAAAGCTGCCTCAATTCACACATGTTACCCAGCTGACTCGGCTTGAGATGGGAGACAACCCTGGAACTGCGGTCCTCAGATGTATAGCTCCAAGAATGAAAGCTGCCTCAATTCACACATGTTACCCAGCTGACTCGGCTTGAGATGTGGAGAAACCCTGGACTGCGTCCTCCATATAGCTCCAGAATGAATATTTCCTCAATTCACACATTTACCCAGCTGACTCGCTTGAGATGGGAGACAACCCTGGGACTGTGGTCCTCAGACGTATAGCTCCAAGAATGAAAGCTGCCTCAATTCACACATGTTACCCAGCTGACTCAGCTTGAGATGGGAGACAACCCTGGGACTGTGGTCCTCAGATGTATAGCTCCAGGAATGAAAGCTGTCTTAATTCACACATGTTACCCAGCTGACTCAATCAATCCATCAGAGATCTCTTGCACTTATTTTCACTGAGAAGCATCTAATGCAATTGTATGCTAGCTCTCCATCATTGATTTCCTGGATCCCCAGCATCTTTTGCCTGGGCTATGGGGGTGACTTTAGTTCACAACTTAACATGAAAGCTCATTCCAACTTCAAATATCTTTTTAAGATCTGACCTTCAATCTTGACCTTGAATGACCTTGAAAAATTTATGAGCACTGATGGCATTCATGGTGCTGCCACTAAAGGAACACTCCTGCCAATGTAGGGCCAACAATGTCATGTGAGTAAAGAAGTGCTGACCTTTCAAGTTTTCACAATGCAAAGCCTTGAGAGAATGGCATAGATCAAAGACCTGATCTGGCAAGAAATCTCAGCTGGAGTTTGAAACTGTGCAAATAAAATACATTGTAATGCATCATTTGCACAGGAAGATACCTCTGAACAGCCTGAGATGTGATGCATTATCTCTCTTATATCTCCTGGGTGGCATTCCAGTGTCCCAAAATGGCTGTTTCAAGACTCCTGTTCCCTATTGTTACTTTATACCTATATCATGCCTGGGTTCCTGCATGTCTATCCTTGCCACCACTGTTAAATTAGATAACTTTTTTACCTGTAAATATAAATATTGCATTTATAGATCAACTTGTGTGTCTTTACCTAAACCTAGCTGCACTATTCTATAGGGTACAGAATATGCAAATGCTTATTCCAAACAAGCCACTACAAGGACTTGGCAAAGACCATGCTTCTGTGCATTGAAAGGCATCTGCTAATACACTTCAAAGATTGGTTCACTCTGGCCTTATGAATCAGTTTTGTGAAGGTCAATAGAACCCTTACCTCACACATCTGAGGGAATGTGATGAAAACATCATCAAAGGTGACAAATCACCATGAAGATATCGCCATGTTTGATGATTACTTGGGCTTAAGGGTGCACTGACTACTATGGTTGTATGGTGCCCATACATCACCATGTGAACAGACATGCCTTGCCTGCTACCATGATACACCACCCCAGCTCAAATGGTGCTGTTGTGGCCCTAACAATAGCAGTGTGTGTTGCAGCAGCCCCATGTTGCTGTTGTTCACCCCATGACCAGTCAGTTGTGATGGATCCAACACAATTCAGGAATATTATTTAACACAATTCATGTTGTGCCTGACTCCAGCTTTGAGGGGACTCAGCCAGGAGCTGGGAAAATGTAGACATGTGATAGATTACTCAATATAAGCCTTCAGATCTTTGAAGTTGTGACTTAAAGGCAGTGTATTATATTTTTTGTTTGTGATACTTTGTTGGTGATCATAAACTGCACTTGATTGGGATACAGGAACCACAAAATTGGATGTTAAAAATGCTAAAGCTATTAGATTTCACTTCAACATGTTAAATTTGCACACACAAGTCATACATATCATAAGAGCATGAGATTTCATCTCAAATGAGCATCACATAGCGAGGGAGTGGAGGGAAAATTTTCTGGATGGAGAAAATCTAGTAGGAGCCCCCTTTTCAAATGGACCAAAGTACCCAATGGTTTGAAGCACAGACTTTCAGACTGTCTTGCATAATTTAAAACACTTATAATGTCACTGTAAATCACTATGCATGCTTGTAATATCTTATTCTGACAGAAACATGCCCCAAAATGTCCTGATCCAGCACAAACCTAGCAGCTTGGCATGCACATAGAGCAAACCAGTCTAACATCAATTGAAGATTAATGAAAGCACCCTAATAAAAAGCATCATGCTGGTCAAGGCTATATGTAATGACAAAGATGATTACTTTGGTGATTATGTACAAAAACTCAATGAAGAGGCATTTGTTGTTGTTGTTCATTGGAGTTTTCGGGCAGTGTTGACCGCAGTGGTCATTTTGCGCCCACAATGAAGAGGCAAAAACCTATTTACACCACTTCACTTTTCACAGAACTTGTCATAGAAATCAACAGATTCATAAAACCTTAGGCTGCATAAATCTGGGTGAAGCATAAGTACATTCAAGAATCAACAAATTTACAGTGAGCCAAAGCACAGGATGCCCTTGGAAATTTGAGTATCTGTACCATTTACCAATACTGTATGAAATCACCACCGGCATTGCCAACAAAGACATGCAGGTAAGATCAGTCACGAGTACTGTGATAGTTCTTAAAGGCATTGCTAACAGTGCAATAAGATCAGCATGATCTTAAAAATCAATTATCCAAGGCTGGGATTTACACAGCCAAGAAAGGCTGCAGTTTGTACACCCCATCATCAAAGGAACTGTGATCTTTTTATCAGGAACAGCACCTCATCACCTGGTCAGAGTTAGGGTTAACAGAATACTGTATTGTAAGCATTTAGGTAATGGTCTGAACCACCATCACACACCATGTTTAATATTTGTCACATTTGGCTATACTGGAGCAGAACCAACAGTCCACATTATATATGATAAGAACCAAGCTCTAACAACTGAGATCATCTGGATGCTGTTTCCTGCTCATTTCAAAAAGACTGCCATTGGCATGATCAAGCAGGGCAAGATGCATGATGCAAATGTCTGCGCACTGGCATGGCGATGACATCAAAATATCAAGACTTACCTCAGCATTAAACACTTTCACCAGATCCATGATGAAATTTGTGTTTATATGCTTCTGATACAAAGTAATCAACTAATAATTATCAGCAGAGAAAATCCACTGCACAAATGAACTAAAACATTGCAGATGACAATATGGGACAGTCAGATTTCATGAGTTCATCTTGGCATATTCTTGTTCCCATAACTACAGTCACAATGGAGAAAAACATAAACTTCTTGAGCTTTACTTCGCAAATATATGACTGCAACTCTTCTCCCAGCGTTGGTTACGCTCTCAATGCCGCGCGACGAACACCAAAAAGGCGAAACCGGGAATAAGCTTGAACTGGCGCACATCGACTTCCCACCACCAACCGCTGCCTACATCCTTTGACATCAAAAGTCATTCGAAAATGCTTCACTGATCTTCTACATCATAAGCCATAAAACCACCATTTCGTTCGAACTAAACGCCCATCTACAGCCTCATTCACGAGACACCACACCAGCGAAGCAACTTAGTTCACAATCGTCAACGAACGGCACGCCGCATTGGGACCAGTTTGCTACTTGCACAAAGGCACGAGTCAGCTAAATTGAAGTACTTTGTTGCATGTAAGTCAGCCTCTGCGGCAGGGCATACAGGCTGAGGCCACCAAACCATATGGCTCGACCAAGGGTCAGGAATGAGGTTCCGTAGGTGCATTTCCCACTTCCACATTTTCCAAAAATGCTGAACATTATTTCTGTGCTGGTACATGGAAAAATCGATTCAAAATGGTGCTGACCCCACGACTTTGTCTAATGAACATTTCACTGTGGATTTAATCCTTAGGCGCTGCGTCTGCAGACAGTTGAATCGTGGGTCTGCTTCCGCTTACTACGAATCGTCTGTCGATAGGGGCCTTTCGGTTCTTCGGGCTCCTCAGGACCGATGATCAAGGGCATGATCCGAGTGCCCGAAGGGCTGCCGGAGGTCGCATTAAGGGCTCGACCCACCGGGGCGGGCCCGCAAATGTGCATTTAGCCACATGCACAAAACGCACATTTGCGGGCCTCTGACTAAATGCGCAAACAGTCATAGGCTCTTTGCGCCGATTGAAAACCCTGACGCGATGAAGATCTCTATGTCGGTCAGGCACCACCAATACCGAACAATCGGCTCCGTGTCGGTGGTGGCCCGAGGGTCCATTTCCATAGCAAGGGCAAGGCCGGGGCCCCGCGATTTACATTGGTCGCGGCCCCTGAGTCGCTGCGTGGTTCCCTATGGTGGTCAGGGGCCCAAAGGGCTAAACAGGGGGTCCTGTGTTGGCAAGGAGCCCCAAGTCGGCCAGGGGCAGTGCTCGAGTGGGTCCGACGAGGGGCCCGAAGGCCCCCATCTTTTGAGGTAAGGCAAAAGTATTTGTTTGCCCCCCCCCCCTTCCTCCTTCCATTATTTCATATGGGCCAGAAGGGGTCGTAGGGTATGCATTAATACTTGCTTACTATGATAACAAAGCAAGTGATCCATCTTAGAAAGGAAATGGCTCATTTCAGGACAGGAAAACACTCATGTCCCTTCTAGCCACGGTAGGGGCGCCTTTATGGTCTGGAGAAGGCTGATCGTAAGCACAAAAAGAGCCCGTCTTAGGGCGGGAAAAGGACTCATCGTATGCTCAGAGAGGAACCTCTCAAGTCTGCAAAGCGTCCAGGATGAATTCGGAAATGACTCGTTTCACGTCAGATAGGGATCCAGCAAAGGCTGAGAAACGGAGAGCTATATACTCGGTAAAGGCCTATCTCACTTTTTGGGCCCAGGAAGGATCCTACGTCTGCCCTGGAGTGGACCTATCGTAGGATCAGATAGCCAGTGGCGGTGTATCCGTGGGGCAAACTGTCCTCCATGTATGAGGTAAGGGCCAAAACTATCCTTTCCCCATATTTCGGGTGACCCAAATGAGGCCCGTGGCGGATTTGTGGAAAATGTTCACTTATCGTGTGCCATCGAAGTAAGCGTAGAGAGCCCATTTCAGGTCCGGAAGGGGTCAGTCAAGACAGGACACCCCTATAGCATTTTTATGCATAGAAAGAGCACTTTTCGGGTTTGAAAAGGGTCCATTGTAGACTTAAAAGGACCCGTCTCTGATCAGGACAGGCCTATCGCAAACTCAGAAGGGATCCGTCTCGCGTCTGGGTGGGCCCATCGTCAGCACAGAAAGGGTCTTCCCTGTTCTAAAAAGGGCCCGCCGTAGACTCGAGTGGGGCCCTTCTTTAATCATGAAATGGCACATTTTAGGTTGAGAAAGCGGATATATCAGGTCCGGAAAGGGCCCTTGTAAACACTTAAGGCAAAAAGAGTCTATCTCAGATCCTACAAGCTCCATCTTATATCAGTGGAGAGGCCAAAGTTTTGGTAAGAAGAGGCGGAGGCGGCACACAGCTTGATAAAGGGCTCCTGGTGAAAAGGCATCGCGAGAAATTATCAGATTTGGCCCGTGTTTTTTTTCGAGGGGCCTCAGCTTTCTTCATTTGTTATCGTCCTGCCGACGAATGCGTTCGTTGAGAGGCCCAGTGGATTGAACACTAAGGAGACCCTTACCTTTCGTGGACAGTGAATCCCGTTAGTAGAACACCAGATGGCTCCATTACCTTTTCTGGTCAGGGGTTGAAGGGGATTTCCGTTCCAAGCCACCACCAGGGGTACTTTCCGGTTACCGTCCCGGAGACACGGTGGCCGGGGCCCCCTGGTTGATCAGGAGGGCCGCTGAGGGATGTGTCATACGTCGGTCCGCTCCCTGACGCAGAAGACCCTCAGACCGTAGTTGTTAATCCCGAATCCACGCAGGGGCCCCACTGACGCCGAAGGATCGCTTTCCTCACCGCTTATCAAAGGATTGCTTACAGGGGGTCCAGTAATTGGCAGATGACTCTAGTTCGGTTTAGCGGGCCCCTAACCTCAACAGGGTAGAGATTCCGGGCCTCGTTCTTCCTTCGGCCCGTGTTCGATGCAGGGTCCTTTCACTGTCTCATTATGAACCCTTTTATTGTCATTTATCCGATTTCATTTCATTGGCATCGGACCCGGTCAACTTAAGAGGCTCCCTGACGTTTGCGGTCACATTCCTGCCTCCACTCAGAAAATGAAACTATGGCCGACTCGGGGTCCTTGCCGGCATAGGGCGTACTGTACTGTGGCCCATCTGACAAACATAGCTGACCCTCATTGCCTCAGGGACCTCGACCAATTCAAAGGGTCCTCTAACGGATAATGGCGGGCCCAGAATGGTCCCAGGTTTGGAACTGAGCCCCCGACCAACACGGCGCAAACAGTTCGAAATTCGTGGTTGCGGATTGACTGGCGGACCGTCATTGCTCCCACGGACCCCAATTGGCGCAAGTGGCCCTCTGATGGGCATTTGCAGGCCCAGGTCCCTTTATGCAGTTTCTGACCAGCTCTTCGGGCCCTCTAATCGGACCCTTGATCGTCGGTCCCGAGGAGCCCTAAAAGTCAGTCTGGACCAAAGGGGAAACATGCTCAAATAAACAAGCAAAGGGGAAACAAACTCCCGGCCTGCGCCCCGCCTTCAACTTATGGTGGGACCGTCGTAGATCTGAAAAGAGCCCATTTCCAGATCAGAAACGGCCATGTAAATTTAGGTCTGGAATGGACCCATCTCCAATCAGGAAAGGCCCATCCTAACCTCGGGAAGGGCCCGTTTTTAGTAGGATGGGAGGTTCAGAAAGCGTCCTCTCAGGTCTGAAAAAGGCCGCATTAGCTCAAAAGGGCCCTTATTATTCAGGGGGTCATCAACTTTAAACTGTTAAAGTAAGTATATCATGTGCCGAAAAGGCGTCTCTCATCTTTCAGGTCCGGGATGGGTCCATATCTGGTTAAACTCAGAAATGGCCCGCGTGAAGTCTATGAAGTGTCATTTTTCATGCCTAAAAAAGACAAAGACTAAGTCCGGAAAGGTTTAGTTTTTGCTCTTAGACCTGAAAGCATTCCCTTTCAGTCCTGCAAAGACTTGCGGGGAACAATTCCATCTCACACTCAAAATGGGGAGGGGAATGGGCCCCATCTTAGGCTCAGAATGAGCTGTCACTAATCCGAAAAGGACCCATGTTGGCACACCTAAATGCAGAACACTAGCATTTGGAAGCTTTAGAATGCGCTTCTGCTTCTGAAACTACAGCGCAAGCACAGGGGAGCACAGGGGAACGCGCCTATCCCCCCCCCCCCCCTCTCTCGGGACACACGATTAAGGGCCTGATTTGAGAGCCCGAAAGGCCCGCTAAGGCCGACCGGAGGTTGTATTCAGGGGACTCGGCCCGTAGGGTTGGGCACTTCAATGCCAACCAAAGAACCCTCCGCGTTTATATGGGGCCCCTGAGTCGATAACGACCTTTAAGTCGGTCAGACACCATTAGTAACGCACAGTCGGCTCCGTGGTGTCATGAGCCTGAGGGTCCATTTCCCAAACAAGGACAAAGTCGGAGCCAGCAATTTACATTGGTCGGGGCCCCACAGCGTGTAACATGGGCGCTGCGCCGGCGAAGGGCACCAAGTCGGCCAGAGGCAGTGTTTGAGGAGGCCAGAAGAGCCTGGAGGACCCATCGGGTCCAACGATTAGGAGGTCGATTGGAGGACATGAGAGCATAAAGGGCTGATCGGAGTCTTATCCAGGGGCCTTGAGCTGTGGGAACGGACCCTCAGATGACAGTCAGAGGGCCCTTTGCACTGGTCAGGAACACCCTGAGTCGATATGGGTCTATATGTCGCTGAGGCATCATCAGCGTCACACAGTCCGCTCTGTATCGGTATGGGCCTAAGGGCCCACTTCTCAATCAACTACAGAGCCGGGACCCGTGATTTACACTGGTCGGTGTCCCTGTATCTATCAGGGGCCAACAACTCCCAACAGAGGGTCTTTTGCTCGCAATGGGCCCCGTGGCGACCAAGGGCAGTGCTCGATGAGGCCCGAACAGGGGTCTGGGCGGCTCAACGGAATGGACTATCAAAGTCTCGGTTGGAGAGCATAAGGACACGAAGGATTGGCTGTAGTTCACATAAAGAATCGCGGCCCGTAGGGTCGTGATCTGAAATATCACTCAGAGATCCTCTTGAACCGTTTGAGGTCCCCCGAGACAATGCGGGTATCTAACTTGGCCAAAGACCACGAACACGGAACAGTTCGCGCCCTGTCAGTCTAAACCTAACCCTGGAAACCCATTTGCTAAGAAGGAGGAAGGCCGGCGAGGGCACGATTTGCATTGGTCTGGGTCCCTGAAACAGTGGTTGGTGGTCACGTCTCAGCTAGTGACCTCTAATCGGTCACGGACTTTGCTTGAGGAGGCCCGATGAAGGGCTGGAGGGCTCCTCGAGACCAAAGACCGAGTGCCCGATTAAACTCAGACCCGACCCCCCACCATAGTGCTTGACCTGAAATCCTGGTTAGAGGGCTACTTTTAGGTCTCTCTTATTAGGGCTCTCTATCCCTGTCACATAAGGCTTTGACACGGAGCCAAACAGTCGGACAGTCTCCACGTCAGGCTGAGCCCTTGAGACCCAGTTTCAAATCAGGAACGAGACCGGAGCCCGTGATTTGCGACTTTCGGGTCAGTGACACAATGATGGGCTCCCGTGTGTGTCAGAGGCCGCAGTATCTAACAGGGGTTGTGTGGCGGCAAGTAGCCCGAGTCGGCCAGGAGCGGAGATTGAAGGGGCCCGAAAAGGGGCCGAGGTCTTGATCTTTGGTCTACTGAGACCAAAGGTCAAAGGCCCAATTGGAAGGCTAAACGGCCCAAAGGTCACATTAACGAACCCCACATGATGTCCCCACGATGCGTGATGCGCACATGAGCGCAAATATGCAGTGTCCACTAACCATCTTGGCGTTGCTCTCGTGTAAAGACAACCAACATAGGACATTGACTAACGACCCGTTACTTAACTAGTCATACAACAGCTCTGATCATTCTAAAGAAATTCGCTTTTCAAACGGGCTTTGACGAGTCTGGTCGTCTCATAGGATCTCTCGACCGTTAAGCCTCTCTAGCAGTGTTTTGACCACTCAGGTAGGTAAGGATGTCAATGCATTACGTGCCTCGGTGCAAGTGTGTGCGGATACCCAGCCCCATCATGCTGTCTCACGCATTGCGCCGCGCATTAGCACTGACCAGACATTATGTAACGTTGCGAGTTTCGCTGCACACAGAAGGCGTATAATACGTTACGTAACCTGGCCACGGCTTCGTCTCGACTCCGGATGATTATTCGGCGGCAGGTGCGTCTCCAGACGTTGCTGCGACGCCACGTGCGGTGCGGTGCTGCCGCGGAACCATCCGCAGCGGCGAGCTCCGTCCCCAGCACCCAGAGTGCGCGTCGGTCAACTCAGGTGATGTTTCGTGTTGCGATGCCGCAATGCAAGGGCTTACATGAGGACTTCCACCGTGTTCATGGCATGCAGGTATACCTAATCGCCTACGAAGGTAAACGCAGCCCAAAACGTCAAGGGCCAAGTAGTGATCAAGAAGGAAGCTCAAAGATGTTTACGGGTATTGCCGACGTCAGTGACCCTCCCAAACGGTCAGATGTTTGTTTGAGGTCATTGCGAGGTTCGAAACCGTCAGTTGTCCTTCCTACCTACCTACCGAGTTGCTCAAAAGGCCATAACACGGTTCGGGAAACTCTGACACTGAATGTTACGAAACAACTAGCTGATGCCAAACGCGGGCATTGACGTTTAAAGGGAGCGTTCCACATTTATATGGGGTTTTGAACTGAAATAGACGTCTTGAATATCTTTCGGTGCAGCTCACAGCCCTGCCGTTTTTAAGACCCAAGCCCCTTTAGTTCCTGAGTTACACGCCCGTGAAGAAGTGCAGACGTTTTCGGGGAGATTATTTGAAGGTTGCCCAGGCAGTCATGACGCTAGAACAGCGTCACTCAAATACTGCCATTTCATTAGTCATGCGGCGTTCGAGGCCAAGAAAAGTGTAATCGCCGAGCCGTTCATATCTGGCGTTCGTGAGCACGATTTTCAGATATAACGGCCGTCATTTGGCTCTTAACAAAGTTGTACAAGGTAGAATGACGTAATCAAACCATGATGTATTGAGGAGCATATTTGCTAAACAGAGAAATCGTGTAGTCAGTAGCGGTCTTTTCCACTTAAAAGTATACTGATAGTTATAAATGAGCTCATTCTATCATATCTGACCTTTACTTCAATATCTTCAAAGGTGGAACATACCCCTAGAAACACGTCGAAAGGCGAGGACTGCTCGACGAATCAAGCACGCGTTAGAATCGAAACACGACCAGCACAGAAGGACTTCCTGTATGCTGGGCGAGTGCTTCAATGCGACTGCCATGCCGAATACAAAGTCTTCTGCACATTCAAAAGGCCTTCCCGTGGTTTTGGTAATGGTGGTGGTGAAATCAGGTAGGGTCTAACAAAACCGGCGTGTGACGCAGACACACAGGTTTCATAACATTGGATGCCCCATACCTAATTCCCTGTGGCACCTCCAAATTTGGTGACCCTATGTTAGGTCAAAAGCCGTCAAATTTCACGAAGCCCAAAATTCTTGCTTGCAGGCCATTTATAGCTGAGAATTTGCCACGCCGATAACCGCCAAACCTTAATATTCAATGCGCCATTTACCCTAATTTCCTGTTGAAGCATGATGCCATTTATATCTATGTTTTTTTCCTTTATGTTTGTTCCCAAGACAATGTGTAGCTTGGTTTGGTTGGCCTTATGAGGCTGACTTTCTCCTTAGCGGAGGTGTTAATCTGAGTGATACCAGATTGGGTGATTCAGCGCGTGATTTTCAACACACCGCTAGGGAGAAATTAACCCTCATAAGGCCAGCCTAACCAAGCTGCATTTTTTTGAACAAACATAAAGGAAAATACGTAATTATAAGTGACTCTTTACTTGCAGCTTCAACAGACGATTAGGGTAGATAGCGTACTCAATTTGGTTTTGGATATTGGGGTGTCAACGATGGTTTGGCACACGGGTGTCGATTTGCATTCTTTTCTAAGGGCCCTCGCCCCTCAATGTTGGGCTGGGCCCCCAACGTTGGCCTGCCCCCCCCCCCCCCAATGTTTTTGGCTGGAATACTAAGAAAAACGTGGGTAAAAGATAATCATAACTCACAGACGATCGTCTCTGATCTTTCTGCGTAGTGGCGTCTTGTACCACTTTCATAACAAAAAGTCATAGTGGCTCTCACCACAAGATAAAAATCGTAACAGCTGAGCGGATAAACGATGCAATAAACTTAACATACCTAGCGCCGTAAGACACGCAATGGTTTGTGAGGTTTAAATGAAAAGCTCTGGAATGTAGGAATGACACAAGTCCTTCATGGCTAACACTGCCCCCGTCCCCCACAATCAAAATGCGTGCCGCTTCCCATGACCGCCAAAGAAGAGCGCCATTAGCCCCCCAAGGCGGCCTCTAAAGGGGCGCCTTCGCGTGCCGACCAGAAGAGACGCGTGCGTCCAGTGCCTGCTCCCTGGATCCAACCCTGCATGACTCTATACTGCTTAAATTAAAGACATTTCAGAACTATACAAAAATGTAAAACACATGTCGGGTCTAATCAAAATCGAGTGGGCTAGGTCCAGTGAGAAAAATGGGGGGTAGATTGTCGGGCCTTCGGTAGGACCCCCTCCAAGAATTTACAAAAAAATTGACACCCCTGATTCGGCAGCTATCGGCGTGACAGATTCTGAGCTATGAGTAGTCTGCAAGTAAAAATTTTAGACTTTTTGAAACTTGACGACTTTTGAACTGACCTAGGGTCACCAAATTTGGAGCTGCCAAAGGGAATCAGGTGTGGGGCATCTAATGGTGAAGGTTTCACAATGATCGGTCCAGAAGGCTCTGAGATTTGAGTTGTCTGCATCTGCATGTACAATTTTCCTTTCCCTTTTTCGAGATATTTGGCCTCAGGCCAGATCTCAATATTGCCTCCCTATGACTTACCTCATTGCACGGAATCGATTGGTGAAGGCTTCAAGGCTATCACACGAGCCGTTTCGGAAAACCTGTGTGTCTGCGTGACATACCGGTTTTTAGACCCTGCTGTGAAATCATCACAACATTTTCGGATTGTCCCCGTACGAGCCCTGCTCTTGCCCGCCGTCAGCGGCCACCGGCCTTTCACGACCGCTGCCCGTCGACGACGGCCGCCACCCGCCTGGCTGAATGTGAATGGATCGTCCGACTGCCTTTTCGCACGTGTGCAGTTCTGCGTGCCAAGTTTTTCTTTTTAACGCAATGTGGGAAACAGATCTGTCAGGTCCTTCTCAAACTATGGTGGGTACCTAGCATTGTTGGCCCCATCGAGTGGAAGTATCCCCCACAAGTGGAGAGAAGGGGGTGGGGCGTCGTACCCTGTCCCCTCGTTTCTACGCCTTTGATTACGAAGGCGGAGGTAAGTCGCAAATATGTATTGAATAGCCAATACGATGCCTCAGGTTTGTACAGTCCGTTGCTACCCAGTCGTCAAAAGCCGTGCAATATTTCTGAATGGGAGCAGACAGCGGCCAGTGAAAATAGTGCAGCATTGGAAACATGTCCAATGGAAAAGCCCTCACGAAGAAGCATTGATAACACGAAATAGTGGTCCAATATCGCTAAGGATTTTGACAGCTTTATTTACTTGGACAGGTAAGGGGCACGTGTGAGGAAAATATGACTAAAGGGATGCAAGCGTGCGAAACCTCCACCTGCTGTGTCACGCCCTCTAACGTTCTTAATAGCGCTGTTTTTTTCCTGATCTTCCACTTCGGTGTTGGAACTCACATATTTACGATTATTTTGAACTCACATCATTAATATCTCCAAGAAATGGAAAAATTAGAACAGAAGCTTAAAACGCCAAATATCTGTAAAATTTTCGCATCTTTATCTTACACATTCCCCGACATAACCGACATGTCATGCCGCTACGGTTATTTGTATTACAGGACATCTGAACGGTCTCGGGAAACTATCCAGCGGAGCGGTGTGCCGACGCCGCCTCTTTAAACGACCCAGCGGGGCGCCATCCATAAATATACGAAGATTTTACAGATGTTTAACGATCGAAGCTTCGATTTTAATCCAGTGGGGCGACGCACCGACACCGGCACTGACACGGTCGCCCGCGCTTGGTCATAGCGACTTCGCGCTTTGTGATCTATTAGCATTGTCACATAGTCATGCATCGATTTCGATCCCCATGATATAAAGACACAATGATACGCTTTGCATGAAAGTGATTTCCAAAATTATCTCAATCGCACGCGCAGTCGATATCTCGCCGAGTTTTGATCGTGCCACTATATCAAAGCTATGGATGTCGTTCAAGCTCGACGCACCCGTGAGGATGCGTGAGCGGCAATCATTCAGGAGCATGTTTGTTACGATACAAATCTAGCTTAAGGCTTGAAATACGCACAAGGTAACGTCTGGCCTTTAAATGTGTCTTAAAATTTGCCGAAAATATTTTTGTGTGCCGTTGCAATGTCATAAAGCTTCTAATTTATTGTTGGCACCTAAATACCACCAGATGAATCAGCTAGTCCATCTGTTTCTTGCTTTTTGTACATGGCAAAGCTTCCTAATCTTGTGAGACGCGTACACAGCGACGGACATGTTTGACAAAGTACGGATTTCTTTCGGAATCGATAAAAACTGACAAAGCTCCTGTGTTGAACTAAATTCGCTCCGATGTCAGTGCAAACCATTTGCAATTCGCTCGCTCGGCTGAAAAAAACATTTCTTGTCATTTTGGAAGTCCGTATATCTACAGGCTTCAGCCAGCGTGCCCGGCGCATACGTGTAACGCCGAATCTTATAATGTAAAGCAACGGGTTTTGTTTGAATAGCCTGCCCTCTTTAATGCAGGATGTAAGTGGTGCTTGTCCACCCCCACGTCCACCCACCAACGGCTAGGTTTGTGAGTGCCGCACCTCTGGTGTGTGCCGGTCGGCTCCTGCGGCGTCCAGCTGGTACCGAGCTCCGAGCGCCTGGCTCCGGTCGGGATCTGCTGCACCCGGGGCCATGGGGGGAGGGGGGGGGGCACCACGCCAATCGAGGCCGTATGTAAAGGGACTTTCCGCATAGTTACCGTATGGATAGACTCGATATGTAATACGGGTCGGCGTTGTAAAGTGGCAGTAGAGCAGCTCATTTAGGATATGGACATCGGATACATTGGCGGAAAAAAAACAACATAAATGCGGAAGATGAAGGTAGTACGCATTTGGCACACATCAAAGTATGGGCACATGTTGCCAAAGATCAACCATGGCGCTTATGTTGCGCAATGATCTGTCTAAATCAGAAAATAATCTGATAAACTCTGGGCATGAATTTTATGCCGCAAAACTTGAACGTAGTTGTCCGGAGAAAAACGTAGAAGTAGGCAAGGCGATACATGAAGTGGGCATCCGGTAAGATGTTGAGTGGAAAGAGCTTAAATGAAAACGTACGGATGAAATATTTCGAATAATGCAAACAAGAAGAGGCCAAGGTGGACGGAGGCAGAATCCCCAAAAGAAGAAAACTATAGCTTAACAGGGATACATATGCACAAGAATAAAGTTCAGGATGGAGCAAATAAGACACAAAAGTCCTCGGGGACAGAAATCGACGGGGAGAAAAGTGAAATGATAAGGTTTAATGGGAAAGCGTCAAAAGAGACAACCGTAAAAAGAGGAAAGACCAAATGGCGCAAATTGATCAATGGCTTGTTTGGTAAGGCCGTATGTTTCCATAACCGCTTCGTGATGGTGAGACTAAGTCTGACCCTGAGACTTCTGTATTGACCGGTCTGGCCGTGCCTCTGACTTCGGCAGAGAAACCATTAAAGGTAATAGTTCCTTTACCCAATCTACCCGCTCTCCTTGGCTATACCCATACCCATACCATACACATTTTGAGCCAGTTGTATCCGATGCAACTGGTTCAGAATGACTGGACCACCCGTTACACACTCGTTGGCATTGGTTTCAGCACGTAAGATCTCAACTGTTTTGGTGTTGCAGGGAAGTTTACACCGGAGCATGCTCTTCCGCGTAGACGATTATTTAAGTGTTGTGACCTGAGACAATGGGACTTCGAAGCATAAAAAGAAGCATTGTGTAGTATTTCTTGACATGTTTACCTGACATTTCATACGCGTCTTACCCAAACACATACCTGTAGCTTTCCAAAATCTGAACCCAACCTAACCCGTTGGTCATCCCAAGTGAGCAGCCGTGAGTTTACCCAGCGCCCGGAGTGCTCCAGTCTCCGGACGCCTGTGGGGAGGGTATTCATATGGCCCGTTCAGCAGCTGTCTGACAGCACGCGGGGAAGGTGTGCCACTGCACCAAAGGTCGGTCCAGTTGGGCCCGATCTTTTCGGGACAAGTCACGACATACAGGGCACACAGGATCTGCCCTGTCCTGTCCTGTTCTGTCCCCGTCCTGTTCCGTCCTGTCCTGCTCCGGCCCAGGTCCGTCCCATCCCGTCCCGTTCGGTCCCGCTATGTGCTTAAGACCTTTTTCCGCGGGTCTTATCCCATTGATCTCCACATCCTTTGATTTTACATTTGCATTGTTATGCCGCCCCGCCAGGTTTTGTCTCCGATCTCTGTTTTACGTAGGCATCCATGGCGCCACTTCGTTTTCTTAGGCTTGTCGTGGGACCTCTCTCCCTTATAGATTCTGTGTATTTTCCACGTTGGCTTTATTTCGTTAAACTTTTTGTTCCTTGACTCTCCGCTTTAACTTTGACATGTCGTCAGATTTTATCCGTGTTAGCGGTTTGCATCTTTAACGGCGCTGTGTTGTCTTTTGTTTTCGTTGACTTACATGCCTTCTGACTTTACTCCAGGACCTTTCGTAGTTCTTTCTGTTTGGCTCGTCTCGTAGCGTTGATAACGATCTATCGAGGGAAGAACGCGACGAATCACACTAACCGTGACCACAAGTGGCCATCAAACCGAGACAGTGCCTCCGGCAACCAACTCAGAATCTTCCTTTGTCCACACACTTGGGCATCATGGCCAAAGACTGCAAATGGGTCGCGGCGCCGTGCAAAATGACGGTGCGCGGACCGCACGTAGCACGGGCTTCTGCCAGCGTGTGGAAGCTCGTGCTCTACGCGCCGACATCCAAGTGTGCGTGACGCATATGCCCGACCTCCATGGAGACCGAGCCAGTGAACAGCTGGTCCGTGGCAGCACGTAAGGCTCCAGCGCCTTTGACGCTAACTGTCGCGCGGTTTCGGTCCGAAAGCGCGCGCGGCGGCGCCGACCCTGTGACGTCGGCGGCAGCGCGGGAGTCGGCCGCGAGGTCTCGGCCAATGTCAAGCTACATAAGCGGCGGGCGCGCAGCCGGCCGGCTCAGTGTACGCCGCCGCACCGGTCCGGCGAGAGGCAGAGAGAGCGACACGGCCGGGACCGCGTCGCCGCTGCACGCTCACAGCTCGCGCGCGGCCTCCGGTAGCACGTCCGGCGCCTCCTTGGCCGAGCCCGCTCACCGGCCGCCACCGAGCAGCATGGAGACGCTGGCCGAGCTGGCTCCGGCGCCGGCGCTGGGCGACCGGCGCGAGTCGGCTGCCAGCTCGACGTCCACGGACAGCGACGACTGCGGGCCGTCGTTGCGCGCGCGGCCGGCGCTGGCCGGCGCGGCGCCGACGTCGGACAAGCAGCTGCTGGCCGTGGAGGAGGCTGGTCTGTCACACGCCGAGTCGTCGCTGTCCGACTGCCGTGACAGCGGCGTCGAGGCCGACGCTTACGTGCAGCCGGACGAGGCGACCGCCCTCCAGCTGGTCGAGGCCGTCGAGTTCTACTTCTCCGACGACAACCTGTTGAAGGACGCCTTCCTGCTGAAGCATGTCAAACGCAACAAGGAGGGCTTTGTCAGCCTCAAGCTGATGTCGAGCTTCAAGCGCGTCAAGCACATCAGCCGCGACTGGCGCGTGGTGGCGTTCGCGATGCGCTTCAGCTCTCAGCTGGAGGTGAACGAGGAGGCCACCAAAGTGCGCCGCCTGCAGCCGCTGCCCGAGCACGACGAGACCGTCACCAGCCGCACCGTGGTCGCCGTCAACCTGCCGCTGGAGAATCCGACCATCGCGTCCGTGTCCGAGCTGTTCGGCAGCTGCGGCGACATCAGCAGCATCCGCGTGCTCAAGCCGGGCAGCAACATCCCGGTGGAGGTGCGCGCCGCCTTCAACAAGCATCCGGACATCGCGTGGGAGGGCGTCAACTGTGCCGTGGTCGAGTTCGACCTGCAGGAGCAGGCTCGCAAGGCCAAGGAGACGATGGGCTGCGGCGAGCCGACGGACGCTGCCGCCATGCACATCATCCCGATCGGCAAGGTGAGCAACAAGAAGAAGTCGCGCCAGGAGGAGCCCGGCCGGCTGGCCGCCAGCCTGGAGGAGATCAACAACAACGCCAACGTGCCGGCTGAGAAGAAGCGGCGCCAGAAGCGCAAGAAGACGTCGCTGGTGCACATGGACAGCCACAGCTCCATGTCAGGCACGGACGGCGAGCTCAGCATGACGCCGATGCGGCGGCTGAGTGCCGCGTCGCGGCCGCCGCTGCTGCCGCTGCCGCCTGGTCTTCGCGCCCACCGCCTGTCGCCGCCGTCGCGGCCGGGCGGCATGTTCGCCTGCACCGACATCCGGCTGGCGGTGGAGCACCATCTGGTGCACCGCGGCAAGTCGCACTCGTCGCCCAACGTGCTGCCTCCGCAGAGCCTGGCCTCCCGCCAGCAGAAGTCAAACTCATTCTGCGGCGTGGTGCCGGCGGGCGCCTCGGACCAGTGCCCCTGGGTGCAGCGACGCAAGGCGTCTGGCATGCTGGACGCCGACCGGCGCGGCTCGCTCATGACGCAGGACAACGTGCACCGCGCGCCCCGCGGCCCGGACGGCACCCGAGGCTTCATCCGACCCAGCCGCCCGTCCGCCATCACCATCAAGGCTCCGCTCGCCGCCGCCGCCCCAGCTCCGGCCGCTGCTCCTGCTCAGGCCCCAGCTCCGGCTCCGGCCCCGGCCCCGGCCCCGGCCCCGGCCCCGGCTCCGGCCCCGGCCCGGGTCGCCGCCCCGGTGTCCACTGTTCTGTCCCCTTCCGCGCCGCCGTTTGTACCGGCCGCCATGCTCGCCGCTGCCGCCTCGACTTCTGCCCCTGTCGCAGCCAAACCGGCTCCTGTCCCGGCCCCTTCTTCGGCTAAAGGCGCTGCCGCCACTGTCTCTGCTGCCATCCCTGCCACTGCTGCAGTCAAGCCCGAGCCGGCTACTGTCCCTGCTGTAGCCGGTGCCTCTCAGTCTGCCGCCCCTGTCGCGGCAAATGTCTCGAAGACGGCTGCTCCTATTGCAGCCAAACCTGCATCTGCTACCGTTTCTGCTACAGCTAACGTCTCGAAGACGGCTGCTCCTACTGCAGCCAAGCCTGCAACAAATATTGTCCAGGCTGCAGCCAGCTCTGTCCAGAAGGTCGTCAAGGCTGCGGTCGACATCGCCCCAGTTTCAGCCAAGACCACTCCGACAGCATCCACCGCGACTCCAACTGCAGTCAACGCGGCTGCAGCTGCCGCACCAGCTGGCGACAAAAGCGCTCCATCTGCCACCAAAGCTACGGCCCCAGCCGACACCAACACCACCCAGGCGGGAGCCAAGACCACCGCAGCTGCCCCGCCAGCCGGAGCCAGCGCCGCCGCAGAAGCTGTTCCCGTCGGATCCAACACCACCGCCGCGGCTGCCCCAGCTGTTCCTGCCTCTGCCCCAGCCTGAACGACGCGCCCGAGGACGCTGTGATGACGAAGAGACCTGTGATAGATGCATCTTTTAGTCGCCTCCTTTCCCCCAACGGTGCACGCCCAGCATTTCAGGCGGTTCGGCCTGCTCACGACCGGATAGCCTTGGAACACACGCAAGTCTTACTCAAGCCCCAGCACCCCACTCCCGGGGTGATATTTATATATTTATTTGAACAGTGCGAGGATTCGTCAGGAATGGAAGAATAAGAATGCATGAGACGGCAAAGTGTGCGAACAGAATGCTCTTGTAAATTATTATATATCTTATTTTGCCGGTGAAAGGTTAAGTTATTGACGGCATGTCGGCTGCCAGTCAGCTGTTCATGCGTCGGAAATACAGATCTGCTCATAAACCATCTCTTACTGCACAGCAGAGCTGAGATAATGCGCATGAGGAGGAATGAGTGGGTAATAAGCTTAAAGTGCAATTCATGAGCGCAGGCATCCATCGACACGTACCATAACAGCTGCCTTCCTCAATCTGTGTGAAGGACAGATACAGGCTAGCTGCCAAGGTCATCGGCCAAGGCCACGCGTTTCGGTGTAAATGCGCTGGCGGAAGTGAAACGGCGCGAGAAACGTTAGCGGTTTTGCACAGGCGTGCTCGTCAGTCAACGGTTTCTAGCGAGCTTCAGTACGTGTTACTGCGCAGCTCTGCATATCAACTATCTGTCATTTTCCGTCTCGTTCTTTCAGTGCCTCCCCCATCAATGCGCGGCTTCATGTCGCCCTCCCGCCATCCATCGCTGTTCCCTCTCCCCAGAGCGCGCCCGCCCGCTCCCGCCGGCCACGTGTCTGCCCTGCTGCCGGCGGGTCCCCGGCGCTCTCCCTCCTCCGCGGTCTCTCCCCGCCCGCTCGCGCCGGCCACGTGTCTGCCCCGCTGCCGGCGGGTCCCCGGCGCTCTCCCTCCTCCGCGGTCTCTCCCCGGCCGACTCCCGTGGCCTCAGCCGACGGCCGCACTTCCCGCATGTGGAGCAAGGTCGGCCGATAAAAAGAGAAAGCGCCAGGCGAATAACCGCTCCCATGGATACGAGGCGCCGGCGGGCGGCCGCCGCCGCCGCTGACCCTCCGTCAAGGTCTCCTCCCGCCCCGCGGCCGCGCAGGAAGTGCAAAAACTGCCGGCCGCCGCGCCGGCACGTGAGCCGACGCGCCAATGGCGAGCCGCGCCGGCGCCTCGTGTGACCATGGCGGCCTCTCCAGCATCCAGGTCGTGCGCGCCGGCTGGCTGGGGCTCGGCCGCAGCGCAAACAGCGTCGCGCGCCGGCCGGTGGCGGGTGACTCACCGCGCTCAGGTGCGCCACTGTGCCCCTGCGCCCCCGCCGCGCCGGTTATGCCGCGCTGGTGATGAGCAGGGCGTCTGAGGTCCGATCCCGTCGGCCGCACGGCAGCTGCACGCATCAGCTAATCGCCGTTGAGTAGCGGGTGTGCGGCAGCGTGATTGGGCCGATAACCCGTAAGCGGCAGCAGGATTTCTCATTTTGTCCTGCCGTGATATACGGTGGTCATTCCTGCACTTGTCTCCACGGGTAAATTACCAATAGGGTTGGCGGGGTCCAGGCCCCAGCTGGGCAGATTTGACCATCATTGATGCGTTGCTCATATAAGAGGGCTAAAACAAAACTGGATTCCGTTAACACTGAGGGCGTAGTCACGTCCGCGTTTGTGTCACCAGCAGCCAAAATATCGACGACGTTCTGCAGATTTGCCCTGTTGCCACATGCTTTAGACCTTTAAATCACTTGCGCCATTTTAATCATGTTTAAGTTATCCAGGGAACGCTGGCGGTACGTGTCGAAGCGGTCCAGCGAGGTAACTTACCACTTACAGGCTGTCGGCGTCGTGATCAACGAGCTTGGCATAATAGCGCCTCTCGGTGGACGCAGGCAACAACAAGGGTTATTGGTACAAATTTGGTGCTGCCAGGCGTTGCTTTGCATCGCAAGAAAGAAGTCTTGGCACCGAACGTTTCCGTCCATCAGGAAAAGTACGCAGCGAAATATTTCAGCTGTAGAAAAACCAACAGCGGAACAGTTGAGACATGAGAGCCTATGGCAAAACGCCTGGGGCGGGAACTGTCAGCGGGAGGGTTCCAAGCCCCCCCCCCCCAACTCCCGTTAACAGGGCGTCTACGACCGTGGTTTGGTGGCTTTGACTGTTCAATGCTGTTCAACGCATATATATATATATATATATATATATATATATATATATATATATACACGCGTGCCGCCTTTCAGTAAGAAGACAGCATCGCTATTATGTTGGCTGTCAATAATCATATTTGTGTTTGATGGCGCTTCTGTACAATCCATTTTAGTTCCGATTTACAGCCCGTGGGGCTGATCACAACTCAGGCTCAAAGCACCACACTAAGATTAAGATCTGACCCCGTGTCCGACTCAGACACATGCAATTCAATTCCGGAATCGAACTGGACAAGGTCCAGTTCGCTGAAAACAGCAGAAAATATGGAACCTTTTTAGGGTGTTCAAACGTTATAGGCATACAGTTTCATGCTATGAATATCGGATTTTGACAAGCCTTTTTGAACTTGTCCACCTACTTAGGAGACATGGAATGCTGCTTTAGCTTACACACCATGGTCTAGTTGCTGTTATATTGCAAGTAGGCTGCAGCCTACTTAGCGTCAACTAACCGGCTCTCAAGACTGTGTACGAGGTGATATATATATGCAATGCAATCAGCGTCGTGCTCACAGGATTCTACAGAGAACACACGAAATGCTTTCGTTTTCTCTCAATTGTATGCTATGCAATCGAATTAAAGTGAATTGCAACGAATACTGACGGCCAGCCCATTATGCATTGCCCTAAACACACCATTCAATTTACAGCAGAAGAGCCTGGAAGTGTAAAACTGTATGCACATTGCGTGCAACATATCCTCCAAATTAGTTCATCCGCTTCTAAGCGTGACATAGGCGATTGAACAAGTGATACAGCGTGCGACTACGAAAATATAAATACATTGTATTATTAGATAAGCATCTCAAACACTATCAACATCAACACAACGTGAAAAATGACAGGAAACGGCAGCTCTCAAATCCTTCGCCACAGACCGCGTAAAAGGAACGCGTAAGATTCATCACCTGCTATCTACGATTAACATTCGTATAGCTAGAAGACTGTGCAGTGTGTAATATTCTCCATATGTACATTATCAGCATATCATACACTTTTTAACTGCAAAATGGCAGGAAAAGGTATTTAGATCGCCATTTGCTGCTTATTTCTATTCTCAGAGTACTTGTATTAGTTGAAAGCAATGTTTGGCTTTGAGTAAACTCATTGATGCCTTTTCCCTAAGCGTTTCATTCCATTACGAGTCCAACTCACCAAAATGTGTTTTGGAATATATTCTATTCTGAGCCGACGACAAGCTGTTTGAGCCCGGCGTCGATATTCTGACCCCTCCCCGAGCAAAGCACAAGTCTGCTGATAACACAACTGCCGGCCTAGTCAACCCACATATTGAAAATTTTACCATGGACGAGCGAATTCATTGGCACTTACATTCCATCCACGCATCACATGGACTGAGTACGGACATCATTCTTTTGTAATTCGGCTCGGCGCTTCAAGGCACTGGACTCACTGACAACGCTCATTTTCAGTTAAATGAATGGATAGCGTCATTACCTTCTTCAGGTTCATAGGGCATTTCCTTACACCTTTGCTCTTTCTGTTGTAATGATTCTGCGGGATACTGACTTTAGCATGGAGCCCTGTGCAGCGCGACAGCGGTACTCTCACATAAGGATAGGAGTTTCCTTCCAGGCGCGTTCTATCTGAATGGAATAGCAATGGAAGCTATGTCGGAATCAAATGGCTAAAATGTCACACTCAGATCGAGTCAGACAGATCCCAATATCTTTGAAACACCCTTAATGTCGCATTGTTGCATCGTGGCATTGTGCACGACAAAAGCATCCCCCGGCAATGGCATCTTGCACAAGCCGACAACAGGATTATCCGTTGAAATGAGGCCGCACTACGGCGGCTCAATGTATGAGGGACGAACTTTGCATAGTAGGTACCCCGAGCTCAAGATTATCCCATCAGACCACTCGAGGTTTATTTGTGAAGGATAACTATCTCATAACCTGGGATTTCCACTAAAAGTCCGAGAAGCGTACACAGACCGTGGAGGACCCCAGTAACAGTTGTATTCAAGTCTTGTTAGGTGACACTGCTTACGCGTTCTCATCAACGGGCTAAGTCAATATGAAATGTGAAAAACAATATTTAGATATTTGGCGTGGCAGATAAAGATTCACTGAGATTACCGACATGTAATCTCACGTTTTGTGACGAGCGCTCTAAAGAGTATGCGGCGCAATTACCGTATGCCAAATAACACTCACATGAGCTATGTCCCAAAAACTACACTGTTCCTATATTGCACCAGCTGTCGATTGACGCGCAAGCATGGCGGCCGTGTTACCGCTTCTTACCGAGGCAGGTGAACAGCACAAATGCCAGTCAGTGAACCAGGACACAATATACAACATCGATACAACACCGTTGCTGCGCAAACCGCACTACAGTTAGTTGGACGCGAAGTTCATTGGGCGCATCCCAAACTGTCCGGAAGCCATCGCACTTTTCCAAAGCTACATCGTCATACGTCGTCATGTTGAAGCTAACCATGATCTGGCAGGCTTCTCATCCTGCCACTGACACTGTGGCGTTCGTATCAACAGCACGCTGGCCCGAGGCCTCTCAGCTCATCATGGGCCCGTCTCTGGCGTCGGTCGCGCCGCTTGTGGCTCGCGCCGGGCTGCTGGGCGGCGCTGGGCCGGCTAGCTAGCGAGGCGTCCGTGTGGTTCGCGCCGGGCTGCTGGGCGGCGCTGGGCCGGCTAGCTAGCGAGGCGTCCGTGTGGTTCGCGCCGGGCTGCTGGGCGGCGCTGGGCCGGCTAGCTGGCGAGGCGTCCGTGTGGTTCGCGCCGGGCTGCTGGGCGGCGCTGGGCCGGCTAGCTGGCGAGGCGTCCGTGTGGTTCGCGCCGGGCTGCTGGGCGGCGCTGGGCCGGCTAGCTGGCGAGGTGTCCGTGTGGTTCGCGCCGGGCTGCTGGGCGGCGCTGGGCCGGCTAGCTGGCGAGGCGTCCGTGTGGTTCGCGCCGGGCTGCTGGGCGGCGCTGGGCCGGCTAGCTGGCGAGGCGTCCGTGTGGTTCGCGCCGGGCTGCTGGGCGGCGCTGGGCCGGCTAGCTGGCGAGGCGTCCGTGTGGTTCGCGCCGGGCTCCTGGGCAGCGCTAGGACGGTTCGCTGGCGAGGCGTCCGTGTGGTCCGCGCCGGGCTCCTGGGCAGCGCTAGGACGGTTCGCTGGGGAGGCGTCCGTGTGGTCCGCGCCGGGCTCCTGGGCAGCGCTAGGGCGGTTCGCTGGCGAGCAGGCGTGCTCTCGCATCACGACGCGCCAAGTGGCGATGCGTGCGGGAACCAGAGGCGGGTCTGTGTCACGACGCACCAGGAGAAGCGTGCTGCTGTCACGATGCCTCCGGTGAAACGCTCGCATATCACGACCAGCAGCCGTGAATGCCAGCGGCTCGCGACAGCCCCGGAGAGTGGCGCACAGCCAAAGTACGCTCAAAGATCAGCAAACCAGCGAACAGTATCAGTGTCATAAGAAATGTATTTTGTTCAGCCATCATGAAGCATGTCCGTTATTTATGGACAACCATATATCACGTAGCCTTATTGCAGTATGTTTGATTGCAAGCTGATGCAAACTAGCGAATCACGCATTGCGAATGCCAAATTGGACGAGATAATGTAATATCACGAACTTTAAATTTTCCCTCTGTTCCACTCACGACATGGACCCGCTGTGACGCAGAGTTCTTCCGGGCGTAATACGGCTACCAGAAAGGTTGGGTGTTTGCCCACAGTTCATAAACAGTTCGCGAATCGCTATTCGTGGGTGTCTGCTGGCGCCTTTGCCGCCGGCCGGCCAGCTGTTCACGAACACAATGCTCGCAAACTGGTCCCGGACTGTTCAGGAGTGCAAATGCATATGTCTTAAGCAAACAGAAGGAGGTGACCAAATTGAAAACATACGATGGTTTTTGCTTTTCGGAAGTTCGGAACCGTACGTTTTAATTATATTACCTTCTGAAATAATTTTACTTATCTTGAACATGAAGGCGCTTGAAATGACTCGTCAGCCAGCACTTTGGTTGCACAGTGGTTGGCCCAGTGGAGGGCCAGGAAAGGGACAGTGGCGGCTTCCAGTCATCTGCCGTCGCGGACTGGACGGCAGATGGTCGAGTTTGCGGAATGAAAAAATGGAACAGTGGTCGCGTTTGTTGGCTTCCTTTCGTGTGGACCGGTGATGTACAGAGGCATTTACCGCGCGTTTTCTGCTCGTGCAGTGCTCAGCTCGTCCTGTCTTCGCTTTGCCGTCTACATCAGCGGCTTGGCTGGCCGCTTGGGCATCCCAGGCAACGGTGTGCGTGTAAATTTATCACGCATACCGAAACCAATGCCTTCATGTTTGCGGAAACGAGCGACACGAAAGGCTCAGACGGAAATAGCATCATAACATTCGCGTAATACCGCAGCAGCGCCGGGTGCTTAAAAAACGCTCATGGTCAGCTTACTGCAGGATTTCCTGGTCGCCGACTGATTGCGGACCGTTCATGTTCGTTTGTATTCGGTCGTGACTTCGGTCGCCGGCTGGCCAGCTGTTCGCAAACAGTTCGTTCCTGTTCGTTTATGAATCGAAACTGACCAACATGTAGCCTTGGGCACCGACCTTTATCTCCATCCGCCATGATGCAGCGCATGTCCCGGTGCCGAATGGTACATATCACAGACCGCCCTACAGAGGTGTCGAATCGTTTGACACTTAAAACATCAAACTGTCATGTGTCCAAGGATAGACAAACATGTGTAAAGGCTCCTAGTTTTAGATCCTATTTCTTGACTTATTGAACTTATGCACTTGTTTCTAACGGACGACAAGAAAACATCCCGCGCCGTTATCACCATGCAAAGCCAAAACGACATCGCCTCCAGGAAAACCATCTCGTCAGGCGGCTAATCATTTCATGGGCCCAAGCACTCAGTAGAGGGAGGATTTAGAACGGAAGAGTCAAGTCCTCCAAATGAGTTTACCTTCAGCACAGGAAGCGGTCGGTATACCGAAAGTCTCGTTACAATGCGAGCCGTATTAACACGTAGGCGCGCTATGCTTACAGTTCTTCCAGTAAACTTTATGTGCATTCAAGCAGAGTAGTGTGAATATGTCCTACCATTGAGGTGGAAGCCCCTCAGCGCTCCCAAAACGCATCCAACGTCTTTTGGCTCTCCGAGGAGTTACTGGATTCCTGTAGGTCTCCTTCAGCACACCAGGTCCCCGGGGGTCTGGTGACAGAAGGGAACGGCCAGACATTACTGTCCATTTGATCAACCCCGACGAACGTCCAGTTAATAACCCGTCCAGGTCCAGGTTTGCTTATCGCTGGTAAGGTTACTACCGCATGATATTTGCGTACACTCACCTACCGTCGGAACCCCCCCCCCCCCCCCGCACCCCACTTGCCGAACATGGTGCCTTCCCCGGACTCCTGCACCTGCAAAATGCTTTCTTCTTCACCGACATTGAACAGTTTTATTCGAAGGCTCTCAAACCATGCGATAGATGATCTCGGATTGCTTTCGGTGCCATCATGAAGGTGCAGTCCAACTAAGCGCAGGTGACCCATAGACCCTGAATGTGCCTCTTGCCGGCACAGCACCTTGGTTCCGCTCCGTTTCTTCCTGAAATCGCAAAACGTGTGCTAATGTCGTCGTTCGGGCGAGGCGCGCCAGACCGCGCACAGAGAGAGCCAGGAGCGCGCACGAACGCAAACCCAAGTCCGCTGGCTGCAAAGCGCAAAGCTCAGGATCCTATGTTGCAGCAATGGCCATGCCCAGCATCTGATAGCTCAGCGCCAGAAATAGCAGGCAAACCTTGTCAGTAGGAGCCGCCCGCAGTGACGTCATTCATGGACCGTATTCATCCTTCCAAAGAAGTGCTTAACCGACATAATTATTGCTGGTGAGGCGCGTTCTAAGTGCTCGCTCGGGATTCTACTGCCTCTTTTACTACGTCATAGGATAGAGAAACAGAGAAGTGGCGTGAAGGGAGTCATCTGGGTGTGTGATGTCGTCTGTCTGTGTGTTTTCATTGAAACGAGCTCACGGATTTAGCTTGAAAAAAAACAGGCATTCGGTAATCAGGCATCAAGCATCGGAGCATGCCAAACACTTCGATGTGCCAAGGCATTCGATAAGCCGAAGCCTGAGCCGAAGCGTTACTGTCGGAGGACAGCAGACATTTGACTGGCCCACTCGCGCCTCCCCGCGCCCCGTAAACTTCTTCCGAGACGAGTCCGGGCAGAATACTGTGGGAAGTTCTGGCATCACAGGCAGTTCGCTTCCGTTTGACTCGTAAGTGCTTCTCCTGAATACCCGCGCGGTAAAGGTGCATTCTTGCCGAGAGGTCCGTCCGTTCCTGACATCCCCCGTTGCATCGCTTCAGTTGCAGGGCAAAACCCTGTAACTGAAGCGAGAGCTCATGCCATGCTAATGTCGTCAGGATTTGCATGCGTCGAATAATCTACGGGTGCAGCTGACGGACCTGATCGGGTTGTTAGCGCTTACCCCTTCAAAAGTGTCGGAAGATGTCCCCATTCAATGCATCACAGGACGATGAAGTGCGCTTGTAAGCGGGAAGGAGCGACAGCCAGCTGCCTGGTCGGCGCACGAGAGGGGGGCCGAGAGGCCGGAGGGTCCGCTCAGCGCAAGGTCAACAGGGCGTGTCGCGCGTGTGTGGACGCTAGGGACGCTCGTCTCCCGACCTCGCAGTCTTATCAGTTGGCCACTACCCGCCGGCGGCGTGGCAGCTGCAGCAGCAGAGACCAGCCCCGGAGATTGAAGCCATGCAAAGAAGCCGCGGCGTCTTGGAGATCCAGAGACGTGAAGAGGTCCAGAGGCCGACGTGGCGAACAGAGCAGTTCATTGCATTAAACGCGACCCTCTGTTTTCGCTACCATTCAGAGTCGAGCGATGCCGTAATTTGTGTCGTTCCTGAGCAGGCGCTAAGGGCGCTGCTGCTGTTCCTGCAGGTGGTAATGGTGACGACAGACATGTTATATCACGGACGGCAGTCAACAGCGGCGGGCTAAAGCCTCGCAGTTCCAAGGCTATGCACTGTGTTCATGATGTGTCACGGATCGCCAACCTTTAATTGCGCGTGCCATGGCCCTGCTGCGGTCGACAGTTACCGTGTACCAGCTGGAAAAGTGGAGGCGTAGCACGCGAACCACGAGAAAGGCCTGCTAGGCTGGCGAACATAAGACTGAGCAATGCCGAATAATCCGAAGATTAAAGTGAAAGAACGGGTGTTTTCCAAGCATCACAGCATGAAGCTTTTGCGCTTCCCGACGGTTGCTGTTCTACCGAGCGTGTTCCGTGTTAATTTTTTTAAGTGTTTTATCATTTATTTTGACTCTAATGTTGGGTAATGGATGGAGACCATTTCGCAGCGGGGTATGTGTCTTAATAATGTTATTGACACGAGATAACATAAAACTTGAGACTCGAAAACCCGTATTTTTTACATGAAGCTATTTCAACGATTGATTCACAACAATAGGCTATGCTTGGTTTGTCCCAGGCACGTGGACGCTGAGTGATTGAACAACTTGCACCGAAATGATGCGCCGAAGCAACGTTTGACAAACCATGCCTTCCGAAAGTAGGGTGTTGACAGATTTTTTAGGATAAAGGTGTGATAACCTGACCGAAGGTCTTGCAGTCTAGATAAAATTGCGAGCATGAAAGAAACAGCCATTAAATCCCCATTGCCATAGACCCAGACTGATATGGACGGCAACAGAATACGCATGTGCACATCTTCAACTAGCATACGAGTCTGCACACCAGCCGTTTACGGTTGTTTGATAACCAGGTGGCAGGTTTAGACTGCTGCAACCGAATCGTCCCATGACAGGGCGCCGGGGGTCCCGCGGCGGGATGTACGCCGGCGGCCGGCCGTGAGCTGCAAATACAGTACGCGGGGAGTGGCTGATGACGTGCTGGGGAGGGCGACGGGCGTCGATCGCCCACAGCGCCGGTGTGACGAGTTCGGCGAAGCCCGCCCGCGTTCCCACGGTCGTGGCTCACCGCAGCGCTGCCTCTCGCCGCCCCTGAGCGGACGCCCCGGACTGATCACTTCAGCCGGCGCGGGGACGCGCACCAGGAGGGTGCAAACGACTGATCGCAGGGGCCAGTGGGGCACCGGTCAGGTGTTAGCGCCCCGGCGGACCGTCCGCAGCGGTCATCCGCGCGCGTCCAGCGGCGCCACTCTCCTCTGTACACCAGTCCGGCAGCGAGGCGAGGAGCGGTCGCTGTGGCGGCCCCTCAGCGCACCGGTGCAAACAACGCAGCCATCCGCGGGCGGAACACGGGACAGAGAGAAGCGACGCAGAAGGCCGCGGCCCTGTGCGGAGTGACACAGTTCCGCGTACATGACGGGGCGTATGTGTAAACACGGCCCGGCTCGCTCGCGTGGCACCGCCTCTCTGTCGCCGCCGGACGCCGCCGCCGCCCCTGCCCCTGACGGCGCCGCTGCCCCTGCGCGGCGGCAGCCAGGGTCGACCGGACGGGAAGAGCGGCCGGGACAGGGGCGACCGTCTCCCAGCGCGGCGGCGGCACCAATCCAGGCCAAGGTCGGGTGCGCCCGCCGGCCGTGCGGAAGTCAGGCCGGTGCCGCCTTTTTCGGCGGCCTTGTCCGTCCGGGCAATGTGCGCACGCCGGCACAGGGCCGATCAGGCCGCGCAGGCCGGGCCTCCGCTCAAGGAGAAGCGGAGACAACAGGAGGGACGCGCCCACAGCCGGCGGGCCCGGCGGCAGACAACGGCTGCCGGCTGACTAGGTGGCGGCCGCGGGCCGGAGCGCCGCCGTGAACTCCAACACATCGCGAACCAACTTATCGATTTTGGAATCGAGTTGGCTAAAGGAAGCTATGCTATGGAAAATACTGAAACTTGAGTGAACTAAACAAACATCTAAAATAGTGGCCACGGCTCGAATCCACCTAGCTTAAAACAGGCAGGACAACTTCAAATCCAATATCTTAGCTTGAGAGGGCGAATTCGAAGACGGGGTTCGTGCCTCAATTGAAACACTCCTGTTTAGTGATGCATGTGTTAATGTCGGGTGTCTCGGCAAAATTCCACAGGTTTTTGTCCATAATATTTAGGTGAATGCGTAAAACAGCATCGATATTTACCAATCGGTTCCGCTGCCTAGCAACAATCGGACGACTAGACAGCTGCATTTTGTGAAATCGAACCGGTTTTTCCATAAGTTTCCTAGAGAGCGTGTCGAAGTTGAACTAAACGTTGTCAATAATATGCTCCAATGTTTGAGCCCCAATGACGCCAGTCCTTTTGATAACACGTGACCCGGAGTTGTTACCGATGTCACAACATTGCAGACAAACTTGCTATTGATTAAAAGCTATGGCAGGCAAGGAGGGCGCACAACCCAACGTGCTTTGGAATGCCCGCCTCTATGCTTCTTACCCTTGGCAATGGCATGTCTTCACTGCGTTTGCTCCTGCACGTGCCCGACGACACGGAACGTGTTCGAGTGGCCCAGTCTTCTCGGCCTGGCCGCTGAACTGTTCAACTCAACTGACTAAAAAAACTGCCTTCTCGTCAGCCCCCCCCCCCCTCTCCCCCAAAAATACTGCTGAGTTTGCTCTTACTATGATCTACACTTTAAGTTCGTTCGTTCGCAGCTCGTACATGCGCACACATGGATATACCAATGGCCAAAAATGAATCGACTCCGTACTCACGGATGCGCAAGGAAGCAAATACCAAGAAGTTCACTTTCTATTAGTGCGAAACCCTGGGATAGACTATGCCAAAGTCCAGCCCCATGCCACTAGGACCACGCCCACCTTTGAGAATGGCGGACAGCCAGACAAATTTGAGACATTGCGTGATCGGCATAACACCAAACCACGGCGGGATGGATGTTTGGGTCACTTTCCAGCTGGGACCCAGGTGAACACCTCAAACCCGGAGATGCATAACCGGGACACCGGATCCACAACACAGCAGTCACACTTTCCACCCACGCCTGTCCGCGTCAAAACCAGGCAGGCGGCCTCACCAGCACGAGCGGTACATTGGCGGCCAGCTACGCACAGGCGCGCGGCTCGGCAGGCGTCGAGCGCGGCCGGCGTCGGCCGGCCGCGCCGAGGGGTCCGCATCGTCCCGGCGCCCGGCGGGGCGCGCCGTTCCGGCTCTGGGCGGGGCTGCGGCGCCGGCGGCAGCGGCGGCGGCGGCGCAGCCCCTCCCGGCCCGGTCACCTCGCCCGTCAGCCGCTGACCCGATTAGCGCGGCCGAGACAAGGTGAAGACGCGGGTGAACGGTCAGCCGGACACGGTGCCGCCGCTACCGGTCCTCGTCACGGACGGCGGGTGGCCGCCTGTTGTCACGCGTCCCCCGTCAGGGACGGCGGGGTCTGCCTGCTATCGCACTACTGTCCCTCTTCAGGGACGGTGGGTGTCTGCCTGATGTTAAATTCGCGTTTCACGTCAGGGACAGGGGATGCAGGTGTTTCTGCCACCACACCCGGCTGATATTTGGCATTCGTCACACTCCCGTCCCCCGTCAGGGACGCCAGGTGACGTTTACCCTCACCCTGTTGTCTCTGTCATGGATTGTTTGGGACGATACAGTGTCCCACACGCTGCCATCCAGCGTCCATTCGCAGCAACCGTTATCGCCAACTTGTGAACGTCTCAGAGGGTTTGATCATAGCGTAAAGACTTGCAAAACGCAGGTGAGAACGTACCGGGCAGATGTACAGTCTCAGGGAAGTCCAGTTCGGGTCTTGTCTAGTAAAATTAAACATGCTCTTGAGACAAAAATCACTCTTTTTTAGGCTCAAGAGCACGCCGCCGTTTTACATTGAATCATTCACCATTATTCCACTTTCCCGCTCTTCTCTAAACTCGGCTACACGCATGATGCGTGGGGTAGCGAATTGATCCCATGAAGTACCACATGAAGCTCACCACGGCTTGAGAAATGCCGGCAAATTTTGCTTGAATCTTTCGTTAGTTTATGTGCATTTCAGAGGATCAGTATCAATACAACATAGGTGCACACTGCATGATGGTGCTGATGTTACGGATCTTGGTATTCACTGACAGCCGGGTATTCAGACGCGTCATCAGCATTGGCACAAGACCTCCGTTCGCTGAAGCGGTCGCCGCGTCGCCCGCCCAGCGCCCATCACACGCTGCGCCGCGGCTGACCCTGTCCGGGCCTCAGCTGAGCCCAGCCGCAGTGGGCGGCGGCATCTCCGACGGTGTTCGGGCGTGCGGCCTTGACCCCGGCCGGTGCGCGGTGGCCACCGGCTCGCCCCGGGCAAGCCGAGTCACGTGACGTGTGGCGGGCCTGGGCGCGCCGGGCAGCGACCAGCGACGTGGATTGAACACGTGTCTCCCAGGCGGCAGCGGTGCGATGGCGCAGCGACACGTGAAATTGTTGCTAGCAGTGATTTCGGCATTGGCTGTCAGCTGTATAGAAAATGAAGCGAGCCACGCACGTCTGGTGAATGTAAGATAAAAAGCCGATGTTAGTGACTGGGAATGTGTGAGGATGTCCTGTCTAAGGACTGTTTTGTTATGACTTCAGTCGAATGCATGATATTACTGCATGGTAAGAAGCCATGGTAAGGCGATATAAGCACCCGCGCGGCATTCCTAACGATTCGTTGAAAAAAAATATTTCCAAATGCTTCGTTAACGAAAATATTCCCTGCCCGGAACATCAGCAGTTTAAGGAAGCCGCTCTTCTATCTGTGCGGCCACGATTGTCCGCTCGGAGCATGGAATGATCTTATCATTGGCGACGCATACTTGTTCCATGATGCTCGCCCAACGCTGTGAGATCTAAATGCATAAGCCGAGTGGTGCGGAAGCTAATGTGCCCGCTGCTTTCAGCAGGTTTTCAAATTACGACACATACATACACATCGTCCCGCGTGACGTGCGCACATCACCCTCAATTGGAAGACCATGCAGACACGCGCGGCAACATCGCCAGGGGTGAAGAAAGCTTCTGATTTACCGGATGTGGTAGGTGACCAAAACTGCCACTTTTCTAGCCCATTGGTGACAAAATTTCGAAAATGAAAACAAATTTCAACAGACCAAACTTTATCATGGCATACCATCCCAGCTAGATAAAGCTCAAAGTTTAGTGTTGCTCTGTACTCGCTAACGCTCGCAGCACGAGCATGTGTAGAGCACATGTCGAAACGTTGACGTTTCGCTTTATGAGCAAGTTGAACCGTAAGATGCTGCCGAACGTAGTACCCTTTACCTTTAATGATAGTTTTAAGCAGGTGACAGAAATACCAAAAAAACTATATCAGTGCTGGCGTCACAAATCAGTGGTGGCGGTGTTTTTCCAATGCCCCTCAGATCAGTGCTTTTCACAGTTTTTTTTCGGCCAAGATTCACTTCGGGAAAATATTGCAACACCTCTTGTTCGTAACAACTAATGTATCATACCACCTAATATTCCAAACACCTAATATATCACAACTGCTAATGTGTCGTAACCTCTAATGTATCGTATTTTGCATCGTTTGATAACAATATTGCATGAGATACGCTGTAAATAGTTCGGATAATTCTATAAAGGGCGAGCTTTGCACCGGAAACGATTATGCAAAGACAGTGAAGATCGCCAAAGTTTCCGCAGATTGCACGATGACGTCATAAAACCAAAAGGGGTATTGTTTCCTGGTGCTTGCAGAAGCATTTTATCGGTAAATGTAGGGTTACAGGGATGCAGTTCCTCCAAATGCGTGGGGGTGAGGAAGGTGGGGGCAGGAGGGTGCAGAAGAAAAAATGGCTGAGCCTGCCTCCGAAATGCACTTATATCAGTTTTCTCCCCAGATTTGACGCGCTTTCTTTTCACAGTTGGGAGCAGTGGTGTAGTTTCTCAAAATGAGTTTCGGGGACTAAACCTCCAAATTTTAATAATGAAAAATAATGGATAAAACTGATAACCATAATAGAAAACTTACCTCTCGTTAGGAGACACAATCCCCCTCCCCTCAACTAAAAAGGAAACTAAATGCCTCTAGACTGGTTATGTTAAATATGTCTTTTTCTGATGGTTCCATTAGTTTAGTCTCAACCATCATCCAGTGTTAGGTGGCCAGTAAATGATACTTTAGCGCAAACGAACTCATGAAACGAAAATATTTGGTGGCTACGCCGCATTTCATTTCACTTTTTCCTTTTGTTTGATCGCATTTAAGGTTGTTTTCTATTTATTTCTTATTATTTAGAAGGGTTCCAAATTTTGTCGGTGACAGAAAAGACGCTTTTTTCACCCCTGACCGTCAGCACTACTAAGCTTGCATACACGCGCATCTGGACTTCCTCAGGCCAAGGCAGGCAACTTGCGCTGCTGCAGCAGCGGGTGTATCGCCGACGTGCCGAATTTTGCGGACTCCGAGCAGGTGGTTCTCGTGGGAACGATACCCGAGTTGGACCTGCGTTACCTCGACAAAGGGCCGTTTTCATTCCATGCGAGACCAATGCAACATCACATTGGTGTCGCAATGCATCGAACTGGATTGCAATGCATTAGCAAATAGCATATTGTGATTGCCCACGAAAGGAGGTGTGGGCATGTGCTTACAGATACATGGCGAAGAGTATCTCATTCAGCACATTTCCAGCAGTTCCGCTGTTAGGTTAAAGTCTCTTTACCGAAGCTTTATTTACCACAGCAGCTGTCTCATCTGACGACCCAGCCGTTTAAGATAATATTGCACAGTCTGCAATGTTTGCACTCAGTTTGACCGCCTTCATCCGCCCAGTGAACAGCCATCACTGAGATTGGTTCAGGGGTTCGGTTTCCTCATTTTATCTATTTCTTCCTGCAGTCTGAGAAAGTTTGCTCTTAAGAAGAAGATCTTGACCATTGATATATCATACACTGTGAAAGGGACTGGGCGTACCGGAAAAGCGTTTTTGAGTTCAATACCCAAAAAGTTACCGCATCTATCTGTGTGGTAAACTTCTTTTTGCCAGCAGTTTTTCTTCACAGTGTAATACAGCTATGCAAATCTCTGGACTACACCACGGAGCTGTGACCGCAGAATGAGAGCGAAGGTGACAGCATGGCAAGTATTGGTGGTTTGTTGAAGGTTGAACAGCTGTCGCTGAAATCAAAGTATTATGTTCGCTCTAGGAGTAGGAAACGTTACATCAAGAAAGATATTCACGGGCCAGATTTCCTCAACTTGTGACAAACCAGCGCATCAAAAGTAATCGTATCCCTGGGCATTTCGGGAATAAAGCTAACCGTATCAGGCAGGTGTGCCAAACACCTGACAACACCTGACAGCCCAGGTGGTGAATTCCACCGTTACTGGATCTGCGGGTGAATTTGACGCATCCAGGAGGGAGAAGAAGCGTTGGATATCAGGTCAGATTGCTATGTTATGACGAAGAGGGGTTGTACCGCAATATTTGCCCTTGCGTACAGCCCCGTGTCTTGTCGTTGGATTGTGTTGGTGTAAATCACCGAATGATTGGATTATTTGTCTTGAAGTTGTCGATAATATTGCACGGACTCATGCCACATAATCGTCAGAGGTCCTTGGCGGCGACGACTGCAACGGATTTTTAAGGTTTCTCTGTTGTGATTCGTCGCCTCGATTGACTGTCCGCCAGTCAGTGTCAACCACACTATCCGAGGTCATACAAATGGCCATAAGTCACCATCCGACGGGCCCAGTCCGACCCACCTCGTACCGGACCGGGCCACTGAAACTGCGAAGATTCCGGTTGCCATTAAAATTCGCACGGCTAGCGGCCTCGCTCGAAACAACCTCGGCCTCTGGTCTCTGTTCGATAGCGTTCATAGCCCGATGACACGTTTTTCGAAGACTTTTAGACAGGAGTTTGGTAGCTAATCTGGCAGTACTGCAATCAGCTGTTGATATCCAAAGCAACGCGTGTGATACAGTACTGACGCAAAATAAGCATGGGACCAATGCATGTGGCAAAAATGCGTACAGTTGCGGTGGAAAGTGACGGCGGGCGTCCCTGCGAAAGCGCAACGAATTCTTGGAGGGGTCCTTGGTAGGCATTGACAGAAAGGGTGAAGCTGAAGCGTGGTTGACGTGTGGGCAATTTGTTCTCCCGAGGAACAGTGTTCGATTTTCTCAGGAAAACTAATGTGAAAGTCGTAGGTACTAAGCATCTGTCATACGCTGCATCAACATTAGTCATGTAACAGGAGACACCTTATATATTTAGGTTGAAAATGCATGCAACAGATGAGGAACATCCTGTTTTATCGTTTTTAGCATAATCTGGTTCTGGTTGTCTTGCCTACTGCTCAAACTGCAAAAATGCACATGCTGAACACATCTGGAGTAGCAGAAACACTGCAGCAATAATTTCATTGCATGTGCATTGTAAGTCTTTTAGTGTACTCTCATTTTGGATAGCAGTCTCAGTCAAAGACACTGAAAACATTATTTCCATGGAAGCAGTATGAGAATATCAGCACAATTTGACCTGGCCAAGAATGACACAAGCAGGCCGTACACAGGCAGGAGATGCAGTCAGGTTGCATAGTTGTCCATTGCAGGAGATGGATCTTATGTGGACTGGTCCACCTGCTAGCGTTGGGAAGCATTGAGGTGGCTGGAGATGGGTGGAAAGCAAGCATAATGAGCTGTGACAGCAATGTAATGTTAGAATGTCATTGGTTTTGGAAACATTGCTACCATGCAGCAATTATTTTTTATACTAACACCCAAGGCACCTTGTGTCTCTTTCCAACTCTGATGGAAGTTTATGAATAGGTATTTACTGAATGGCACCATCCTGGGCTCTAAGTGCCTCAACTTGTCCTGGCATTGTGACTGGGTTTGGGCAGTCATATTTTTGGCAAGGAATTTGTCATCCCAAATTATGATGATGACCAGTGTTTTTTACACATACCTTAATCTGTATTGAGCTAGTGCATAAAAGTGTATATATGATCTTTGTAATATAATGTTGTGCATAACATGTGTGTGTGTTGACTTGAACACCATCATTCTATGCCAGTAGGTTGCAGACATATGAGCCTTCAAAGAGCATTTGGTAGGGTTGGGTTAGATGGCTTATTCAAGCACAAGGTCCCATATGTTTTCTTAACTCTTTGCAAGCAGTGTCTTGTCTGGCTCACTGCTAAAATCAGTTTTCATCATCTTGACAGCATAATGTTTCTGACATTAGCCAGAGGCATTTGAAATGGCCTTCTATGAATGACATTACAAATCAATGACATTTTAGATGTTGGATTTCTAATGTGGAGGAACTGTTTACTTGTCTCTTAAGTGTTACTAGACTACAATGCCTGGCCAGTGTTCATTAAATTGTGTATATGCCTGGCCTAAAATGTGGAATGATACTTATTGAAATGGTGCCATTCATCTGAGAGTGAAAAATGGTCATTAGTGTCCTTAAGCATCATGCTGAATTTCAGGCCCAGACCATCATGCTTTCACATGACTGAATGTGATATTTTTTGTACCACTGAAAGTGGGATGAGTGCCTCCCTCATTTTTCCACAACATTTCTCTATGGGAAATGATACCATGAAATAATGTATTTGAAAGCATGAGAGGCATTCCTATGTAAGGCCCAAACCAAATAATTAAAGTTATGAGAGCGTGGCTGCAGAAGCACAGTGTTATTAGTTTGCCAAAAGTTTTGTAGAGGCGTCAATTCCCATGTGCATCTTTCAGGAACTGCTCACCATGGCAGATGAGGAATGTCGAAGCACGCTGGATCTGATGCAGCCCGAAGTTTTGTCTGTTGAAGTACTCAGACAGGTTCTTTCACAGGTAATGCTGCTATTGAATTTAACTTTGGCATTCACCTTGTTCAACTTACAGCTTTGAGACAACTTGGCATCCTAAATATTGAGACTCACACTGCATTAATGATGTCAGCCCAGACCTCACTGCTAGGATATGTGGCTTGATTTCAGATTTGATTTCACTGAAGGCAGTTCAGTGACAGTGGTTAAGGTTATGCATCATTTTATGGGCTGCACAAAAGGTTGACATGGGCATTTATTTTGATCAGAAGTCGGCAAAATGTCCATGCTTCTTTTTGCTGCACACAGTCAGCAGCAAGTGTATTTGTTTGTATTCACATTTGTGTTTGACTTCGTTTCTGTTGTGCCGGCCGTTCTGGTTGACTGCTCCTACTCTCATTGGCATTCATAAAACAGAAACTATTGTACCTTGATTTATCAAAGGTTTGAATGGTAGGCTTCACTCTAGCTTCACGTTGAGTCGAGAACAAGCCTGCTGTCCGCGCCGGTGACGTGCCACGCATCCGACCATAGAGTCTCACCTCATGTGTTACCATCTGTCCCGCGTGTCTGGTCTGTCGCCCGGCCTGGCCCGCGTGTCTGGTGGTATCGCCCGGCCTGGCCCGCGTGTCTGGTGGTATCGCCCGGCCTGGCCCGCGTGTCTGGTGGTATCGCCCGACCTGGCCCGCGTGTCTGGTGGTATCGCCCGGCCTGGCCCGCGTGTCTGGTGGTATCGCCCGGCCTGGCCCGCGTGTCTGATCGTATCGCCCGGCCCGCTCCCGCGTGTCTGGTGGTATCGCCCGGCCTGGCCCGCGTGTCTGGTGGTATCGCCCGGCCTGGCCCGCGTGTCTGGTGGTATCGCCCGGCCTGGCCCGCGTGTCTGGTGGTATCGCCCGGCCTGGCCCGCGTGTCTGGTGGTATCGCCCGGCCTGGCCCGCGTGTCTGGTGTATCGCCCGGCCTGGCCCGCGTGTCTGATCGGTATCGCCCGGCCCGCCCCGTGTCTGGTGGTATCGCCCGGCCTGGCCCGCGTGTCTGGTGGTATCGCCCGGCCTGGCCCGCGTGTCTGGTGGTATCGCCCGGCCTGGCCCGCGTGTCTGGTGGTATCGCCCGGCCTGGCCCGCGTGTCTGATGGTATCGCCCGGCCTGGCCCGCGTGTCTGGTGGTATCGCCCGGCCTGGCCCGCGTGTCTGGTGGTATCGCCCGGCCTGGCCCGCGTGTCTGATCGTATCGCCCGGCCCGCTCCCGCCCCGAGCCGTCTGACCGTGCCGCCGCCAGCGCCTGGTGTCGACCGAGCTGGCCGGGGCACCGAAGCCGGCATTGGTGGAGCTCTGGCACCGTCTGGTGACGCCGCTGCCGCAGCGGACCTACGGCGGCACCAACACCGGCCGCTGGTACGCGGCGCGCCAGCGGAGGCCGAGGCCCGGCCCGGCCGGCGACAGGTCAGCAGGCTCGGGCTCGCCTTGTGCAGGGTGGGGCGCCGCAACCGCGGCCAGTTGTGGGGATGTAGGACCACTGACCGTGATGTCTGCGGATTTTTGTGGTGACCCTCAGGTAAATCGCTCGCTCTGGTCGGATCTAGCAGGCTCTGCCTGTTTCGTTGTGGAATAGACCAAGATGGGTGTTCCAAACTGACAACAGAGAATTGGTGTCGTGGTAAATTCGTCCGTAATACTGTGATGCGATGCGTTTTCCTTCTACATTGGAAGTTGTTCCATAGCCTCCTGTGGTGTCGTCGATCACGAGACCAGTGCGGTTCCTTACCGTAATGGAACGTGATTTGCGTCCGGACTTCACGTCCCATGGCTGCCGGGGTCCTGCCTTCTCCTTGGTTTGTGATCAGGCTAGTTTGGCCAGCGCAACCACAGGTCAGGCCGGTGCTGCGTGACCCAGTTGCTGAACACTCCCGCTAACTATACGTACATGAGTTGAACCCGAGCTATCTTCCAGTGCGTGGAAGTCAGCCTCTCTGTCGCTGTCGGACGGCCGCTCCAACGCGTCAGCCGCCGCCGCGCGCGTTGCTGCACCCAGCGTAGCGACGGCAGCGCCGCCCGGCGGCGATCGCCTGAAGCCTCCGCCTGCGGCGCTGACGGGCGAGAAGCGCATCATCAAGCTGAACGGCAAGCGGTCAGCCGAAGGCTCTCTGGACGGCATCGTCATCCGGCGCCGCACTGAAACCAGGGAGGCCACGCCGGACGAGGGTGCGAGGTCACGCGTCACGCCCCCAGCCGGCGGCGCCGCGCCGGCGGGCGTCACGGTCGGCGCCGTGGGCGCGACGGCGGAGACGCAGCCGGCAAACAATGGGAAGCAGGAGCCGGTGGACTGTTCGCTGGACATCAAGGCGAAGCTGCAGGTGGAGAAGCGGAAGATCAAGATACGAAGGAAGGTGTCCGGGCCTGAACCGGAGGCGAAGCGAACTGCTGGAGATCGGTGAGTGGCGGTTGCCATGGGGGCCTCATTTTGGTGTCAGGTAGATAGGTTGGCCCTTGCGCCTCAAACAGATGGGAACCTCGCCCATCTGAGCTGTCTTTCGCTGACGATCATTGGTTGACTCATGTGGACGTCTTGTCATTTGAATATGAACTTTGAGACAGCAGAGGGGTTGTTTTCCTTCTACAATACAGCACGATGTGCTGGTTGCACTGGGATGCGTGCGTTTTACAGTACGAAGGTTCGGCCGCGGCGATTTGAAGGCGCGTGGGCTGTTCAAGTCTTGGTTCGTGAGTTATGATTTATGTTTTGCCTGGCGCTGGGTACATCCAACAACGTGCTTGAAATGCACTGAACAGGTCACGCTTGTGAAAGTTCATAGTCGGCTTCCGTGATCCGCTGTCGGGTGTGTGTCAGGAGCTGACAGACGTCAACGTTACTCATCCCGCACCTGGGCCCTCGTGCGAGCGAGACCTCAGCCCGCCGACCGAGCGTGCCGTGTGGAAACTCTGGGAAATTTGTCACCTTCAGCGACCTGGCCCGGCCAGGCCACATTTTGCAAGAGTGAATATCTTTGCAACCACGGATTGCAGGTTTATGCAGTTTTTGGCAACATGAAGCGCGGCTGTTGTGTACGTTTTGATTTATACATTGTCAGGCATTGTGGTGTGCCAGATGTTTGACCGGACGGGTGTCCAATGCAACATCGCCACATTTCCACGACCCGACCTTTCCGATTGAATTAACATGGACGAGCTGGAGCCTGCAAAGTGGAAAAATCAACACCTGGAGAACATGGATTGAAACCAGGTGCATACATCGCCGACTCGGGAGTGCAGCGGGATGGGCAGTGCAGCACATGGGACTGGCACACACTCGGCATTGCAGCACATGGGACTGGCAGATCCAGACTGACGCGAAAACGGACGAATATTTTTTCGCAAAAACCTTGGACGATGATTGCAGATAGTCAAGCTGTCATGTCCAAGTAAAGGTTATACCCGTCCTAAGTTTTTAAGGATTTATTCTGTGCTTCAACAATCAGAGCAGATGAAGGGACGAAACTAGCTGGTGGTGCAGGCAGACATGACGTATAACTCAGTCATGATATCGCGGAACTGTCCTCCCCATTGGTGCGCCAGAAAGCGAGCGGCTAGCGACCATTGACGGTTTCCCTCGGGACCAATCTCCCCCCCCCCCCCCCCACACACTGAAACCCCTCGGAGCAGGCCTGAGCGACGGCTCCGGTCGTGCGGCGCCGCAAGAGACGTCTCACGCGAGGCCTGAACGCTTGCACTGTACAGTGTAATGGTGGAGGACTTGGGAGACAAGCTTCGTGTCTGACACGCATCGGTGTCTCCCAACGTTGGGCCAGCGGAGGCGCGCGTCCCTCATGACGATCCGGGAGGCAGACGGAATGGCGATCCTCTCCCAAAGTTAGGAAAGTGCATACTAGGCCTGGGATGGCGCATAATAAAAAAAAGATCAAAATATGTTTTCCGTCCCCCCCCCCCCCCCCTCCAACTCGTCTTCCTAAGATTCCTCGCCTGATGTGAAACGGCATGACAGACTCAATGATGCCGGAACGCTCGCTTCGGTCACTAGTCACTTTAATTGCGAAATTTGGCGCTAGATGGCAGGAGTGGCCGGTGTTAAACGTTCGTGGGAACTATAGCCTTCGTTTTAATGTTTTTCGCATAAGATTCACCACCAATGAGGCTAATTAATTCTAAGCCACCGCTGCAATGTTTGCGCTATTTGGGGCGACGAGCATGCGTTTTTAAGAATTTGACCGAACCGCGAAAACTACAAAAATGGTATCGCGAGAAGAGGTCGTCTGCAAGGACCGCAGACAGCCTCGGAAAGGAGGGAGGGGGCACAGGGATGGCAGAGGGTTCTTAGATGTTAAGAGCCCCCCCCCCCAAAAAAAAGATAATCGGGGCGAGTGAAAGTGATGCGCATTTGTGAGGAACTCTCTTGAACGCTTAAGGTTGCTGAGAAGGAACGGATGAATTGGAATGGAACGAAGGAATGGATTGGACCGGGCTTGTGGCCCCAGATCGATACGGGAGCCCTCATTGACGCAACACGATGCCTTATCGCTGCAGAGGTCCGATAATTGGCACAGGCTCAATTTCGGCTTGACGAGCCCTCGGCTGAAATGAGTTGGAGGGCCACCCGTTCCACACTGAAGGCACTGACTGGTGCGGGGCCCTTCCATTGTCTCATTCCGGACTCTCATCATGAGGTTTCATATTTCCCTCCATTGTCAGAGGGCCCCGACCAACGCAAGAGGCCCCTTGGCACTCGCGGTCCAGTCTCTATCTCTAGTCAGCAAGTATTCCCTTTGCCGACTCGGGACCTCTTACCGACGACGGATCCCTTTAAGGCACTGAAGGTCCGTGACTAACGGGAAGTAGGACGCAGCGTGCTGTAATCCATTGTAAAAAGAATATAGAGATCACGGTGTGAATTATCCTCGATTTTGTTTAGGCGTTCACTGTTCGCCAGCCCTGTTCGAAAGCCCCCACCACCCACCCGATGATTCTCCCGAAGCTCGAAAGTCCGCGGGTATGACGCCATCAGAGCACTCAGCCGTGACGTCGCTATTTGACGTCACTCTACTCAATTTCGGCGCGTGACTGCAGACCACGGGGGGGGGGGGAGGGCATGGTCCCAGGCGCGGCTCCAGCTGCTGGCACGCCCCGCAACGAACTCGCCGCGCCGTCGAGCGCGGCACCACCTGCTCGCATCACCCCTCCCGCGTCGCGACGCCCCGCCGTCGGGCGACGTGTGCCGAACGCCGGCACCACCGCCGCCGCCCCCCCCTGGCGGCGGCGGCGGCGGCGAGCCGCCCGACAGGTCACAGGCGTTGGCAGGCGGCGGCGTCACGTGGTCGGCTCGGGTGTCGGCGCCGCCCCTCCAGCCGGGCCGGGGCACCGCCGCCTGCCGCCGCGGCCGGCGGCCGGGTCCCTGCCAGAGCGAAGCGCGGCACGGTCCGGTTGAGGTTGACATGTCCCTGAGGCGACGAGAGGCAGCCCGATGGGGCCTGGGACAGGGGCTCAGCGGGCCCTGGTGGACGCCCATAACACGCTGACTGTTCCCGAAGTAGAATAACTGGGAACCGAAATAGCGACAGTAACATCATTTGGGTCAGGCAGCTGAGCGGACGAGGTGATCGGCCACCGTGAAAACGCTGATGGGATGCGGTTCGTGGAGCCATATCATTCCCAGCAATCGTGTCTGAGCCGGTGCGATGGGGCCGTTCGAGGTCCGCCGCCTCGCTGAGGTGGCTGGTGCCCCTCAGCAGTGCGCGTGGCGGCGCGCTGCTGGTTGGTTTTCTGGCAATATGAGTTTTAAGTTTTTATGCTGGGTTATCGATATTCAACATACCTGGAGGTCCTGGTGAAATCATGAGATAGGGCAACTATTGGTTACACCGACAGTTCTGAACGTTTCAAGCCGTGAGCATAAACCCAGCCTGAAACGTTTGCTTAAACAACATAACCAACGTGTGCGCTACAACACGGCACCTTCTGGTGTCTCGAAGGTCGATAGCCCACCGTAAGAGCTCGGTTCACCCCCGGCAAAATCGACAGCCGTCAACCGCACGCCCCCCTGCGCCGGGCGGCCTCGTCCAGAAGGGCCATCTTTGGCGTGTCGCGGTCCTGCCATCGACCTAGGCGTCGGCGCCGACTGCCTCCCCTCCCCCCTCCGTGTGTGGGGCCAAAACTGGCCGTCGGCGCCGCCCTGCGCTCGCCGTCGGAAGCATGCCATTCCACGGCGGCCGGGCCGCGCCAAACGGAGCCGGGCGGCGGGCGACGTTGCCGGGGGGAGGGGGGCGGGGACGAAGCCGAGGCGGGGCGGTGTCTTGGCGGCGGTGTTGCCGGGGCTGGGATGCAGCTAGAGCGGGAACGGAGCCAGGGCGATGACGGAGCCTAGCGGTTACGGAGCCAGGCGGGGACGGAGTCATGGACGCCATATGACCGACGTGGTCGGTGCGCCCCAAAGCCCAAATAATCATCACGGGGGGCGGAGTCAAGCAGGGACAGAGCCCCGGTCCACGCCGGGCAGGGACAGAGCGCAGCACGGACGGAGCCCCGGTTCACGCCGGGCGAGGACGGAGTCAGACGGAGTCGGACGGGGACGACGCCGGGCGAGGACGGAGTCGGACGGGTACGGTACCCGGGCGGGGACGGAGTCAGACGGGGACGGCGCCGGGAGAGACCGGCGTCGGACGGGGACGGCGCCGGGCGGGGACGGAGTCGGACGGGGACGGCGCCGGGAGGGGACGGAGTCAGATGGACGCGGTATGGCCGGACGCTCCTGTGCCACGTTGTACCCAAACGAAGCGAGTCTCGTTTGTAGTCGTACTCGGATGATCGTCTCGATGGGGTGGAGCACATCCTCAAAAAGTGAGCTGAGTTTTGAGGTAGGACGTATTGTATCACTTTGAGCAATCTTATCGCAGGTGTTTTGCGTGGTAGCATGGGTGTCGATTTGCATTCTTTTGCTGGGCCCCTGCCCGCCCCCCTCCTCCTACCTCCAATGTTGAGTTGGGCCTGCGAATGCGGTTTGCCCCCCTCCCCCGCCCAATATTTTGGGCTGGAATATTACAAAAAACGTAGGAAAGAATTGGCCCATTACACAAGTACGATCTTCTTTGATTCTCCCTCCTAGCGGCGTTTCCAAGGAGGGTGCAGCAGCTGGGTAGCTTGAAACCCTGACCTGAATGTTACGTCTTGAGCCGATGGGTAACTTGACACATTGGGGTGAACTACTTTATAACTTAACTGCTTTCTTTGTTGTAAGCCCAGCTGTTTCCCGCAACCTAACATGATTTTGACGCCACGGATTTTTCGATGCAAGATCTCCTAAAACAACAAAATTGCGTAGCAATTTCAACGTTGGCGCGGCATACATGGTGCAAATTATGGGTCAAGTTCCAATTTAAAAATTATGAACTTTCACGGAAAAAGAAAATTTTGCGCGGGACGATCTTTAGTCTCTGATACCGCGCTAAGCATAAATAATTGTTTGCACACTTCAGCCGCTATTCCATTATTGTCATGCATATTCAACACATCCATTTTGCCTTTGTCCAAAATGCAAATAACACGAAAGGACCTCCAACGTGCCATGCGGCTGCGCGACTTCGGCTGCCGTGTAACCGGGCTGACGCCTTCAAGCCAACGGCTAAATTACCCTCGTTGGTGGGCCATTTACTATGTTATCTAATTTTATCCTTTTTTTGCTTTATTGTATATCCGCTATATACGCATTTGTTCTGGAAGGCAAATCTGACACTGCGCGTTTCGCTACATCACGAATGTGGCCAGCATAGCTGCAGAGCTCTGCCGAAGTCGGGCTTCCGCCACGGTGATTGGCGTCTCAGCGCGACAGACGCTTTGTTGCGAGTATTTTACGCGTTACAGCCAACGGACTCGTACAGAGGCGGTGTGGTCAAAAGACATCGCCTGCGATGTGAAACACAGTCACACCTAAAGTGGGATGAATGCATGACATCATCGGGACAATGTGAGAGCAGAGTTCGAGCTTAGTCTGGAATCGTGTGGCCGATGTGTTATAAAATGGACATGGAGCTGCATAGCTGTACCATTTCGAGGAACTCAGCTACTCGGAATTAAATCAGACTGTCAAGTTGCAGGGGTTTCAGATGCATCCCTGTGTGCAGCAGATTATGATACCATTTAATAATGCGCAATATTATGCATCTGAATCAAATCTATTTCTAGGCTGACCATTAATCACTTTGTCATGTCGATGAAGAGCTAGCCCATATCAAGTTGAACTGGCTTACATCATATGACGTCCTTCCATTTGTAGTGTCTATGTATCGTCGAAATGAAAATCATTTACATTCCCCGTATTATCATACCCTCCCGGGCTACCAAATAGAATGAATCCCTGTTTGACCTTGAATAAACTAACAGTTCCCCCACCACTGGTTCTATGGTTCGCACCGGACCAGACCATACGCGGGCTGAGCGAGCTCCATAAACACCACATTTGGCGACGAGGTATTTTTTCGAACTCGCCGGAGAGTTTACCATACCCCAGCACCCTGAATGTTATCTATACGGCAAGTTAAATGCGTTTCAAGGCGGGCCAAGATGGCGACCGCCATATCGCCGCCCGCGTTACCGCCGTTGAACCCCAACGAACCCGTGGCTCCGCGATGGACTAAATGGTTGTCCCGCTTTGATAACTACCTGATCGCAGCAAAGATCACTGATCCTAACCGAAAGAAGGCTCTGTTACTGCACTGTGCAGGAGAAGCCGTGCACGACGCACTTGCCGCGCTGCCGACGACGGCCGACGAAAACGGGACGGATTCATATGGGAGCACGAAAGACGTTTTGACGTCACACTTCAGCTCGAAGAGAAACATCCAGTTTGAAGTGTATACGTTCCAATCTACGTACCAGGAAAATGGAGACACTCTGGATCAGTTCGCAACCCGTCTGCGAATGCTCGCGAAGCACTGTGAGTTCACCGATGTAGATCGCGTGCGATCGCGATTAAGACCCGCATTATTCGCGCCTGCAAATCGACCATGCTCAGACGCCGCGCACTGCGCGAAACAATGACCCTCACCGAGCTGCTGACCATCGGAATAGCGTTGGAAACTTCGGAGGCACAGGCCGCAAATATCGAGCGCTGTGCCGATGTAGCAATCAACCGTGTCCAAACCTACCGTCCGCCGCACCATCAAGCGCCTACCAATCGACACAAATCCAAGTCGACGCCGCAGCCGTCGACCACACGCGGGATGTGCGGAGGAACCTACCCGCATGACGGTGGTCCCACCAAGTGTCCGGCGCACGGAAAGACATGCTACCAGTGTGGCAAAGTGAACCACTTCAGCCACATGTGCCGCTCAGGAGCCGGCAGATCGCACATGCCACACCAACCGAGCCCCGAAGTACAATCACAATCCCATGAAGACGAAGTCTTCAGTGCGTCAGGTCACTGAACAGACGGAGTCACCTAGCGACGGTGAGTGCGTTTACGCTCTGGCTACGCGTCAAACACAGCCTCGCACAACCGTGCAAGTCGCAGGCACATCAGTTGGTGTCATTATCGACACAGGGGCCAACAAAAACCTGATCGACAGCATCACGTTCCAACGACTGCACCCACCACTGCAGCTCGCTCCCACCAAGACAAGGTTATTCGCCTACGGAGCCACAGACCCTCTGCCGATAACGGGGGTGTTCACGGCCCCAGTAACGCACGGAAACCGCACCGTCACGGCCAGCTTCTGCGTCGTGGAAGGAGCACACGGATCGCTCCTCAGCTTCCAAACGGTGAAGGACCTCAACCTGCTGGAATTCATTCAAGAGGTAACAAGCAGCTCTCCAGGCAGAACACTGATCGAAGACCTGCTGGGAACCCACCCCATTACCGAAGGAATCGGCAAACTCAAAGACCACCAAGTGGAACTCCATGTTGACCCAGCGGTAAAACCCATCGCTCAACCGCACAGGCGCATACCGTTTCACACACGGAAGGCTCTGGAGAAGGAACTCCACTCGCTCCAGGAACAGGACATCATCGAACCCGTCACCGGGCCGACGCCGTGGGTATCCCCAGTCGTGTGCGTCCCAAAACCCAAGGACCCGACAGCTATCCGCGTGTGCGTGGATATGCGCCGTGTGAATACCGCTATCCAAAGAGAGAGAAACCTCACTCCAACAGTAGTGGACATCATCCACGACCTAAACGAAGCAAAGGTATTCAGCAAGATCGACCTGCGTTCAGGATGTCATCAGCTGGTACTCCACCTGAGCAGCAGACCGATCACGACCTTCTCTACTCACAAGGGTCTGTTCCGCTACAAGCGTCTCAGTTTTGGTGTGCGCACAGCCAGCGAAGTCCTCCAGAGCGTCACCCCAGCACACGCTCAGTGGCATTGAAGGAGTCCGCAACTTCTCTGACGATATCATCGTCTTCGGTTCAAACCAAGCCGAACACGACAGAGCCCTGACCAAGGTCATCCAAAGGCTACATGAAAAAGGGCTGACCATTAACCGTGAGAAGTGGGCCTTCAACCAGAACAAGATGACCTTCTTAGGCTACACGTTCTCATCGGAGGGGATGCCAGCAGATCCCAGGAAGGTATCGGCGATCGTGAACACCAAGGCACCAGAGAACCCATCGGAAGTGCGAAAGCTTCCTCGGCATGACGAACTACCTGTCACGGTTCATACCGAACTACGCCAACCTCACGAGCTCGCTGCGAGCTCTCTCCAAGAAAGACACTCCTTGGGAGTGGACCAGCCATCACGAGGCCTCCTTTCAGCGACTCAAAGAAGCTCTGAGTAGCTCTGGAACGATGTCCTACTTCGATCAGAAGAAGGACACGTGCCTCATCGTAGACGCCAGTCCGCACGGACTCGGTGCCATCCTGTGCCAGACCACACCTGAAAATCCTGAGGACATCAAGATCATCGCATACGGAAGTCGTGCTCTGACCAGCGTGGAAAGCCGGTATTCGCAAACCAAGCGAGAGGCCCCCGCCATCGTCTGGGGATGCGAACACTTCCACCTGTACATACACGGTCAGAGGGTGAAAGTTGTAACGGACCACAAGCTGGTGCAACTCATCTGGAGCAACCCAGCGTCGAAGCCTCCAGCGAGGGTTGAGCGCTGGGGTCTGCGCCTGCAACCGTACGATCTCGAAATCGTCTACCGACCTGGGAAGGACAACCCAGCCGACTACATGTCACGCCACCCACTAACCAGCGATTCAAGCGACGGAATCACCATGTCCGATAAGACGGAAGCCTTCATCAACTTCGTCATGAATTCTGCTGTACCAAAAGCCATGACTCTCGAGGAAATCCAGACCTATACCGCAAGAGATGGAACTCTCCAGAAGGTCCTCGAGCTGGTGAAGTCGAACCAGTGGCACACCGTCACTCAGCGACCTCAAGAAACTGGTCAAGGCGACGGTGACCACGACGCCCTGAAATGTTTCGCGGCCATCCATGGAGATCTGACTGTCTCGGAACACAACACCGTCATCCTTCGTGGAAATTGGCTGGTCATCCCCGCTGCGCCTGCAAGGCAAGGTCATCGCCCTGGCCCATCAGGGACACCAAGGCATCGTCAAGACGAAGAAACTCCTGAGAGAGAAAGTGCGGTTCTCACGCATCGATACACAAGTGGAAGCCACCACCAAGACCTGCACTGCATGCCAAGTCACCGAACCAGTTCGATAGAAAGAACCTCTTCAGATGTCGCCGCTCCCGACTGGACCATGGAAGGAGATGTCTACTGATTTCTGTGGACCTTTTCCATCGGGCGAATATCTCCTTGTTGTTATCGACGACTACTCGAGATTTCCGGTTGTCCGTACGACAAAATCAACCTCTGCTCGTACCATCATCCCCATCCTGGACGACATCTTCTCGATGTTCGGGATTCCCGATGTCATGAGAACAGACAACGGACCTCCGTTCAATGGACATGAGTTCGCCCAGTTCGCGAACTACATCGGCTTCAAGCACCGCAAGATCACCCCGTTGTGGCCAAGAGCTAACGGGGAAGCAGAACGTTTCATGAGAACGCTATCAAAAGCTGTGAAAGCTGCTGTCGTCGAGCAAACGCCCGATCAAGCAGGAAATGAATAAGTTTCTACGAAACTACCGATCGATACCGCACAGCACTACTCAGAAGAGCCCGGCTGAACTACTGTACGGTCGCACAGTGAAGATCATGCTGCCGTCTCCGATAACGACACATCCGGAGGATGGAAAACTGCGCGAGACGGACACAGCCGCGAAGAAGAAGATGAAAGAACAAGCTGACCGTGGAGCCAATACAACGAATCTTCAAATCGGAGACCAAGTTTGATCCCCGAATTCAAGAAGGGAAAGCTGACAGCCTCGGTTCTGCCCAGCGCCTTACGAAGTGATCGGAATCCAAGGCACGATGGTCACCACATCACATGGAGGTCACCAGGTGACGAGAAACGCGTCGCTATTCAAAGCGTGCCCGAACCTCCATGGACAGGACGCTGATTGCTCCGAAGAAGAGGACGAGGAACAGGCGATAGATGACATCCTGGAGTCCATGCGGCGCCACGCCCCTATTCTCCGCGCCGCTACTGCGTCCTCCCACGCCACGACGTCGTTCCCGGCGCCAGTGTGTTCCCCGACCATGCGTCATCGCGCGCGGCGCCAGCCCGCGTGGATGGAGGACTATGTGCAAGCGATCATCTGAAGAAGGGGAGGGATGTAGTGTCTATGTATCGTCGAAGTGAAAATCATTCACATTCCCCTGTATTATCATACCTTCCCGGGCTACCATATGGAATGAATCCCTGTTTGACCTTGATTAAATAAACAGTTCCCCCACCGACCGTTACCACGCGTTTTATGGTTCGCACCGAACCAGACCATACGCGAGCTGATCCAGCCCCATAAACACCACACTATTCAACGCAAATTTGTGCGCACCTCAGACGGCGCAACAATTTAATACTAGCCATTTTATGTGGCGGTCCTATCAATAGCACGTGTATTTTCCACATCACTGTTACAACAAACTCACCCTCACCGTCGTGCTAACAGCACGATTTTTCATGCATCCAACTGAAGCAGTTCGCTTTTAGCCTCAACCGCACACCACTATTTGTGAATGTGAATTTCTCATGATGCATTGTTGAACACAGTTGAGTGCTGTTGAGCAACCCATAAGGGATATGATTGGATTGCTTATTACAATTGTTGATGCTATAACGCAGTTGAGTTGAAAAATGTTGCAGGACACTAAATTTGTAGTGAAAGCTTCGCGTTCCACTTGCTGTTCACGCGAAAATCGTAACTTAAAAAGATCAGCATTTTGCACGGGAGGCGCTGCGACCTAACTCCACGCGCAAAAATAAAATTGGGGTAGATTGAGCAAGTTGGTCACATGGTTCACATGGCTTCGCTCCAAAACCCCGTAACTGGATTCGTTAAAATAGCTAGATATAAACCGCTCCATGGGAACGAGGCGTATGTTTGCCGTATAGAGCAGTGTGCATACCAACAGAAGAACACCCTCTATCTCACCACCAGAAGACACATGCACGATGCAGTAAGCTTGACGCAACTAGGGACAAAAGACACGCAAAGGTCTGAGACGTTAAAATTAAAAGCTTCGGAGTACGGTAATGAACGAAGCCCTCATAACTTGCCCTGACTGCGTCTCCCACAACCAAAAGTGGGTACCGCCACCCATGGCCGCCATAAAAGGAAGGCTTCGGCGTCCTGAGACGGCCTCCAGAGGGCCGCCTATGTTTTTAGATCAGAAGGGGCAAGTGCCTCTAGTGCCCTCCCCTTGGATCCGTCCCTGCGGACCGCTGTGATGCTTAAAGTTAAAGCTTAAGAAAAAAAGAACTATACAAAAATTCAGTCTAATTGCCCCTCGCCAAAACAAAGTCTGTTGAAAAAAATCGGAGGAAGAGATTGTCGAGCCCTAGGCTCGCTCCCCCCCCCCCCATCATTAAAAAAGTTATAATAACCCCTGCGTGGTGGTACTGGCAAAACCACATGCTGATCTGAGCTTGTTGTTCGTGTTGCGAGCCCACCATACGGGCTGGTCCATTAGTGCTATTTCAGTTCAACAGATAATTTGGCTCCGATCTTCTGGTCAGGCATGCATATACATCTTTTCGTATGGAGGTCTTTGAAACGCTGGCTCCGTGCCAGGGGGGTTCCAACCCGCCAGCCCCCAGCTGATACCATACAGGTCGCTGTCTCTGGGACCATCAGCCCGGGCGCAATGGACCCAGAACCCCTGCCGTCGTATCTCCACGTTGCAGGGATGTTGACACCTCATGACTGCAGGAATATAAAAGCCGCCATCTGAAAAGCAGTAGTGTGGTACTTCTGTTCTCGCGCGGTAGTTCCGTCCAGAATTCTAATCAAACGGTTGCATTTATATTGCCTGTCCCAGCTTTTCTAGCCGTGTGCTCTGTGAATCACATTCTAGATGGCATACTTCAATCTGCAGATGTTATTTGGATACAGACCTCAGGTTCTTCCTCTCCATAATACTGTGTTATCAGCATCACTCTGGATGGACACGGACACGGACACGGACGGTCACGGAATGGACATGGAACGGACACGGCGTTCACTTTGTGTGCATCGCCCGAATTAATGTTCCACGACCCGGGCTCGATCCCTTCGCACGAACGTTCTCCAGAGATTTTCCCAGGGCGACGCCAAACAGGTCCCTAGCCCGCGCACATGCTGACCGCGGCTAGAACACCCCGGCAACACCCCATTCCGGTAGCCAACAGCGTAATCGAAACGGGGGTCAGACATCCCTGGCAGAAGGAGCGCTTCACGAGGGACCAAAGGGCTTAACCGCCATCCAAACTTTAGAAAAAAGTAGCATTGGTCCTTGAGCCATTGAGCGTTAACTGGAATGCAATCACCACAAACAGCTATCGGCCCCCGGTCTTGGTGGGCCTCCCATTTGGCCCATGTCCAGTAGTCCTCCCGCCCCCAGAAGTCCCCACCGCATCCAGCGAACGAGGTGGAAGGGGGGGGGGGGGGGGGTCGGGTCGATAGGGCCCAGACTGGTCGCCGTCAGCGCCGCCAAGCGGCCGTCCCGGTACTACTGGCAAGGGCGCGGAGGAGCTCGCTGGCGTGTAGTTTGGGGGGGGGGGGGGGGGGGGGGGGGGGGGTGGGGGGAGGGGAAGAGCATGATGAGCCGGCCCAGCCGCCCCTGGGAGCAGGACGGCCTACTGGCCCGGAAGGGTGACCCTCACAGCAAACCCACCAGGGGCAGCGGTGCACCTGCCGCACTAGTGCCACGCGACGCCAGTTTGCAGCAGAGCACCAGTCTGGACACTGGCGCTCCGCACCCTCGCGTGCCGCGGGTCGAGGATTTCAGCAGCCAGGCCCGGCAGGACTCGTTAACTGGTGAAACATTCACACGCCTGAGTGAGTCTCTCGTAATGCGAGGCTCAATGACCAGCATTGCTGCCGGGGTGCGCGATATCCGCGGACGCCACCCTTGAAGCCGGGTGCTGCGACTGTCAGCGCTGGGCAGGGTTCAGCCGAGCAAGCGACTGTCAGCGCTGGGTAGAGCTCAGCCGACCAAGCGACTGTCGGCGCTGGGCAGGGTTCAGCCGACCAGCGACTGTCAGCGCTGGGTAGAGCTCAGCCGACCAAGCGACTGTCAGCGCTGGGCAGGGTTCAGCCGACCAAGCGACTGTCAGCGCTGGGCAGGGTTCAGCCGACCAAGCGACTGTCAGCGCTGGGCAGGGTTCAGCCGACCAAGCGACTGTCAGCCCTGGGTAGGGTTCAGCCGACCAAGCGACTGTCAGCCCTGGGCAGGGCTCAGCCACCATGTGTCCCGTGGGCACGAATCCAATAGCTGAGGAAAACACAGTCTTTAATATTTACACTGTATTATGTCTCGAAAATAAAACAGTAGCAAAATGTGAAAAATCAACACATATTAATAAGTACACTCGGATCAGGCCGCGTAGTAGATACTCCAAAATACATTCCACATCAGTAATAAAATATATGCAAAGTTCGTCACGTGCCCTCAGACCCTGCCTTACAACTGAGCAAGATCTCCAACATCGAAAAGTAATTGTTTGTACACAACAAAAAGCTCGCACAACACAGACTGTGGGACGTTGGTGGCCGTGCAGGATGAAAGTGACGGTGAAGTATCTAATTTACATCACATTGGGGTATATACATAGGACATAGCACTACAATCTATATAAGTATTTGCATTAATCATAAATTTCCATTGTATTATTACATTTACGTATTTGTTCGATAGTTGTTCAGCGAATACTCATGGAATGTGCACTGCCGACCCACCCGTAAGGAGAGCGGACGTGCTTATCAGCGTCCTACGGGCCGTCTGCCCGGCTACACCGCTAGCGATAATAAGACTTCAGGTACTAGTTGGGGCTACAAGCGAATTCCCGGTACGTGCCTGCCGACACTCGGCGGCTATAGTAGAAAGGGGGAGGGGGTGACGGGCCACCAACGCCCGACCTCACACGCCACGCCAACATCCATTGATTCCGGCGCCACCTCTAACATCCAGGAGTATGTACAGCGACGCGCGGGGCTGGGCCGGCAGGCCGAGCCCCGTCAGCGGCCGCCGCGGTGATGGGCCGGCCGCCCCGGCCCCCGTCAGCGGCCGCCGCGGGGCTGGGCCGGCCGCCCCGGCCCCGTCAAGCGGCCGCCGCAGGGCCGGCTCTTGGCTTGCGTCGCCGCATTCCGACGGGGCCGGTCGATGCTGTGCCGCGGCCGCTCTCAGTGGGGCTGGGGCCGACAGCCCCCCCCCCTCTCTCGGCGCCTCACGTGACCTGAGCTGAGCCGGCGTCACTGCCGTGCCCCCGGTCGCGCCTGTTCTGAATTGAGACGAGAGCTCGCATGCATAGCGCTACATACGGGGGCGACGCTACCACGACGGGCGGCCACACACTTCCACCTCCAGCAGGATCGACGTATTTGCATACGTTTGAAGGAAGGCAATGAAGGCCCAGTTATTGCCGCTGAGTCGATGGTGCAAAGTAACTTCATTGTCGTGTTTTAAGGCATCAACGACGTAAAAAAGTACAAAACGTTGAAGTTACTGGGAGGAATCACGACACAAAGTACTAGGGTTGTCTAAGGTACAAACCGCCAGCGCGATGCCAGACGGCGGGACATCTAAACGGGCAACGCAAAGGTACCACAACAATTTTGGAAGACTATTACTCATCTAGCAACCAAACTGGTGTGGAGGCAGTAACCACAAAAATAAACACCTACACTCTACACAGATTCACGTCCCTGTACGAAAATAATCTCGTCCGTCACTCGCACCATCCGCAACATATATGAGCTATCGTAAGAAAATAAAACAGTTTTGTGCTCCGTTTCATTCTGTTGGTGCCTGCGCCCGGCCACAACGGCGGCGACGGCGGCGGCGGCGGCCGGCTATGGTCCGCTAACAGCGCTGTTGCCGCCGACCGGCGTGGCGCGCCTCGCGGAGGCCGGCGGCGGCCACGACGATGGCGGCGGCGGCGGCCGGCTATGGTCCGCCGGTAGCGCTGTTGCCGCCGGCCGGCACGGCGCGCCCCGCGGACGCCGGCGGCGTCCGCAGTGCGGTCCGGGCGGCGCGCGCGAGCGAACGATCGATGCACGCCCCGGGCTGGCGGCCGGCCAAGTCGCCCCGAAATATCGACGCTGGTGGACGAGCGGCCGCCGACGGCCAGGACACGGCTGGGCTCGCCGGCGGAGCGACTGAGTATTTTACAACCGTGAGTCGAACGTAAAACAGGGGCGCTCCGGCGGGCGGCGGCGGGCCGGCGCCACTCCACACCTTTGTGCGAGGCGAGCCGCCCCACAACGGCGGACGCTGTCTCACTCACATGCACGCGGTCACTCGGGAAGGCGAACGGGACCCTACGGTCGGAGAAACCTGCATCGACGGGAAAGACCACTTTCCTAGACGCTGGAGCGTCACTCGAGGCCGGCCAGGCTGACGGTGACGCACACTGAGCCGACCGGGCGGATGATGACGTCACTCGGAGCCGGTGAGGCTGGCGGGGCTGGTGCGCTTGGAACCGATGGGACCGAAGGCGGTGCCGTCGAGCGGCGGCGGCGTGGCCGTCTCAACGCCCGAGTCCGAGTTGAGCGTCTCGCTGGAGCCGTTGGAGGAGCCGTCCCGCGCCGTGGCCGGGGTGCCGGGCGCATCCCAGGCGAGCGCCGCCGGCAACCGGTACAGCAGGCCGGCCAGGCCGTGTCCGTCGGCCGAGCCGCGTCGGCCCGGCACCGGCGGCGGCTCTGTCGGCAGGCTGGCCGTGCGGCCGCGCACGTCCGTCCTCTCTCGCCCTGGCTCCAGCTGCGGCTGCGCTGCGGCTGCGGCTGCGGCTGCGGCTGCGGCTGCGGCTGCGGCTCCGGCTCCGGCAGCGCGAGGCCGCGCAGACACGCGCTCAGGTCGGCCAGCGGGCCAGCCACCGCGCCGAATGATGGCGGCGGCGGCGGCGGGGGCGGCAGCGGAAGTGGCGGCGGCGGCACGCCCGTCCAGCTGCCGCCCAGGCCGGTGCCGCCGAGCGGTCCCAACAGCCCAGTGTCACCGTCGTCTAGGCCCAGGTAGGGCAGACCAACGGCGGCGGCGGCGGCGGTGCCGAAGGCGCGCGGCGTCGCCGCCGGCCGCAGCCAGCTCCTCGCAGCGAAAACTTTCCACCCGGGCTGCTGATGTGCATCTGGATGGCCTGGCGCGCCTGCTCCACGTCGGCCTGGCTGACCCCACCACCTCGAAGATGGGCCGGTGACGGCGCGAAGGCGTCGTGATGTACGTGCTTGTGTCCTGCTGGATGCGCTTGATGGTGGCGCCCTTCTGGCCCACCACCAGGCCCACGAACTCGTACGGCACCTCCACCGACACGGTGACGTCACCCTCGCGCTTGGGCGGGCCCAGCGCCGGCGCCGGGCCGCCCGGGTTCTGGCGGCGCGCCTCGCGCAGCTGGCTGAAGTGCTCCGCCGCCGCCAGGATCTTCTTCTTGGCGAAGCCCACGTCCTCCTTGCGACCTGGCGGTGTGGGAAGGCTATATGGGTCCAGTTCACTGCTGACGGGTACGTTTGGTTCGCGAGCGCGCCGTAGCCGTGGCCTAATGCCAGGATAGGTAGTCACAGGTGGCACGGGATGAGCAGGTGGCGCCGACGGCGGCGCAACACGACAAAAGGTGAACGCCGAGCGAAACTTGGTCTTGTGTTCCTGACATCGCAGCAAACGTACGTCATACCAAAACGACTGGGCCACGCCGATTTGTGCCCGGTCGGTAAGCGCCGAAACAAAAAATAAAGTTCGCATCATTAAAAAAGACTGAAAACGGCGTGACAGTTAAGTGGCAATGCAATGTACGCCCAGGCAAAACATGACAACGGCAGCTGCTGCCATCAGTCAGCATTGGCATCAAGCCTATTAAAAAAATGCGGTCCGGCAGACGAAAGTGATTCAAGAAAATGGGACAAACGCCAAACCAAAGGATTTGCGAGGATTGGGCGAGGACAACATTCGTTTCCTCCATCCCCGTTAGGGGCAATTTTACGCAGGCACATCAGAACAGACAACAATAAGACCATTCTGATAAAACATCTACGCGTGCTTCACCACGGACAAGGACGGCGAAAGCTATAAAGCAGCAAAACCGAGCGTAACCTCGTTGAAGCAGGACTGTAAAACATTAGTCAACCGTGCCAAACACAGAACGTTTTACAAATAAATGCTGATGAGCTAATAAACCAAGCAGTCATAACCTTGACTTTGAGAATAGCATTTATCGCACCGACAGCAATTATTGATAGAGGTCTCCCTTGTCAGATGCCGCCAGCACGCAGAACGAAGCGAAAACAGATGCGTCCACCACGCGATGGTGATGCCGCAGGCCACGCCGCGTGGCGTACCTGTGATGACAAACACCGGCTCTTCGTCCCGCTTCGGCGTCTTGATGTACGTGTTGGTCTCAGCCCGGATGTTCTTAATCTTTCCCCCTGAAACAGACAGCGGGCGTGAATCATGCTGTGCGGAAACGCAACATGCGGCGCGGGGGCTGACAGCACAGCCGTCCGCGGTCTCAGAGCCTTCTGACAGCCCGGGCAGCGCTCAGCATATGGATAAGATGGCGAGGACAGGAGACAGGCAAGGTTGATTTATCTTACGTGTGGGAAGTCCGACCCGGCACATGCGACGACATTCATGTGTTTTTGCCTCATCACGTTAGGACACCATTCTCTTCTTTTTTGCCCGGGTCGTAAGCAAAAAAAAACCGACTACGTCATCATTTCGTCATTAGCATTACTAGGCGTGATTGAGGCTGATGCATCACAACACAGACGACCGGCGCGGTCAGGACGCACGGCGGGCCGCGACCGCCCGCGTGCAGCACGCGCCGGCGCAAGTCATCCCGCGAGCGTGCAGCACGCCCTGCAGCCGCGTACAGCGCGGCAGGGAGAGCGCCGCCAGCTATGAGCCGCTACAGATCGGCTTATTGAGACGACCACTCTGTGTTTCTAACTTCCTAAGCTATCGGGCTCCTCTGCTCCTAATGACGAGCGTTCTCATCGCTTGGTCACCGTTCGCCACGTCATAGTATACTGCAGGCATTTTGCCGAGTCCTTCGAGTCCTACTTAACCGCGTTCGCACGGTGACCGAGTAGCCAACGCGTGAACATCAAAACACAGCGTCTGCAAGCGGGCATGGTCATCAGAACAACGGCTTCAGTCGCCAGTTCTTCCGGTATACCTCATGCAGTTATACTGACATTTGAGACCGCATTCCGTATTCAAAGAACCCTTCGTCACCGTTCTGGAAGTCTAGCATGCTCCAGCTATCACGTAAAACGCCAACATAAGCATATTTAGTTAGACGCGTCCCACGTCGAATGAAGAATTCTTTGACTGCCTATCTGCCGAATAAAAAAACAAAAACGGTGCACCACTTGAATCCTTCTTTTCAAAATCTGCAAGTTTTTCTTGCTCCAAGTTAGCATCTGTTATGAAGCATACCTTGTTCTCACATAAACCAGTGTAAACGCCGGCGTCTCCAATCAGTCCTTGGTGTTTGGACCATCCTCCTGATCTGCCAGCACGCGCCAACCACGTCCTGCACGTCCTCCGACTCCTCCCCGAGCCTCGGTCGCGCCCGTCCTGCACGTCCTCTGGACACCTCCCCGCGCCACATCCTGCACGTCCTCTGAACTTCTCCCCAGGCCTCGGCCGCGCCCGTCCTGCCCTCTGGACTCCTCCCCGGGCCTCGACCGCGACCGTCCTGCACGTCCTCTGAACTCCTCCCTGCGCCACGTCCTGCACGTCCTCTGGACTCCTCCCCGCGCCACGTCCTGCACGTCCTCTGGACTCCTCCCCAGGCCTCGGCCGCGCCACGTCCTGCACGTCCTCTGAATTCCCCCCCCCCCCCCGAGCCTCGGCCGCCCTACGTCCTGCATGTCCTCTGGACTCCTCCCCGGGTCTCGGCCGCGTCCGTCCTGCATGTCCTCTGAACTCCTCCCCGCGGCACGTCCAGCACGCCCTCTGAACTCCTCCCCAGGCCTCGACCGCACCACGTCCTGCACGTCCTCCGAATTCCCCGCGAGCCTCGGCCGCGCTGCGTCCTGCACGCCCTCTGGACTCCTCTCCGGGCCTCGGCCGCGCCATCGATCATGGCCACACCCGCACATGACCACAGGCGTCATCGGCCGGCGAAGCGACCGGCGGCCGCTCTGCAGCCGGGCCAGCTGGGGAGCTCGGCTACAGTGCACGCCGCGTGACACAACTCGCCAGTGCGCGTAACGGCTCTCCACACACCGCAGAGCAGTGGAACATTGGCATGTTTTCCCGGTATGTTGCATACACCGTCGCCATCTATCGGGACCGGTCGTCATAATATAGCCAGCTCATGGCAAGCCAAGCCAGCCTGAGCCCAGCGACTGCAGTTTCATCTCTTACGTGATGCGTCGTCATCTCTTACCATTCTGACTTCCTCACTACCCACATCCAGGCGATCGGGAGCGCCGCGCCACGAGCCAACGGGCCGCAGCCAGCGTTATAACGCACACTCCATCCCTGCGCAAAACAATAATGAAAGTCGCACGATCCGCCAGGGAACGACTGCCAACATGCACAATGACCACGCGATAACTATGCAATTAAATGACTTTCCAGCCAGTGGTAAGAAACCCGTGCTTCCACGAAGCTGCTTCAAAGCCTGTGGTAACCTCGGCCCAGTACTGCGCGACACTTTCCCTCTCCGCCTCCTCTCATTCGTCTGCACATTTCATTAAAGTTATTATGTTCTGCACCCGACAACAATGTTGCGGGCTCCATGGTAGTTTACCCGGTTGTCTCGGTTGAGCAGGTACGTGAGGTCGTAGCAACGACAAGAACCAGTTTATAGGCAGGTTGCCACTGGAGTATATAACCCGGGTGAAAATAATTGGACCGGCCGTTAAATCGGGCTTTAAGCGTATAAAACTGCAGCATGCTCTTCCTGTTCATTTCGTCTCTCTCTCCCTCTTTTGTCGGCAGTTCTCCTTCCACGACGCAATAATTATGTTAAGTTCTGACCTTGGCAAAGACACCATGAGAGACAAGTGCGCAATGACACTTTCGTCATAGAAACGCTAGCCCATAACATTGGGACCTAAGCCGAAAATACAGAAACAGTAAGATATCAGTTGTTTGGGGGCTTTTGGGCTTAAACCTGTAAAAAAACTCACTTTCCGTCTATTAAAAACTAAAATCAATTTGTTTCGGGGTGGACCAGGTCGTTTTACGCTGCAAAGTGACTGAAGGGCAAACATGAGAGGATTGAAAACTGACAGGCAAATACAGGCATATGTAGACAACGACGTACGTCGGACAAGACAAAGACAGGCAAATACAGGCATATACAGACAACGACGTACGTCGGACAAGACAAAGACAGGTAAATACAGGCATATACAGACAACGACGTACGTCGGACAAGACAAAGACAGGCAAATACAGGCATATACAGACAACGACGTACGTCGGACAAGACAAAGACAGGCAAATACAGGCATATACAGAAAACGACGTACGTCGGACAAGAAAAAGACAGGCAAATACAGGCATATACAGACAACGACGTACGTCGGACAAGACAAAGACAGGCAAATACAGGCATATACAGACAACGACGTTCGTCGGACAAGACAAAGACAGGCAAATACAGGCATATACAGACAACGACGTACGTCGGACAAGACAAAGACAGGCAAATACAGGCATATACAGACAACGACGTACGTCGGACAAGACAAAGACAGGCAAATACAGGCAAATACAGACAACGACGTACGTCGGACAAGACAAAGACAGGCAAACACAGGCATATACAGACAACGACGTACGTCGGACAAGACAAAGACAGGCAAATACAGGCATATACAGACAACGACGTTCGTCGGACAAGACAAAGACAGGCAAATACAGGCATATACAGACAACGACGTACGTCGGACAAGACAAAGACAGGCAAATACAGGCATATGTAGACAACGACGTACGTCGGACAAGACAAAGACAGGCAAATACAGGCATATACAGACAACGACGTACGTCGGACAAGACAAAGACAGGCAAATACAGGCATATGTAGACAACGACGTACGTCGGACAAGACAAAGACAGGCAAATACAGGCATATACAGACAACGTTCGTCGGACAAGACAAAGTTGAATGGCGAACGACGAGCAGGCGCCCCCACGGTTCAACATACAACCGTATATCAGAAACATTAATCAGACATTCGTGCATTGGTAAATCTAGGTAGTAAATGAAGAAGACAAGACAATAGCATAACTAACGACCGCTGCGTAGGTAAGAATACAACAGACAAGCCGCGATGGGAATCGAACCTACAACCATCGGTTATGCTCGCCGCATCAGCAATCCACACAGTCACTCTAAATGAGCTGTCACATCACTACGGTTGGGCTCGGGCGAGCTTGCTCCGTCCCGACCCGAGCGTGACGTGTATTACACCGAGTGACACGCCGAGGCAGGACCAGCTGCAATCAAGGCGCAGCTGGAGGCCATAAAGACGCCCTGTGTGGTCGGCCCCCAGAAGCCTTTAAAGCTCCACATCCGGCGTGCTGCTGCGCGAAGCGGCAGAGGGGAGGGGAGGGGAGGGGAGGGGCAGCTTTTCCTGGGCCATGGCGCGGCATCAAGCAACAGCGCACTGATGTACACACGGGCAGATCCACCGTGTGGGTCGGGCTAAAAAACCATCTCCGGTCCAGCGCATCGCTGGCTGAAGAGGCCGTTGACGCTGTTGACCGCCTACATATAGTTTGCACAGTCTGCACACAATGTGACTGATGCCATATGCGCGTGAGTGCGGTGTGCTGTTACGCGCACCATAAATGTCGGCAAAAATTACATGAGTTAGGGATTACGCCTCAGCCGCACACCTAACTGAGCCCACCGGACTGCTCCAATATCACGTCATATGCTGTCAGAAGAGCTGAAGGCTCAGCGCGTGCCAGGCATTTCGTCAAAGGCACGAGCACAGCCAGGAAAAGGGGCCCAAGGGACCTACCCTTATGAGACGCGATTGCTTTTATTTTCACCAAATGGCTCCAACAGAAAGTTTTAAAAATACAGCGTGACGCGTTCTCGCTGAAGTCCACTCACGAAAATCCCTGACTGCGCCCCTGGTTTAGGGAATTTATCAATATTTTACGGTAATTCACTTCCACCTCTTCAGTCGTCTGCCGTGCGTTTTCCTCAAACACCTCGTGGGTGGCGGAACGATATCAAGACGTCCATCTCTTTACAGTACAAACATTGGCCCACCCTAGTTCTGGAAGGCTATTGACCCCCAGTGGCTCCGGCCTTTTTACCATCGGATTCCTTACAAAGCTACCACGAAACCCTGCTTCCAGTTGACTTATAAACTTTCCCCTGGCCTTTGTCGGCTGGCGCAAGAACCCCCCCCCCCCCTCACGAGCAACAGCACACCTACGCGGCATCTTCCCTCCCCGTCACCCCTCAGCAGACCCGCACCTCTCGCCCAGTGCCAATCAAGGACGGCAGTCGACGCCGCGGAGAACGCACGGAACCCCGTCCGTGGCCAGCCGGCCGCCCATCCACGCTTCACCGTACGCCGCCGCTCGCTCCCACGATCGCCCGCGTCCAGCGCCCTCCCCCGCCACGGCGCCCGGGGCACGATAGGGTTCAAGGGCAGCCAGGGCGGGCGGCGCGGCGCGGCTGCCCGGCACCCACGTGGTTGCGCGGTGGGCCGGCCGCCCCCCCCCCCCCCCCGGCCCTTCCGTCCCCTCCGCGCGGTTCCGAGACGGCCGGCTCCGACCCGGTCAACAATTACCCTGTTTACATGGGCAGCTGTGATTCGAATTAAGCCGGGACCCGTCCTCGATCCGAACTATCCGGCCCATGTATACACTCACGCGCCGTTCCGCTGATTCGAATCGTGCGCCGGAGGAAATCCCTTCCCGTGAGAGGATCATCCGTTCAGGAAGGGATTTCGTCCGAATTATCGGCCGTCAGCTGTCTAAACAAAAAAAAAGAAAAATGCCTGGCGCACGCAGTTCTGTTCATAGCCATTTCAGCTTTGTGCGGTGTTACCGCTTTTCCACGGGTTTTTAGCTATTGCTCGAGACGGTTCAAGTCCAAGATGGTAAGGGAAAAGAGAAGGAAGGTGAAGTTGACATCATGCTGCTAAAACTACTCTTATTATTGAGGGCCTTGAGTGGCTAGCACCACAGAAATGCTCACGTAATTTAGCCTTGCTAGGCGCTTGATCTATGCAGACAGCAGGCGTCGACGGTGTTTGGTGCTATCTTTGCGCCTAAAGGTTAGATTAGCTTACATCTGGGGCAGGCTCCATGCGTCCAAAAGCCAGATGGAGGTAATATGGTTATTTTATATAGCTTTGACTTGTTCTCATTTTAATTTTGGATTGTTCAAAATTCTTGCAGAGAATGCCTCCAAGTTTCGTTCATTAAGTTAATACCTTAAGTCCCCAGGGGTGTTTTTGCAGATGTTCCGTAAATTAGGATGCTGGTTGCTTGTCAGTTTAATTTGTGTGAGAAAGGTAGCTTAAAAATTGCTGCATGATATGACGGATGAACAAGTATAGATCATTGCAGTCAGCTCGGAATGTGAACTTTTTTAATGGTAGGACCGAAATTGCCCAATGATGGGGTCAAAACAGCAAGAAAGCAAATCTGAACACTGGATGAAAATAGTTGTCATCATTACTCTGCTAAATCCAAGTTTGTGTGTTCCATGTGCAGGAAAACAGTGCATAAACTAACACCTAACACGATGGCACATGCTGCATGGAGAACATGTCTGTGTTGCATATCATCACCTGTTTTTGTGCTGGTGATTAAATATGTCACCTTGGTGCTTTTTTGTGATGGGTGTCTTTGCAGGCCACTAGGTAGGTAATTCAACTGTTCAACAATTCTTGCAGGGAGTACCAATAGTTTCTTTCATTAGGTGAATGCATAAATGCCCCAGGATTGATTTTGCAGACATTCCTCCTGTGACTTGAACATTTGGTTGACCACCTATTGGCAGGAGGGATGTGCTGGATATTGGTGACTGGCTTGTCAAGGAAATATGAAGTTACGTCACACTGGTAGACCAACTGGCAAGGAAGCGGGGGCTGGAATATTTGTTTTTGATGCAATTAGGCTGTTTGTTGCTTGTTGGTTTAATCTGTGTGAGATAGGTAACTCAATAATTCCTGCATGATGCAAAGGATCAACAAATATAGGCAATAGATTATTGCAGTCAGTGCAGAATGTGAACTATTTTTAATGATGGGACCAAAATTGCCCAGTGATGGTTCCAAAATGTCAAGAAAGCAAATGTGAGCACTGGATGAAAATAGCTGTCATCAGTACTCTGTCAAATCCAGGTTTGTGCATTTCATGTGGGAGAAAACAGTGCATAAACTAAGTAAACCCAACATAATGCCACATGATAAGCAGAGAACATCTGTGGTGCACATCATTACCTGTTTTTGTACTGGTGAGTAAATATGTTACCTTGGTGCTTTTTTGTGACATGTATCTTTGCAAACCATGAGCTGGATAATTGAGCTGTTGTTGTAATTAATCATTTGTTGTGAATTTTGAGCCCAGATTGCTTTTGTCATGACAGCTCTGGGGCTGGTTCACATGTTATGATCTTTGGACTGTGCGAACACAGCTGTTTGTGCCACCTAGCCATCAGTCCATATCAGCCAATGCTGTTGACTGCAAGGATATCAAAGCAGTTTTTCAACCCTATTATGTCAAGAAAGCAAATAGCTGCATTCTGACTTGCCAGTCCATGCCAAGTCTAAATGGCAATGCTGCCCTCAGGTACTGATGATGCATTGGATGGGGAAAGACAACATAGTTACACAATTTTTGCCACTAACTATGTAGCATTCATGAGTCATTTCTGTAGCTTAGCTCACTGTTGCAGGCTGCTCATAAATGCATTAGTGTGGGAGTAGGTAATGTGTTTCTTGGGCTGCGCAAAGTAGATGACATGATGCTGGGTGGCATACTGATATGAGTGTGGTAAGTTTGTGAGTGTCATTGGCCAATACAAGAAAATACTGATTTCCTGCTAGCCAAAGTTTCCCGCTAGTAAAAAATTGCATATAACACTGCTTATGTGACAGATTTGGCAGTGCTGACTGCGCAACTCTTGTGTTTCAAGTGTTATGGCTTGTGCTGTAGCTATAAAGCCTATGAGTCCCGCACATATCATTTTTCCAACGGAGTCCATCTTCCTCCTCGCCCTCAAAGCTGTCTGGCGCCCACCATGGCTCGTGACATTCGCCATCCATACGCAGAGTACCTGCTTTTTTCTTCTTGTTTTGTTCAGTTCGCCTCAAAAGCGCAGTTTTCGCCCATAATCCGTTCCTTGATTCGAACTAAGCGGGATCGAACTATCGACCGTTAATCCGACGTAAAGCCGGTTTCGCCCATGTAAACGCCCCTCGCCGAGAGGGTTAACGTCGCATGATCCGTTCCGATCTTAATTCGAATTATCCTCGGCTGCCCATGTAAACCGGGTAAATGCGCCTCAGTGGTTAGCGGATAGTGCGCCGACGGTCAGAAGAGCGCGATTTTCCCGGGCCCGGCGTCTGGAAAAGGTCGAAATTTAGAGCGCCGGCACTTCGAGAGGGTTTGGGTTGGGGGGGGGGGAAGCGATTTTCGGCAGCCACCGGCTTGGAGCGCGTCGCTTCAGAGGGCCATTGAGGCCCGACAGTCCCGCGCCCGGCAGTCGGCGGCGGCCCGGCTGGGCCGCCGGCCGGCCGCGGTGAGAACAACAGACTTGCGCCGGGCGGTCCCGGACGGACGGCTGGGGACGCGCGCGGGGAGCACACAACCAGCAGCGGGGCAGCTCGAAATCCCACTAGCCGCGCTCCGGGCAGAGCGCCTGGTCACCACGTGCGGCGCGTTGTGTACCACGACGCACCGAAAAAGGAAACGGTCGATACGACTGACGCACGAAAAGAACCAGCTGAAGCCCCAAACTACATGCGCGCTTTGCTTCTATTAAACATTATAGTTATTATATTAGGCAGCGCGCATTTTTAAGTTCCAGTCCTTCCATAGCTCACAGCTAACGCACGGGCCAAACAATGCAACCAACAAGGCAAATGCGTTCAGCATTTCCGAAATAATTTATAAGAGAGTAAATTGCACCCCAATGCCATGTCAGGCGAACACTGCCCGCCCGCGTGGTTGCAACATAAATACAACCAGACTATATCAGCGATGTTCTTTATCTGTTAACGCGGTGTCCTACGGACTGCTTGCAGGATCCCAATGACCTCTTGTGGTTGCAACGAAACATCAGTTGCCCACGCACCAACTCGAAAGTCGACAAAGAGCACGCGCATCAGCGTGGTTAATATTCCAACCGTGAGGAAGCTGTTTACGCTTGAAGAAGTCGTTTGCCTCATATTCTTACGTATACGCGCCACGTTTGTATGAACACTTCAACGGAGGTGGCCATCGCGCCGTCCGTAGATACTGAAGTTGAATGCAAGTGGTCAACGGGTTATGGCACGTTCACACGGGTGCTTTCTACCTGCCAACGGAGTGTCAAAGACATGCGGCAGTTCACGAGAAAAGGGGTGACAAATAATACATACCGGCGGAGGCTCAAACTTGGATCCAAGAACGCTTACTCGTCCCACTTTTAAGTCACTTAATATCTAAACGTCCGCTCAAGCTATCTCAAATATTCAAGTCCATAGGAAAACTGCACTCGACAAACCCCGGCAAATCGTTTAAAACGTGATACCACGGCCACGTAAACACTCACTATAAACCTTACGCGGGGTATAAGACCAGCCGGAAGCCAAACCAGGGCCACCCCGTTTAAGTCCGATAATTCGACCGACCTGTACCCGACTCACTACTAAAACACGTCGTGAGGCGTGGGGGAAGCGCTGCGATACCAGGCACAGACATGTCCCACCTCGTAACTCATCCCGAAACCTTGGTAATGGAGCCCAGACACGCCAAGAGCACACACCAACGAGGTCTTGGGGCACTCAAGACGCATCGTCTCCGAGTTAACGGACTTTCAAACGTATAGTCTGATCCGTGCGTTCGAAAGTCCGTCATCCATGACAGTTCAGAAGGCAAAGGTTCACTTCAGGCTATACATTAAGGCAGGGCAGCATTTCCCCAAAGCGGGGTCTCAAACTGCTGTATACGACGGCCTCAAATGGCATAATGGCGGAACTGTCCTTGCAATGCGTTGTCCCGACATCTGGCGATGACATCCAACCAAACGCAACTTAGACCTCAAATGGTCATAAAAAGCCAACAACGCGAGATCTGTAGCCAAAGCACAATCCAAGAATCGAAATCCTCCGTGCGTATTAAATCTAGGCCAGCATATCCAAAAGCGTCGAAAACCAATTTGACAAACGGCATTTGGGACACCAAACGGCTGTAACATGAATACTTAGTCCGCGACAATGTCCAGCAGCTCACAGTCGCTACCCACGGCTGGTTGGCAATCTGCGTTCGTCGCCTGCCCGTGAGCATATCTTCTGCTTTCCATCTACGGCGCAGGACCGTCACGGTGGTGTCTCTCGTTTCCGCAATGCGAGGCGCTCTTCACTCATATGGCGTTCACGAGTTTATTCATAACTCAGATTGGTTCATCACTGGCTAGTTGTGTTTGGCAGCGTTCATAATTTTTGCCGACGACGATGAAGTTGTAATGATCGACATTTGTGGTCGCTGTAGTTGATGGTGACTATCTAGTATTTTTGTTTTGTTTATTTTATGTTTGTAAAATTTATTTGCTAATCATAGATTATTTATCTCGCGACGGTGAAGCAGCGCAAGACAAATAATATGGGCGGCTCCTGGGCACACAAAGCTGGGCTACACACCTGCGTCCTATTCATAGTTCAGCACTGTGTCTCGGTTGGTGTCGTAGGGTGCTGTACTCGACACCGGTTCCACAAAAGGTGACATCACCCGCTTCCCAATCGATTTCTGACGCGGCTAAGTGTCGGACGGTTATTAGACGGTGCATTGGCATATGCCGTGTCTGCGGCTGAGGTGAAACGTTTCTTTTTCTTTTTCGCGGCGACGGCAGCTGACAAACTGTCACCATGTGGGAGGATCAGGGTACGCACTAGGTTCGCACGGGTGGCGTGCAGCCTCTCGCAATCATCCAGCTTTACGTGTCCAATGCTCCTTAAATTGATGGCATGCTAACTCCACATCGCACCGTGGCACGAAAACCACACATAATCAAACGGCTTGGACGCTCGAACAGCTTGAACGCACATGCCCTGAAACTGAGGCAGCACAACATTTCAAAGGAATATTCGACATTTGAAGATATTGATGCAAACACCAGATACAGCAAAATAAGCCCACTTATACCTGTTGGTACCCTTTAAAGTGGACAAGACTGCTCTAGACATCATAATTTATCTTTTACGGTTCGGAGTACGTTGTTTGATAACGTCATCGTACTTCGCACAACACCGGCTGATCGCCAGTTGACGACCATTGTATCTAGAAAGCGCGCTCATGAACGACAGGTATGAACGACTCACCAATTATATCTGTCTTGGCGATGATCGTCGGATGGCCAATGGAATGGCAGGATTTAAAAGGCGTTATTGTGACGTCATGGATGCGTGGGTGACATTGAAAGTCCGCACGAAATAGTCTGTACATCTTCACACGACATGTGGGTCAGAAAGTAAGGGGGTTTACGTCTTGAGGGTAGCGCTGTGCACTCCACCGAATAATCCTGAAGATGATTATTTCAGCTCAATATTCCACATCAATGAGGAACACCCCCTTTAAAGAATTGCACCTCTCACTGCTGCAACCTGCACGAAGCCAGGCTCTGCGCCTGCAGACGTCGGTTTCCAGACAGCATGACGGTCAGACGGAGACGCTCAAGCAGAAATCTGAATTGTTCAATTAAGCTGCCTTTGGCCTAGCTCGCAAACAACGGCTTCATGGCGTTGTATGGGGAAAAGAAATACAAAACGTGTTGCCCCGGGCCGCGACTTGATGACTCCTAACAAAGCAGAGGGGTGATGAACCAGAATTTGAGGTTCTTTCTAATGTACAAGTCATGCAAAGCCAAATGAACGTGTTTTAATGGACGGAGGTATTGAAGTGATAAGTACCTGTATGATACAGCAGTCAATTCAGTCACGGGTGAGTCCAGAGTAAACAATGAGGGCCACGCGCAGAGGAGTGTACAACGGGGAGCGTTGAACACTTCTCTGCGTTCCCATATCAAATCTTGGCGTTTTTACATGCAAGTGAGTGTTGATGGTTAAAAAATCGATAAGACAAACAAGCAGCAGTAGACTGAAGACACTCGATGCTGTTGTCACGCAATAAATCTCTCGCAACTCCGGAGTGCCAAAATGTGCTTCAACAAAATTCGGAGGCACTCCCCCAAAACCAGCCCTCAGAAAGCCCACGCTTCGCGCACCCATTGTCACTTCAGGCGCTGTGAGGGCCGTGCGACTTGGCTATCACTGAACTTACTGGCACTAGATTGCATCCGGTGTTCATATCCGCTAATCACTTTCTGGTGAGACATGAGCAAAGGACCCGACTCGAAGAATGCTGAAGATGAACTCACATGGAACGGCAGACTCATGTTTAATACGTCGATGTCATGCCGCATCATCTTTTTTGGAGCGTCTCCTGCACAAACATTCCATCCAGCTTCGAACAAGCTTCACACCGAGGCGGCCGGCCGACGTTCGAACGAAAAATGCCGGAGGATGGCCCAGCGCAACATGCCGAGGCCCATCCGATGCCCACACCGACCACCGACAACCCAAACAGCCCCCGTCAAACAGCACCCCACCGGCCGCGCGGGACCTCCCTTTGTTTGACCACCTGTCCCGCACGAGCTAGAGCGCGGTGTGCGCGACGCCATGTTGGCGCAGTGCCAAGGTGGCCCCGCCGCCGGCCATGCCGGCGTGCAGATATCGTGGTTGCTTGAACTCGCGCGGGAATGGCGCAAGTTATCGCCTTGAAACGCAAGACGGTGCCGAATTGGAGACGGCAGGCGTTTTCACTTGTAAGTCTGTGCACACATCGCTCAGAAAGTATTTCTCATTTTACACTCCGGGATGACGTACGGGCGGACGAAGCCACTACTACCTCACGTAATTTTTTCCCACGAGACAAAAAGTGGGCGTGGTGCTGACACCGCATACCGCCAGGCCCCGCCCCGCTGTCTCAGCGGGCACTCACCCTTCTTTCCGACGATTTCGGCGACGTGCTCAGATGAAGGCACAGGAACGCATTCCGTGGTATTCGCTTTCATACGACAGCCCGGAGCAGGCATACCATCAGAGAAGCAGTCAATATAGAACTGGCTTCGAATGTCGTCAAGACTGCGACCGCAAGGAGCTGTGAACTGTCCGAAGTATTTGGAGTCGTTCCTCAGATCAAAATCACGCTGCAGCTCGCGAATCAAGCGGGCTGTTTTTTCCTCAAGCCAGATCCCGGGTCCTGCGTTGCTTCTTTCATTTGGAGGAGCATGCGAATTCAGCACCACGCAGTCCTCGCTGTTGGGAGCTAACTTGCCAAACATGATGTCCTTAACAAAGGTGTCCAATCCGATGCCCTGCTTATCGCCACAGAACTGCTCACACTGCTCTGCCAGCCACCGAACGGCGCGAATATATGACCGGTAGAACGGCGAACACGAGTCAACCAGGCCACAGTCCCTGCCGCTGCTTGTTACTTCCCGGTGAAATGCGCTATATCTACCGCCACGGAGGTATTCACTTTTAGACAGACTCACAAACCCATCCATCGCCTCACCCAGCGAGTACGTCCATGCACCACTCCCACACTGCACCAGCCCCGACACCGCTCCCCACACGACGCGTCTCAAATGGCGGCTATTAATAACACGCCTGAATCCGGCGCGGGGCCCAGCGCATCTCCAATCTCATTGGTCGAAGCTGCGCAGTCGCCCTAAGCGACCAATCAGCTGGCGAGAATTTACCACACGTGGTTGTTGGCGGGTTATTCGCGCGTTGTGTTCGAGCGTCTTGCATTGGAGGCGCCAATGCCTTTGAATGGAGGTGTTCTGCGGCGGAGGCGGTTTTGATCCTGTAGATATAAAAATCTCGCTGGCGTAGAAAAAATATGTTGTAAAGTCGCCAAATGAGGGAAGTCTTCTTGCTTAGCCGGAAGGCCCGCGAAATACCAAATGTAAATAGCAGACGCCGCTGCGGGTATGCGACGCGGTGGCAACGTAGTTCGTGAAGTTATTGAAGTCGTCTCGAGGATCAGCGCTAGTTATGAAGGACCGGTCATTTCCGTACCCCGGAGCTTTTCGGTTTATCCAGTTTAACCTCAGGCGGATTTTATGGCCCTACCTGTATGTATAACGTGCGCGGGTGGCCGGCTTGGTACCCGCTCGGGTGGTGGGGGGGGGGGGGGGGGGGTCAGTTTGCCCCCCTCCCCCGGATCTCGGGTACTAAGAAAGCTAGTGACACAAGATGTACAGGGTGTGTTCACCTGTGCGTGAAATCACTTCGGTCAAAGTTTCAAGGTTCCTAGGTCATGACCTTCGGGTCAAGAAGGTCAATTTCCAGGTTGGTCTCCAAAGCGCCCCCAGAACCTAGATAACTGTTTCTAAGCAAAAGGTCATATGCTCATGCAAGGTCAGTAACCTTGTTTGACTTTTTGAAGGTCAAGGTGACCAAAATCATACAAGATTGCTTTGAGTTTTGCATTTGACTAAACGACAAAGAACGCTAGGCAGTATGTTCCTAAAACAAAATGCTGACCCGGGTCATTTAAGGTCAATGACCTATTCTGATCTTTAAGAAGTCCATGGAAGGTGCATAATGCGGTTCCTGCTATCAATAAACTCGAAATGAGCACCAGAAACTATCCCGTACAGCAAGCCCTAGAGTAACAAAACAGGTTGGTTTGACCGTGGTGTGACCTTTATACCTGACCTTAGGTCAATTTAATTTGCTCATTCAACTGTTGTGTTGTCTAAGAAAGAATCTCAGAGATGAATCGCTTCGTCTAACACACCTTTGCTGGATCAGATTGAAGGATTCCCTAGAAATTGCCTTCGCTGAAACCATGGTCTGACTTTGACCTGCCATAGGTCAGCGACCTTACAAGGTACATCTAAATTGTTGGTGCCAAACGATCTGCAATTCAATTTTCCACAGCTATGCAAAATTTGGCGCGGCTACGCCGCGCCGTTCGGAAACCATCCTGGAAAAACCTTCGGGGAGGGTCAATTTGACTCCCCTATCCGAGCGCGGTTAAAACATAGTTTATCTGCCCAGCTGTTAGGTGTTATCCTGCAGTGAGAGCTAACACGACTTTACATTACGAAGGCAGATGTTCCAGTGTTGTTATGTGCACTGTTCTACAGGCAAACATTTATGCTTTGTTTCTTTCGAGCAGTGCACATCTGGCTACATTAACGAACCCAGTTACGAGATTTGGGGTCCAAGCCATTTACCCAAATTACACAGCTATTCCAATTTTACTTGTTTTTTTTTTTTTTAAAAAGTCGCAGTGCTTCCCGTGTAAAACAGTGTTACTATATCAGAGTTGTGATTTTTGTGTGAATCGCGAGAGGCGCGTGAAAATTTTGGTCTGAATTTGGCGTCTTATCACATTTTTCAGTTCAGCTATGTCATGACACCAACAATTTGCATCTGCAATTAACAGCATGATCACTATCAACAATACTCAGCAATACTCAATTGTGGTCATCAACTCATGATGAACAACTTACATTGACCAGTGGTTGCGTAATATCGAGGCTGGAGGAAAACTGCTTCAATTGGATGCATGAGAGAGCGCTGTAAACACAACGGTGAGGATGAGTTTGATGTAAATGTCGTGTAGAAAATGCATGTGCTATTAAAAGGATCGCCACATGCATGCTGCTGAGCACAATCGTGATGTGGAGAAACGCAGCGTGGTGGATTCGCCTTCCGGAATAAGTGTTTATATATTACTGATCAACACGGCCATGGCCGTTGACTTGACAGTGTCAGCCAGGCTACAGGCCAGCCGACAGTCGCGTTGTCGCATGAGACGGCAAAGGTTCTTTTGGGCCAAGCTAGTAAGAAAAAAAGAACAGAATTGGATACAAAATCCATCGCGGAAAAATCCTCTTTCCGGATTTTTTGTCTTTTTGTAGGTAATCTGTGCCTATAGTTCAAACTAACGGCGCGCACCTCCCACCAAGAACATTCCGTTACCCTTTTTTGTTTTCTTATGATACCTTGCAGCACAGCAATTCGGATCTCAACTTCAAGTAAAACAATATTACGTGTCTAGCCACCATTGGTAGAAGACCAAATGTCGATTGGAACAAAACAATTTCCACGAGGCTAAGGAACCAGTGGCGCCAATATCATTTTAAGTTGCGGGAAAAGCGTCTGGGCTTACATTTAAAGGACAAAACAAAAACCAATTATCAGACTGGGTTGTCCAATTTTGAGATGCGTTTTTCAAACATGCCGGTGTTACGCTGGATGAACTAAAAACCACAACCCATGATATGTTAAGCCTTTCCGAAGCTACCCATTGACCATTGCTTTAGTGCTTACCCATGTTTTCGTGCTGCTAAATTAAAATGCTATGAGTAGACTTGTGCCCGACTCAATTTTTTGTATTCGGCTCAGGACTGACTCACAGATTTTGGGATCCGATTCCGCTCACGACTCAAAGCCATCCCAATTGTTTTAAAATCGATTCATTTCAGACTCATGGGCTTACACTGATTTATTTGACTCATGACTCACACAACTCGCAAACTAAAAATCTGATTCAGTTCTGGCTTGCGAATATATATATATATATATATATATATATATATATATATATATATATATATATATAAATGACCCAGCGGCAAATCGGTAGTTTGAGTCTACCAAATGCAATGCAGCAAGCAATACCTCTCCTGTGACCTGTTACCAACCAACTCTCCCAACTCCTAGCTATAAGGCTAGCATATTCTTCCTGGCACCTATAGCCCAGACACATTAATAATATAGCATACAGTGTAAACTACACGGCACTTTAGACCGACATTTGGCATTCTGCGCCTGCTACGTGCCAGCCAAGTGCATTCACAGGTAGGTGATCTCATTCCCATTAGCCAGTACCAGCTATGCCGTCAACGACCAAATCAGATATGTGAACAATTTTATATAAGATCGCAGTTCTTGCAAAAACGATAAGCCAGCGTAAGTTACAGACATAATATGGCCTTATCTACTTACCTGAACTTAATAAGCATTGCTAATCACAGCTACATTTTTCACAAACCTCACAAACAACCCCAGCAAAAATCCACTGCACTCGACCCACGTTTTTCAGTCAGCAGGAACTGATCTGAGCTGGAACCTGAACAAATGTACAAGAGATAGGCTAACTCAGGCGCCGACTATGGTTTGCACCAGGACACTTTAAAATCATCTCACCAGGCCACTTTATGATAGGTTAGGAGTCAAAACAGGTTTCCGCGCTGCGTAGGGATAAGTGCTGCGCACCACTTTACTAGCATTCCAAGTTGGAGGCAAAATTTGCGCAAGCTGCATGTTGCCTGGAAATAGTTATTGATAATATTCTGGGAGGTGGTCATGTGCGCCATGCAATGCGCGCACGAACCAGGACGACCTTGCTGTCTACACCATGTAGTCTCAGTTAACGCATGCTTAGAGCATTCAAGTAGTAGTGAATGAGGGTCAGGTATGCATTTGTTCCTTGTTGTGACAATTGACAAAAAAATGACTACGTAAGTTATTCAGTGCATTAGTGAGGAACATTATTCATATAGACAGGACAGAAGTATTAGCCTTATTCCTCAGAAAAAAACAGGAAAATGGAAACATAGTTAGGTTGATATTTGATAGGGACATGTAGGGACGTTTACGTCAATTATACATGCAAACGATTTCAATTGAAGAGGCATCGCACATCACGCGTCAGGCATCACTTACACATGTCAGCGATTCTAACTATTTCTCCATTCTCCTGGTTTTTCACAGGAATAAGGCCAATACTACTGTCTTATCTAAAAATATGACCATCTCTTTGATTTACATCAATAGGGACTTGATAGCAACATCATATAGGGACTTGATAGCAACATCATGTAGGGACTTGAAAGGGACATGGTCTATGTCGGTGAGTTCATGCGTCCTATTCGTTTGACATATAATGGGCACCCGCGAGGCGCTAAAAACAAAGCAGGGAATACCCCTTTCGGTGACCATTTTTTGGAAAAACACGCTCAGGCTGAAATCGAGGGAAGTATGGACCCTATGCCCCTTTTAGGGCTCAAAGTCATCTGCAGGGCACAGGACCACCCAGACAAAAAAAAAGAAATCTATTCTTGTAAAAAGTCGGCGACCAAATCTTAACATACAGGGCTCATCATGGCCAATTATGCGAACGTGGTATGTGCCTCTATGTGTGACGTGTGCTAGGTTAAAATCGTTTACATGTGTAAGTGATGCCTGACGCGATGTGCGATGCCCGTTCAATTGAAATGGTTTGCATGTATAATTGATGCGTGATGTGAGAGATCTGTTTACTTCAACTCGCTTGCATGTTTGAATGAAGCTTGACGCGTGATGCCTATTTGCTTGAATTCGTTTGCATGTTCACGTATGTCCGCACATTCTAGTTCTTAAAAGGCCCTGTATCGTGGAAATGGCTGGCAATCGCTCTTTGTTTGATCCCCTGAGTGTTGGTGTCCTGTAAAAACTGTGGCTTGCTGTTTAAAAAAAAAACTGAAAAATCAAGTAGAATCATCGGCAGGCAATTTTGAATTCACTTCTGTTATTATTTCGATAAAGGCATGTTGCCCAACTATCAACCTAACTGTATCTCTATGCTCTTGGTTTGTTCCGAGGAATAAGGCTAATACTACCGTCATCTAAAAATATGACTATCCCTTTGGTTTACGCCGGTTGCAGGCAATCAGACAATCAGGTAGATCGGACAGATAGATGATCAGATAGACAATCAGACATTCAATGAGATAGCAGACATTCAGGTAATAATTTGTAGAGGTAGCAGACAACCATTCACTGATTTTAGGACAGGATGTAGGAATGTAGTATGTCTGTGCCGTGCAATATCCTCTGCTTCCTAGCTGAGGATTGGCAGACTAGTTCAGGGTGAACGATATTTTGTTTGCTGATTAGAAATCATAATAGCAAACTTAGTACTAATTTCTAAAAAAACAACTAGATAACTAATACTTCATACTGTTCTTTCCAAGACTGAAACGGTCCTTTAATTGGATGGGATGTGCTGTTTCCTCATATTACTATTTTCACTTAAGCCATACGATAATGACTCACTGACACATTCTTAGTACTGTTTTGCTCACAATTCAGCTCATCAAATTTATGAAGAATGTCATTAAGCCCATGACTCAAAGCGACATTTTTTCCTGTAAATCGATTCAGCTCACGACTCAACCAAAACCATTGACTCATGAGTCGATTTGTGATTCAGTTCGAGCCAAACACAAGCCTGGCTGTGAGTCCTGGGAAGCGTACGAGGGGGACGCGTGACTCAGCGCGGGAGGTCGTTGGAGGTTGCCTCGACGCATCTCTGTTTCCGTGCATAAGTGCCATTTAATCGCCGTGTGTAATGCTCGTTTGCAGAATCATCGAGGAAGCATTCATACTGGGTAGATGTTTGCTTGTTTGACTCGAATGTGTCGCCGAGAAATACAAAATGTTGACAAAGGCTTTGCTCGTGATTTTCCATGAATGAATTTTCCAGGACAAATGAACACCGGTGTAATTATTTATCAGTTAGCAGATTCTGGGAGGATGAAAGGTTGAGTGCAGGTCTTTCTTCTGTTCCCATTCGGTCCTTTGTAAAAGCATGCCAGTGCAGACTAAAAAGTGTGCAATTACTCAGCTTCCTCTTCAAAATATCTCAGCCTATGAATCCGTGTTTGTGTCATCGGGCCTACAGTTGCACGGATGAACTTAACCAGTGAGATAGACCCATGCACCCATTTTCACCAACACCTGAAGGATTATTGGGCGCTTGATCATTTTGCAAAGCAGTTGTGGCGAAATGTCCCAGAAATACGCCATCGTCATGCTTAAGAAAGTTACGTTTTTGGAAAAACCTAGTCAGCAAATGCTGATCATCAAATATCATCTTACGAATTCACATTTTGAGCACAAAAATGACATATTTGTACTGCCCTCAGGTCACCCTTAGTCCCGCAATTTAAGGTCAAGAGGTCATTAGGTTAAAACCTAAAAAAAAACGAAAAATCTGAAAGATGCTTCCATTCTTTACGTCATTGCAAACTCAACGATATGTGGTGGTGTGTCATTCCCATTGCTTGGACAAGAGCCATCGGTCACCAAAGATGCTCATGTAGGGTGACCAATCAGAAACGCCGCAGGCTTTACTTCTGCGGTCGTTGCTCTCATCGGGCTGAAAGTCTCACAGCTGGGTTCAACGCATCATGCAACCATGTGGACGCCTTTTCATCAAAATATAAGTTTGAGGGTGTTTATTTGTCATTCCACTAGTCGATTTGCTGTGGAATGCCCCGCCCGTGTACCTCCCGTGCTGCGTCACGCGTCCTCCTCGTGAATCTTCCAGGACTCACAGCATCTTATTTAAGTGTCACAGAAATATGGCTAAGCACTAAACCACTGGCCAACAGGTAGACTCGGAAACGCTAAACGAATCATGAGCTGTACTTATTTGTTCACCCAAGGTACCACCGGTATGTTTGAAAAACCCACTCCAATTATCCCTGGTCTGATGCCATGTGAAGGACCAATCTGGCCTCGAGCAGACCTTCTGGCTGTTTACGTACTGCTTCCATAGGTTATCATTCCTGCTGGTACCAAACCACATATTACGAAATTCATTGTAGATTCGTGTGTCAGCCGTCAGGGTTTCACAACCAAACGCGCAAAACTGGGTCAATCATGGGTAATGCACTCAAAATGCAAGTTTAAGACACCATCCAGATGTTCTTCCCCATACAAAGGTAAATCACCATTGTCCACTTGGAGCAAAAAAAAAACGACACAAAAAACAAAAACAAAGGATATTTTACTGCCCTAGGGTCACCCCAGGTCACACAACTTAAGTTTACCAGACCACAAGCTCAAAATTACAAAAGATTGCGAATTTGGAACGCCCATGATATTTCTTAAGTCATGGCAAATTTGACGATACATAATGCTGTGCCATTCTGATTCTTTAAATGTGAGTTATCGGCCAACAAAGATGCATTTCCAGAGTGACCTATAAAAATGCCGGAGGCTATAACTCGGTGCCTGTGGTTTGGATCGAGTTGGAAATTGCGCAGCTGGATTCAGCGCATCAGATGGCATTGTGAACTCATCTGATCCACTGCTGATATGAGAGGGTGTTGGATGCCGGCCGATATGTCGTGGACGCCCCCCCCCCCCCCTTCCTGTCAACACTGCTCCCTCGAAAGTCGAACGGAGGCCCCAGAGGATCCAAGGAAAGCCCCATTACGTACATGGGCTGGAGCATGAGCAATACGGTGAGTCTCGCCACCGCGCGAGGAGGCCCCGATTAAGAAGACTGGTGACGTCACGAGGCCGATACTTTTTAGTTAATTATATGTACCAAGAATTTGAAAATGGGAAAAATAAAAGGGATATGAAGATGATCTAGATGGGTCTGGGATATCTGGGGTTCATACCTGTTCAGTGGGCCCCATAGACCTGGTTACCACTTGGAAAAGGTCGGTTTTCCGCTCCTGTGCGTGGTACACGACACGACCACGACCACGCCGTCAGCTGGGACATGTGGCGTTCGACCTCCGCTTCAGCAGTGACATCATGGCTTTTGTCCATAGCGGATAGGGTGGGAGTAGGGCACTTAGTGCTTGGGAATTACGCATGACCGAATTTAAAAACCTCCTCCTTGAGGACCGAAAACTGCTGGGATGCCGGCTTCTTTATTTTCCCGAGTCGAATGCTTCCGTTGTCTCTCATGTAGACAATGGTAAAATCATAACATTCAGCAGTTATTAAAACCTTAGCTGTGCTGACGAACCACGCTGCCACATCCATATCGCGTAAACCACCAGGTATATATGGAAACAACGGTTTTGACCTTTCTATAATATTTGAGACGCGTCACCCGCTAAACTAACATCCTCTGAAATGGGATATTGCCGCCGCGTGATCGCGCATGCGCGCGGTAGTTCATCATGCATGCCGCCATTTCCCTGCCCAATTATCGTTATATTGCTGCAGTTCCGTTACTAAAGAATCACTGCCCAAGCTCCTCTTGGAAAATTTTATTGGGTGACGACACACAACATGCTTCGCTAGAGTGCGCTCATCCCCAGAACACACGTCTCAATAGCTCAGGTGGCTAGAGCGGCTGCCTCCGTTTCAGCCACCCGTGGGGAGTGGTGGAGCGGAGTCTCCGTTCTTGGCTGGAATGGCCAGTAGCAGCGCCCGCGCGTAAGGTTAGGTGACGTCAGAGGGGAGACGGCCCACACCGAGCATCACGACACGATAAGCTTTCGTCGCCAAATCCTGCCGGTGATCGGCAGTCTTGCGATCGGATGATGACGGTCAGACTCACGCAACAAACACTGCTTATCGTGGGCACTGGTGACAGAAATGAAAGACAGAAAAACAAAGTTCGGGCTAGACAAAGTTCAGGTGACAAAAAGACAGAAAAAAAGTTCGGGCTAGAAAGTTTGGAAGCGTTACAAACCCACATCTCATTAAACCACTTTGACACAACTTTCCAGCAGTGTGGCACAGCAGTTCGGGCCAAACAATAATCGATGTTATCTGACTATCGTTTTTTTTTTTTCAAACAGTAGCATAACACGCCGCGCTGTGCCAGGGACGCAGCCACGATTTTCTTTTTCTTTCCCTTCCAGGAAGGGGAAAGGATTTCAGTGAGCGCTCATTATGTGAAACTAAAGGAGCCGTGTATGATACTCTAGCATATCAATAAAAATGCGGGCACAGGGATGGACCCGGGCTTCCGCCCCCCCCCCCCCCCCCGCTCTGGCTCTGACTGAATCCTGCTCAGTATCACTGTAGGCTCGAAGTTTTCCGACTTCGTTTTGCAAAATGAAACGTGTGCGGCTATTTGCGGCCTGATATGTGTTTTCCAGTTGAACGAGAGAACACCTGAAGAAAAGCGGAGTTCATGCTCTACCATCACGGTTTGCAAGTGATCAGGCTTGAGAACTTAAGTTTAAACACGGTTATTACTGACGTTATTTTGAACAGCAAAAATCCGTCCTAAGAATTCGGATTTATCGCTCGCGTGACTATACATGACCGAGTTGAAAAATTATCTGTTAGTCACTGGCATTTGAGGTTGCCGCCCCATTTTGTACAGATTTTATTGATTTCTAGACTGAAAATGCATTTAACTGGGATCTGGCTATCTCAAGTTGGGTAAATTTGCAGCACTGGGGTTTTATTCCCCAAGGTTAACAGGACGTAGAAGGCCCTTTCTCTGACTGGCTGACTGGTTCGTCCTCACTGACCCAAAGCGACCGCGGTCTGTTGACCTCAAAATCAACAGTACGGCTGCCCTTACCACTGCGGCCACTTTTGCACGCACAGGGTCACAAGGCGCTGGCTGTTGGGTTTTCCCTGCGCTTTGACGGTTAGCCGGTGGGTCTCTCTGTTCTTTCGGAGTGCATTGACTTGTGGCTGTTAAGACAACCTACAACTGGCGCTAGCTGCTTTTCGTCATAACAATGCTGGCGGTTATGGAAGTAAATTATTTTACAGCCGATAGAGAAGCACTCGTGGCGACCTAAAACTGTCCTAGTGCATTGATTCATCAAGTCGTGCATAACCTGAGGAAGCTTTTGCCTCATGCTGACCCCTAAGCTTTGCGATAATGCATTACAACAACCTGCCCGTGAAACAAAAAAAAGCTTTTCCTCGAGCATCCACATGCCAGTTGTCAAACAGCACCACGACACGACGACCCCATGGCAGTCTGACCTAGTTAAGGTCAGCTGCCGGTTGTCAAACAGCATCACGACACGACGACCCCATGCCAGTCTGACCTAGTTAAGGTCAGCTGCCAGTTGTCAAACAGCACCACGACACGACGGCTCCATGCCAGTCTGACCTAGTTAAGGTCAGCTGCCAGTTGTCATACAGCACCACGACACGACGGCTCCATGCCAGTCTGACCTAGTTAAGGTCAGCTGCCAGTTGTCATACAGCACCACGACACGACGGCTCCATGCCAGTCTGACCTAGTTAAGGCCAGCTACCAGTTGTCATACAGCACCACGACACGACGGCCCCATACCAGTCTGACCTGGTTAGGGCCAGCTACCAGTTGTCATACAGCACCACGACACGACGGCCCCATACCAGTCTGACCTGGTTAGGGTCAGCTGCCAGTTGTCATACAGCACCATGGCACGAGGGCCCCCTACCAGTCTGACCTGGTTAGGGTCAGCTGCCAGTTGTCATACAGCACCATGGCACGAGGGCCCCCTACCAGTCTGACCTGGTTAGGGTTAGCTGCCAGTTGTCATACAGCACCATAGCACGAGGGCCCCCTACCAGTCTGACCTGGTTAGGGTCAGCTGCCAATTGTCATATGGCGCCATGACATGACGGCCTCCTACCAGCCTGACCTAGTTAGGGTCAGCTGCCAGCTGGCCTCCATCGCCAAGGCAAACAGGCACTTTTGCTCGGAAGCCCAGTACCCAGGCTGTAAGCATAGCGGCAATATGTTCTGCCAATACGCAGGTCAATAACCAGCCCGGCTGCAGGAGATCAGCCAATGCAGTTGTCGGCTCCGTCTATGACGGGCGTCTCCTCTCAGGAGCGGCGGAGATCGGTACTCTGGCGTGTGGTGGTGGTGGGGTGTCTCCTCTCAGGAGCGGCGGAGATCGGGACTCTGGTGTGTGGTGGTGGTGGGGTGTCTCCTCTCAGGAGCGGCGGAGATCGGGGCTCTGGTGTGTGGTGGTGGTGGGGTGTCTCCTCTCAGGAGCGGCGGAGATCGGGACTCTGGTGTGTGGTGGTGGTGGGGTGTCTCCTCTCAGGAGCGGCGGAGATCGGGACTCTGGTGTGTGGTGGTGGTGGGGTGTCTCCTCTCAGGAGCGGCGGAGATCGGGACTCTGGCGTGTGGTGGTGGTGGGTGTCTCCTCTCAGGATCGGCGGAGATCGGGACTTTGGTGTGTGGTGGTGGTGGGACGCCTCCTCTCAGGAGCGGCGGAGATCGGGACTCTGGTGTGTGGTGGTGGCGGTGGTTTGGTGTTTTAGGGCGCGCCGGCATCAAGGCCATTTTGCGCCTACTCAATGACGGTCATCTATATCTTTAATGTTAGGCTATAAGTTCGCTGTCAACTAGCATCAAGCGGTGTCACCAGTGCACTTACACTGAAGGCTGCCTAAAAGTAATATGAAAGTCTATGTGTGCTAAAAGTGCGAGTATATCTGCAATTTCACAACATGGGTCTCGACCAATCAGCCGGTTCGGCTATTGTGCGATTGTTTTCACTTCCCAGCCTATCGCGTCCTAAGGGACTCCCCCCTCCCCCCCGTTCACGACAACGTGTTCCTTCCAGGGCGTCACTTTACATACTTTTGGGGAGGGGAGCCCCAGCGCTGTCTTGAGCCCCCTGAATGTTCCTCTGAGCCCCGCCCCCCCCGCCCCCCCCGCCCCCCCCCCCCCCCCCCCCCCTCCAATGAATACGGGACAAAAAGGACTGCTGGACCAAGGAAATGAAGAGCTACACTAGGTAGCTTAAGACATCACAGATAGTTTCATGTCTATTTTGTAGCGCAGAGTATCCTGCACGCACCTTTTGTGTTAGCGTCAGTTCAACTCCTCTATCTGCTAGGCCGGCCTGCAAATATTGGCAGGTGTTTTACGAGATATCACATGGAGCGGGACAACAAAAATGAACTGCGATATGCGGCAGCTTGTTAGTGTAACATAGCTGGTTTCAAGATACCAGGGTTTAAGATTTAAGATTTATTTAAGATTTATTTTGCGATTTATTCAAGCTTTAAGGGTTTGGAATAATAACTTACCACGGGCGGTACGGTTCAAGAACATTGCATGAACATCACGAGCGTTCCAGTCATTCAGACTCACGTTTTATCACTCAGCACGCGGTACCTTGCTGAGGTCTTGTAAATCCAGTTTTACTTTCAGGTGTTTGTATTTCCTGGCAGTGCGCATGATGCATTTTCCGCAACCTCCCCACCGAAAATGTATGAAAACACTCTTCTCCGCCCTGCATGCATCACGCCGCGCCACTATGTTTAAGACTGTCTTTTTGCACATCGGATAGACCTCCATAAACGATAAACGATATCTGTTTCCTCTTCTCACAAAGCTGCAATTTCACATGGTTTTGAAATGGAACTGTCATATTCCAGCAACGATCGGTTCAGGCGATGGGAAAAACTTGATCCCTGACATCGGTAACGTAAATCTAGGTGGCTGAAATCCGGGGAAAATCATTTTTGGGGGCAGGCAAGGTCAACTTAATCGACTGAGGCCCTCCGAATGACATATGAAGTAACCCTGGCTGCTGCCGCACCTAGTTCCAACACGGCAGCGTCCATGCATCATGGAGTGCTTCTTTCGGCAATGGCGTGGACTCTAACCGTGCCAGTTGTTGCGCGTGCCGGTGCGGTTGTGGAACAGCGGGTGGCTCCCTGTCACCGCAGAAGCCTTCTGCTGGTTTTTATACGAGACTCTCCACCATCGAGCACATTTGTGTTGCGGAAGCTTTCTGTCGGTAGTCTCGGGGGCCTACCATCACGACATTCAGTGACGTTCGGGGCCTCCTGCCGCGCCATTGCGACCAGATACGTCAACTGTTCCAACGCTAGGGCCTCCTGTCATTTCTGACGTAGGCCCCATTCCTAGAAGCATCTGGCAGCGGGCAGGCCCCTGGCCGCCATAGGGGGCCACCGATCCCCGGCCCCTTGGTACGCCACCATTGGTGCTATCGCCAATACAGCCATCGCGCTCGAGGTGAGCTGCGCCTGACATTAAAACCTATATACACAAACTGAGACTTCGGCGAAGATGCCGGCGGAGAGCACTGCGCCGCGTCCCGGACCTGTCGCTGTGTGGATAGCCAGTACCCCCCGGTGTGATAGATGATCATGAGCCAGGGGAGCGCCGCTGGAGAATGCGCTTCTGGGGGCCGACTTTTGGCTTCGTCCAAGACAAATAAAGATGATCGTGGAAGTCTCTGCGGACGGACGATGGTCGGCTCCACATGCGACGTGTGAAGATTCTGACAGTCTACCAAAGGAACATCATCGTCCCAGCTGGCGTTATCTGGGAGAGGCCTGGCAGTGCTTTGTTTCTCGGACTTGTGACAGACGCGGCCATTTTGAAGCATTGCCTATGGAATTTTCTAGTAGGTAAGCATTTTATTAAAACTTCAGAGCTATTTAGCACCTGGAATCCAAAATACGTATTACCTAAGCGTTCGAGGACATCAAGTAAGTTGTTAAGTGCATTGGCGAGAAACATTATGCACATAGATAAGACAGTAGTAATAGCCTTATTCCTCGGAGAAAAACCAAGAGAATGTAGATACAGATGCGTTGATATTTTGGAAACATGCCGTTATCGAAAAGAATAGCAGAAGGGCTTGGGTTCAGTGCGTATGCATACCTCCATTTTTCGTTTTTTTCCTCTCCGAGAGATAAGTCTATTTCTACTGTCAATCTAGATGTTTGAGGATATCATCAAATAGAGCTGGCGCCAGGTCCAGGCACGCCCATCGACAATGCATCTTTGGATGTATTTGCTTAATTTCGATGGGCCTCATTGTCTTGTTCAATCTAAAATGTACGCTGATTTTAACTTTCTGTACGGAGCCCCCTGCGAACCTGCAACATTTGGACTTGAGTGAAAGAGCGAGGAGCTGGTCCCCGGCTACCTTTACCAGAGTCTTTGACAAACATGGCTAGTAGTTTGCAAGTGGTGCTTCCGTAGGCAATTCCATGTTTATGCTATCTCTTCGTTCCAGGCGTTATTGCTAGTTAAAATGGACAACAAATTCATTGAATGTTCGCAGACCGCAATTCCCGTTCGCAGGGAATTGCACGACTCTTTTACCTGACCCACCCTAACGAAGTTCTTTTAGAGCGGTCGTAACGCGTTCCGGAAGCCAACACCTTTGCATCCAATGAGCGCAAGTCCATGCAACTTTAGTGTCGATCAGTGCAATTATTTACAATGTGTGCTATACAGCTAAGCAAGCCTCTACATTCCTGCTGTTTCGTCAGGCGAATGTCTTCTAGAGCATTGCAATATCATTGCGCTTTCGCCTCCGCCAATCGGTTAATACGCAAAGTCTAAAGAGCGTAGCAAGTACGTTGAGGAACACAGATGAAAGCAGGTACAGTCGTTCACGACGCTGCGTCGCGGTGACGCACGGCCAGTGGATTATTACAGATGTAGGCATGAGCCATCGCACGTATAAATTCTGTGTTGTAATAAACATTTGTGATATGATATCATGGTTTCCCAAATGTTGATATGTGCAGACTGCCGCGCGTCGTTGTACGCAATCCGCATGGACGCACCCGTTTGGGGGTATTTTTTAAGAACTAGTAGCATCTCAGCGACTAGAACAAATGAAGACGTCAATCAAACTGTGCCAGATACACCAGCTACAAAGCTCTGACGTATCTCGAAACTGTCCAACCAATAGGTATGTCTGCCCATTATCGACCGCGAATCGGTCAATATCGCTTTGTCCGAAACCGTTCTCAAATGCATGGTGCCGGGTCCCGACCGAAAAATTGGACCATTACAAAATTTGTATGGCGTGAAGACGTGGTTATTGTGATCAATATTCTCCAGTAATGTTTCCAATTTTTGCATTACTTTGTCCACGATTGCCAAAAATCGTAAATAAGGGACACTGATCAATGTCATCAATCTAAATTACCAAGTAACACCAGATTGGTAGCTCGCAGCCGGTTGTTTTTAATCAAGGCCATTTAGGGATTACCTCGCGAATTATGCATCACTAAGACGACCTCTGCTATTGAAATAGTGATAAAGCTGACTGCTATCGCTCGCTGAATGTGTCTGACTCATTAGCTGACTTGTTGACGCTATCATGATATCAACGGACATTCAACATATCTTCTTTTGTCTCATCCCACGTCGCACGCGGCATCCTATTGATTGTAAGCAGCTTACTTCTTATACCTGAGTGTCTCTAGACTCAGCTCATTTGCATTTTGCTGAGGAATTGTCTTTGGGTGCCTTGGTGATCAACGAGCCCTGCATCGTCTTAAATTTTCGTGACTGTTCCAAATCCTACTGTCTTGTGGTGCTACAAGTGCGTTATTATCTTGTGACATTACACATCTCAGGGGACCGTCTTCAGCATCTCCTAGATCAGTTGGAGATCTTTTGCATGCTTTCAGTCCTAAATCAACTTCGCGGTGAGTCTTCTTGGGGACATTGGACTGTCCCTGGGATTTTGGCCGTGCTAATGCATGCCATAAGACTTTTGACAAGTCGTGGCAGAATGTTTCGGGAAGTCATGCACCCCACGCGAACCAGTGGGTTGTCACGGAAGCCTTACTGGATCAGAACACCGCGGGCCTCGTTGACTAGGCCGTTGTGCTTTTACGACAGCTAGGGAAGCAATATTTATGCTCCAGGTTAAGGGGACTGCCCCACATTTGCATGAGATTTTGACCTGAGATAGCCATTTTCAATGTCATTCCCTGCAGTGCAAAATTGTACTCTTTTTAATTCCCTAAATCCGCTTGTTTCTGAGCAAGAAACACGCAAACTTGTCCAGACTTTAACTTCACAGGAATGCATGAGGTTGTAGAAACGCCACACGAATCTGCCCACTGTAATGGTCATAAAGTGCTCAGGATAAAAAGCAATGTAACCATTGGAATGTTCCTATCTTGAGAGCGTCAGCACAAATCCCCGCAGCGGGAAGCAGCAGTTGGTTGCCAGCAGTTATAGCCGCCCCACAACGTCGTGATAGAAAGACGTGTGCGATGACGAAACAAGCCGCGTTTTGTGATGCATAACGCAGAGAGTTGGGCGGTTCTACTAGCTGTGGCAGACAATGAGACTGATAATCGAGCAACATGATAAAAGTGCCGTATCCGAGAATGCCAATGCAAGTACAAAACATGGCATCGCGGAAAGACATACAAAAGCACCATGAGAAAAGACCAAAACACATACACACACATATGACTAGTAGCGTAAACGTACACGTACCACTACCACTAAACGTACCATTAGCTCATCTTGCTGAGCTTGCGGTGTCACAAGTGAGTCACTCGGTCCGCTACAGTAACGGCTTATCTGGCAGCGGGCTGAAACGGCACAGAAACTTCGCATTACATCAACAATCGATGGCGTATTGAGCAGCAAATGTACTAAATATTGACATTTTGTGATTAGAAACATTCTGTTATACTGAAAAGTATACCAGTAATAACGAGTGAGCTCTTCACTTAAAAACTGTATGTCACAGTATCTTAAAATGTGAAACACCCTCTTGAAGTCGTGACTCATGAAAATGGTATCATCCTTTGGTTCGATCACCTGACAGAATTCCGGACAAACAGTAGAATGGACAAAGTTTTATGGAAAAAGTCGAGGAATGGTTTGATGAAAGTTGCTGCTGCCTTAAACCAGCTCAATAGTTTGCAGTTCGCTTTCCGTTATATATATATATATATATATATATATAATATATATATATATATATATATATATATATATATATATATAGCCGTCGACTGTTTTTGTGAAGCGGGTGTTTTCAAGGTGAAAGCGCACTCAATGCGATTCTATCGCACGCCATGCAGATCAGTTTTGAATCCGATACAGCCGAGCAGCAGTGGAGCCGAATTCAAATCTGGATTGGCCTGAAACAAAACGGACTCGGGAATCGAATGCGATCTAGCAGGTAGAATGGAGTGGAAGTCTGCTTACAGCCTACCGTTTTTTTATATTTCGTATGAGCTCACTAATTTCATCTTCAACACAAATAAACGGCATGTACATAGGACCGCCGAAATATGAATGCCCCCCCCCCTCCCCACCCCCCCCCCCCCACTCCATCACATATACCTGTAATGATGTCTTGCCAACCATGGTGTCCCTTTGATATGTATTAGAGCCCGGGGTCAAGTGAGGATTTTTTTTCGAGGTTTGAGCAATCCCGTTCCCCAAAACTGTTCCATTCCCTCTTTTTCATGTATTCCTTCGCTTGAAGTGTCTGCCAATTAATTTCCATACGTATTTCACCGCGTTTTTTTCAGAAGCAGAGCTACAGCCCAACTCCCAAAGTATCAACTTACCTCCGGTGCCGGTCTGCATGTTATTATACGTGATATGATGGGTTAATAATTGCATACTTACAAAAATATATTGATGACCGCTGAGCGACGCTACTAGGCGGATGTGGAGACGTATCTCCCTCTATCTCCAGACTAAAGGGAACAGTCCCCCTATCCCAGCAAAATTTTTCGGGAAGAAGCGCATTCTTTGCAAGTAGTTCCACTATTGGGAACAGATTTTTCGTCGGGACAAAGTTCAATCACGTTTGCCAGCGTTAAATTCCTAACTTTGCGCCGTTACTGAGACCTGCTGAAATGAACGCTGGGCGGCATTCTCAAGATTGTCCGAGGGTGCTTAATGCCTTCAATCCAGTGCCTGGGGTTAAGGCCGAATGCAAAGTGACTGGATCACTGCGTGGCTGGAAATCCATGCATGCGGATTTCTTAAAAAGGTGCCTTGCATTGGGGATCCGGGTGCACAAACTATTTTTGTACCATCTGGCTCCATAACGATCCCATGTTCAATCCCTTCCACCTTCGTGCTTAGCCTTTTGCGATAGTTTTGGAACGCAAATTAGGTGTGGCTCTGCAATTCTGTGCTTGTCCTCTTCTGTCCATTGCACACCTGGAAGCGCTGCTCGGCATATAGGCAGCTTGCATGATACCGTCAGGATAAAATATGTTCTTGGCCAATGCCCGCCGAATTCAAGCAAAGTGCATGACAGTTAGTTTTCATGAAGCTTACAGTTCCAGTAAGATGTAGTAATACCCAATCTAATAAAGTTTATCTTCATCTTATCGTTATCACTCTGGACACGGACATCGATTTAAAATGGAGATAGACGCTAGGCCTGGGTCGGAGAGGAGGGGCGGGGAACTCTGCCCTCCAAGGCTCTCTGAGCTTAGCGAAAAACTTAGCGAACTTTTTGGTACCTTTATTTTAGTCTGTTTTACACCCCGTGGGCAACTTTATGTTCCAAGCAGGTTAGATCACTGACTGTGGTTATGTCCGAGGTGAAACTTCTAATAAATTGCACCCATCATAACTTGTTGATAGAGGTATAAAGATTTCGACGACACTTAGAACAAGTGTCATGTTATACATATTACATCCGTCCCACATGTTTATCATAGAATCGACTACGCATTCTCCAAACAAGATCGTCTGTTTGCTTGTCTCAATACGACCCTGGCCTAGTCTTTACATCTATTATGACCGCTTATGACTAAAATATTGGCCCACATAATGTGTTGCTACGACTCGCAATTCCGCGTTATCCTCACTAGTATTTCATTGCTTTCTCCGCGATGCTTAGGATGAGGGCTCCTGACCAGCCAGTCGGGCAAGGCATTTTGACGGCTGGCTGAGTCCGGGTGAAACGAAAGTTCCCTCTTATCTTCAATATTGGACCTCTTTGGACATATTGTGACATTGACTTAAACAAAAGGTAAAAAATCTCATTTCCTTAGAAACCGCCTCCCAAAAGGCTTTCCCGAATCGCTCCCGAGTTTCGTGTTTGTAGCACTTGTGCCTGCGGAGATGGCGTCTCCGGGCGCTAGGCTCGGACCCAAGGTACGTCCCCGCTGAGGCATCCGAATTTTAGACGGATGAACATGGAGACTGGCTTCAGACTTTGAGGGAACACTATTAGAACTGGCTTCACAGAAGCGATCAGCCGGCGGAACTAGCGGTGTGGCAGCCTTCTGGAACTAGCGGCGTGGCAGCCCTCTGGAACTGGCGGTGTGGCAGCCCTCTGGAACTCGTTTGGGTTGTGGCTGCCAGACGGGCACCAAGTCAGTGACTGGTCCGAAAAGCATGATATGTTAATGTTTTTGGCCCATAGAGATTGTCTCTTTCCCGCCCAATTATTCATTCTTGCTCATTAAAACCATAAACTTTTATTTCCTAGCCCCAAACTGCTCCAGTTTGAATCGGCCTGGACTTTGATTCTTTTTCGGCAGGAAAGTCGCTTATCTGAGATACCAATCACACTCCGCATGCTTTCAGAGATCGGTAGAACGTATAACGCCCCTGCAAGCAGCAACATAACTTCTTCACCGTCTCACCCTCGACGAGGAAGAAGAAGAGGCTGTCGTTCTGGTACGAGTCAGCTGGGTACTCAACGCCCGGGGAGGACCAATAGTAAGATCATCAAAGCTAAATGTATTTTGTTTGAGTTCAGTCATTTGTTGTCGGGGCTACAATCGCCGTGTCGCGATGAGACCGTCGCACACATGTTTACAGCTGACCAGGGCTGAGTTCACCATTAAAATAAAACTCAAGCGTGATGCCATCGAGTTTTTTTTTGGTTTCGTCATAATACGTGTCTATCTTATGTTTAATGACCTTTTGCAAGAATTCGTTATCTTTACAACGGATAAAAGAGCACCACATACCTGCGACATTCGACGAATGAGACGGTCAACAACTGGGACTCGATAAAGTCTGTAAAAGAAAGTCATTTTAACTTTGTCTCATAGTCCCATGCCTCCCTACCTTACAGCCCCAATGTCTCAATGGAAAAATTCGTCAAGGTGCCATGGTTGAGGTGCATTGTTTAAATTTCACGCTTATTCGAACTCAATGGACTATCTATCCAAGTAATGGTTTGGCCAGACGGCAGGGGATAATAGAATTTGACGCACGAATCGGTTTTTCAAAAGCTTTAGAACCATTATTACGCTTACTGGCAGTGGCACCTTAGTGTCATAAACTGAATGTCGTATTCACCGGCGACTTCTCTAGCAGCGCTATTCCATCCTCCCCCAAACACCTTGTGGCATCAGGGACCGCTTTTGAGAGTTACTTGTCGGTCTTCTTGCGCACGTTTTTAGCATAGGACCGAATTCAGTGATGCTGGAAATCGCATGTCGTGTATGTGTACATCGCAGTCAGAACCAACCGGGACAACCGGAGCAAAGGCGCAGCAAAAACAAGTTCGTTGCGGATAGGACCCCCATTACTGGCTTCTTCAATGTAGCTTCACGGTGTTTTCATCACAACACTGTGTTCACAACGTTGTATTTAATTTAAGACGGTCAGTATTTGCTTCGGGGAAGATGCTCACTTACCGCTCAGCCGTGCGGAGTAAGTTGACACAGCCCGTGCCAAGCTGCCCCGCACGCAACATTATACAGCCTCGGGGAAGATGCTCAGTTACCGCTCAACTGTGCGGAGCAAGTTGACACAGCCCGTGCCAAGCTGCTCCGCACGCAACATTATACAGCTTCGGGGAAGATGGTCAGTTACCGCTCAACCGTGCGGAGCAAGTTGACACAGCCCGTGCCAAGCTGCTCCGCACGCAACATTATACAGCCTCGGGGAAGATGCTCAGTTGCCGCTCAACTGTGCGGAGCAAGTTGACACAGCCCGTGCCAAGCTGCCCCGCACGCAACATTATACAGCCTCGGGGAAGATGCTCAGTTACCGCTCAACCGTGCGGAGCAAGTTGACACAGCCCGTGCCAAGCTGTTCCGCACGCAACATTATACAGCCTCGGGGACATCTAGGTGCAGCACGGTCACGGTGTGAGAGATGTCAACGACATAGCTGAGGACAACAGGGCAAAACGATAATGTATCGACACAAAACCTAATGGAAATCGTTCTGGCAGAAAATTACCCGAAAATGAGTGAAAAGTCAGGTACGAAATATCGATTTGGTGTCGATATTGCACCATCTCCTCACTGCGCCACGGCCTTACGGCAAAAAGACGCCCAGTGGACTTTGAAGGAAGGAATTGGCGCCATTGTCAATTAACAAAGTTGTCACGGTGACAGGCCGTTCGTTTGTTCCCAGCGAGCGATGTCTCAAACATCCACTATAAAAAGCAAAGCAGTCCGGCCTTCCCTGACAGATGTTAGGTACCCATAGTACCAACCAAAAAAGGTGATCCCTTTGTAACGAAAATCTTGCATCAGTAACTGAAGCGGAAGGTCGGCTGGCGACCTGGGACGCAAGGTGCGTCTCCGACGCCTTCCGCAGCCACGGCTGGAGACAGGCGTCGACCTTTACCGTCAGGGTAGATCGCCAGAGACGAGACAGGTGGTTTCGCCGCGGGCTTGCCCGCCGTCACTGGCCACGTCACGAGGCCCCGGGGCGGGCCTAAGACGACGCCCCGCCCCCTGGGCCGCGTCGTTAAAGGCCCGTGGCCGGCCCGCTCCCAGCAACACGCCGCTGAGGAGGTGCGGCGCCTTCTGCTGGCAACAATCGCGGCAGGACCCGCGCGCCCTGACCAGGCGGCGTCCCCGCTGGAGACCGCCGTCGACTCCGACTCCGCGTCCCAGTCAGCCCCCGGTCACTGAGGAGACGTCACTGCGTGAGAACATGAGGCCACTTCAGCGCGGCGCGGTCCTGGCTCTGGGCATCTTCTGCTGGACGCTGGTGTCCGCAGCGTCCGAGCCGCCAGTCTCCGATGGCACAGTCCTCAGCGCGCCGACCGGGCGCTGCAGCGAGCATGTGCTGAGCACGCGCGCCAACCGCACGCGGGTGTTGCGCGGCGTGCAGCCCACCGTCAGCATGGCCGAGGCGGTCGGCGTGTTCACCGGCGTCGGCGTCTTCGCCTCGCTGATCGCCTACGGCTTCCACATGGTGCGCAAGCACGTCTACCACGACGCCGACAGCCTGGACACGGCGTTCGACGCCGGCGGTAAGGTGTCAATCGGGCTGACGGCCACCACGATCGTGTCGCAGTGGACGTGGTCGGCGACGCTGCTGCAGTCGTCGACCGTCTCCAGCCTGTATGGCATCAGCGGCCCCTACTGGTACGCCGGCGGTGCCACAATCCAGATCATCCTCTTCGCCATCCTCTCCATTCAGCTGAAGACGCGCGCGCCCGGCGCCAAGACGTTCCTGCAGGTGATCCACGCGCGCTTCGGCCCGCGCACGCACCAGGTGTACTGCCTGTTCGCCTTCCTCACCAACCTGGTGGTGATGATGTCGCTGACGATCGCCGGCACGGCCGTGCTCAACAGCCTGGTGGCCGACCTCAGCCCGGAGATGTCGGCCATGCTGCTGGCCATCGTCATCGGCGGCTACACGCTGATCGGCGGCCTGGGCGCCACCTTCTACGTCTCCTACTTCAACACGGCGCTCATCTTCATCATGATCCTGATGCTAATCGTCGAAGTGTACTACAACCCGAACGACAACCCGGACAACCCTTTCGGCAGCTCGGACCGGCTGTTTGAGTTCGTCAGTTGCATGCGCGCCCCCGACGGCAACCAGGACCACAGCTTCCTGACGTTTCTCTCGCAGGGCGGCTTCATCTTCGGCATCGTCAACATCGTCGGCAACTTCGGCACCGTGTTTTGCGACCAGGCTTACTGGCAGAGCTCGGTGGCGGCCAAGCCGCTGCAGGGTGTCTGGGGCTTCATCCTTGGAGGCCTCACCTGGTTCGCCATCCCCTTCTGCCTGGCCACCACCATGGGCCTGACGTACCTAGCCATGAGCTCGGCGCAGGACGCGCCGCTGCTCACCGACAAGGACGTGTCTAAGGGTCTGGTGGCGCCGATGGTGGCGCAGGCGCTGCTCGGCCGCACAGGTGAGTACGCCATCCTGTTCCTGATCCTGATGGCCGTCATGTCGACGGGCTCGGCCGAGGTGATCGCGGTCGCCTCCATCGTCATCTACGACGTGTACCAGGTGTACCTGAAGCCGTTCCGGGCGGACCTGGCGCCGGGCGAGTGTATCCTGTGCGGGCGCCGACCGCGCGCCGGTCCCGACACAGTCAAGGTCTGCCGCTGCCAGGCCATGCAGCACTGCCGGCCGTGTCGGCAGGACGACGAGCTGCAGCGCCGCGCGTCGGGCCTCGTCAAGCCGGCGTTCGGCTGCCCTACGCACGGCGCCTACCGCCAGTACCTGGCTCACCTGCTGCGCTACAAGAACTGGAGCATCGTCTGGGCGACGTTCCTGTCGGTGCCGCTATGTGTGCTCTGCTGGACCGTCGACCTGGACCTCGCCTGGACCTACTACTTCACCGGCATCCTCATCTCGTCAGCCGTCGTGCCGATCGCGCTCTCCGTGCTGTGGGTGCGCGCCAGCGCGCGTGGCATGGTGGGCGGCGCCGTCGGCGGCTGCGTCTGCGGCATCGTCAGCTGGCTGGCGCTGGCCGCCGCCTACCCGGGCGGCCTCGGCGACTTCGTGGCCAACACGGGCCGCCAGCGGCCGATGCTGATCGGCAACGTCGTCTCCGTGTCTGTGGGCGGCCTGGTGTGCGTGGTGCTCTCGCTGCTCGACAACGCGCGCATGACGGCCGCGCAGATGGATCGCGAGTGGGAGAAGACACGCGACATCGACAACCCGCTGACGCCCTGGGTGTACACCTACCGTCACTGCCTGCAGCTCAGTGACGCGTCTGAGGCCGCCAGCTACCACGAGCGTCCGCCGCTGAGCGGCATCGTCCACCGCTTCCGGCTGGCCAAGCGGACGGCGCTGGTGGCCAGCGCCGGCTTCACGCTGCTGTTCGTCGTCATCTGGCCGGGCAGCATGATCGCCGCGCACCCGCTGGACGATGCTGGCTTCCTGGCCTGGACGACCCTCTCCAGGGGCTGGGGCTTCGTGGCGGCCGTGTTCATCATGGTCGTACCGCTGGTGCAGGAGGTCATCTCCATCGCCTCCCATTGGAGGAAAGAGCGCCGGGAGACGCCTGGCTCAGAGCAGATCGGACTGTCAGTGGCGGGCACCTCGCAGACAGGTCGGCGTTCGGACGAGAAATGATCGCTGTTCGGTGGCGGTGAGGTTCACCGGTCACCGCTGCACACTCGAGCTTAATGGGCGGCGCCTTTGTGGTTAAGAGGGATACATGTTTTCGATATATCATTATGAAAGAGCATGTGCTCACGCAGTGCAGAGTAGCGCTCAGCACTGCGAGAAAACTGTGCCGGAGCATGCCTTGATCTTGGCTGGGCGCCTCACTCACTAACCACGGCAGTGTACCCGGCAAGTGGTCGGTGTCGGGGCTAAGAACCATGGCTGTCTGGTGTCGATGCTACGAGGCTGCCACACCGGGATTTGCGATAGACCATATTTTATTTGCGATTTTTTTGCACGAAATAACCGCGTGATCTCATAACAGCGAAGTTCGTCGCCGTTGCGAAAACGTTCTCTGCAGTGGGTAGAGCGACTTGGGTTGTGCAGTTTGTGGTGCATTGACCCGTCGAATGGAGCAGTTTAGTCTTGTAATGTGAAAAGGGCTTTGAACCGAGAACAAAACGCGGCAATAGTGGTAGCAACATTTTGCGTCTCGCGTTCCTGATCCATTCAATCTTTCCGGCCCAAATGGCATTAAAGGGATTGCACGTACCACATAAGACCCCGAAACACAGGCGGCTGAGTTAAAAAGTATTCACGACACGTGCCGAGTACAGGGTCAGAAGGTAACTTGATATGGGACAAAGACGCGTTCGCTGGGTTGCTATTTCATGATACCAGCTAACTGTTGCACTAAAAACTAGCTAACTATTTCTAATGATTACTTGATATTTTCGTTCATTAACGGCCTTCTGGTGTGCGAAAGACCGCTTGTGCTCGGCATAGCTCGCAAGGTCCTTGTTTTCAACGCCGTGATCATTTTGTGTGCCAAATTCTCCACTAATCTTGCGCAGTGAGAAGCGATTACGACTTGTCTTTATTATCCATGGCATTGCTATCATCGTGACAACGTCTTTGTTTATAGCGTTGCGGCCTGGGATGAAGCACAGCTGACAGCACAGATGACAGCACAGATGGCAGCTTTTCTGATGCTCCGGATCGTGTTTCGTTAAAAAGAGCCGCTGAGAACCATGATTTTCTGTTCGCGTCAGTGTAATTAAACGTACGAGATATCGTTACCGGCATCAACACGTTTAAGGCGTAGTTGATCTTGTTGCGACCCCATGCTTAGCTGTTTGGTGCTCAGAGAATGATATCCAAAGTACACATCTTGGAACAGCTAATGACCTATCGCACGCCACATGCACTGAGAACAGTAAACGAGTGGGTACAGGCGACGGCCGGGTGGCTGCGCCTAAGAGACATCCCAAGGTCACGTCACGACTGAGCATCAAGGTCACGACCGAGCACAGACACGCTCGCGGCGCGGCAGATATTGTGGACACTGCCTCGCCAGCGGCCATTAGCGGGTACCTGACGACCTGACCTCGGACGGCAACGCTCTGAGCGTAATGCAAACGTCCGTCACGCTCAGATGTCCGCTGTCGGCCGGATAGCTGACTGAATCAGTCACGAGGGCCTGGCTGGCTGCGGCCTGAGCAGCCGTATTTGAACGGTGCCCAGTTCCAAAATTCAGCGACTCGGCCAGGTCACGCTTTTTAGTAGCTAGTGCATTTGTCACCACTGACAGCTGTTTCATGAAGGTTTCAGCTCCACAAAGCGCCATTCTCTAAACACCGTGTTGTGGAAATCTTTAAACATTTCCATACAAGCTGTTTGATTAGAAGAGATTCCTGCAAGACTGGTTGAATTATAAATCCTGACTACCCCGTTTCACTCACATGGGACGCGTTCAGTTGTGTATAAATGAGTGCTGACGTGTCGTTCTAATGTGAGCTAGGCCTGTGGCCCGCTGCGGCAAGCAGTTGGCGCGGCCCGCCTTCGGCCCCAACAGCTGGGGCCGCCCGCCTCTGGCCCCAGCAGCTGGGGCCACCCGCCTCCGGCCGGCACCCGGCCCCAGCAGCTGGAGCCGCCTGCCTCCGACCCCGCGCCCGGCCCCAGCAGCTGGAGCCGGCCGCCTTCGGCTCTGACACCCGGCGCCAGCAGTTGGGGTCGCCCGCCTCCGGCCCCAGCAGCTGGGGCCGCCCGCCTCCGGCCTGGCACCCGGCCCCAGTAGCTAGAGCCGGCCGCCTTCAGCCCTGACAGCCGGCCCTAGCTGGCCGGTAGCCGACACTCACACAAACCGTGTACGGGAGTGGAGGCAGGCCGGCTCCGTCAGAGTATGTAGTCATCGGTCCAGGCTCGACTTGTCAGGATCGATGCGGCGGGTGTTTTCGGGCCGCGGGGGATGACACGGCCAGCGGGATACCGGTACCGGTATCGGCTGCCGTGTACCGGCAGCCGATATATCGGCAGCCGGTACCGGCAGCAAAATATATCATTTACTATTCCGTATCGGATGGGTGAAAACAGTTCTTGGGCTACAATTAGGCAAAGACCATTTCGGGTCAATTCAGGGAACAGGGAACAGGGAATCTGCCAAACCGTTTCGGAGCCGTGCGACTCACACGAATCTGCCGTGGCTCTTGCGCGTGGCATGAGTGCGGAGCACCAGTAAGTGCCTGATCCGGCCAGATACCTGTCTTTGCAAAAGCGCAAAGAACGGAGCCCGTGTCTTGTCATATTGATATGGCAATACCGCTCACGCCCGCCTCCAAACGAGTCTGCCAACAACACGCGTCACGGTGCGCGAACCTAACTCCGCGGGATCTGGCGGCCATATCTCTGTTCAGAATCCGTCGTTACCTTCGAGAATGCGCCGCCGCCGTCAGCTTGACACCCGACGCGGTGTGCTCGTCAGCTTGACACCCGACGCGGTGTGCTCGTCGTGACCGCAGCCGCGCCCAGAGAGAGAGAGAGAGAGAGAGAGAGAGAGAGAGAGAGAGAGAGAGAGAGAGAGAGAGAGAGAGAGAGGAGAGAGAGAGAGAGAGAGAGAGAGAGAGAGAGAGAGAGAGAGAGAGAGAGAGAGAGAGAGAGAGAGAGAGAGAGAGAGAGAGAGAGAGAGAGAGAGAGAGCGGTTGCTGGCGGGCAGCCGGCCGGGACGCTCGCTGACGGAAGCCCTCAGGTCTTCCGCACCACCAGGGGCGCAGCGGACGGTGTGCCGTGTTGCTGCCGGATAGTGTTCGGAGCAGACGCGCTCGTGATCCCGGGGAGAACGAGAGGGGGAGGGAGCGCAGGTGGCGTGGGACGGCACGGCACGGCACGGGACAAGACAGCGGGACGGGACGGGACTGGACGGGACGGAACAAGACAAGACAAGACGGGACGGGACGGGACGGGACGGGATGGGACAAGACGGGATGGGACAGGACGGGGCGGGGCAGGAGGCAGCGGAGACTGACCGGCGGTGACTGAAGCATTCTGATAACAGAGCGCAAGTAGCGAAGATTTGGAGAGAATAAGGCTCTTGACCGCACGCTGTGGCTTACTGAGTGCCAGCGCACTGCGCCTGAGCTCGTGGTGACGAACGCCTGACGTGCTACCGTCGGGAGTAGCTTTGCTCACGCTCGCCACCGTCCCAGGACGACACACGCCGGAAGAGGGGTCGAATAAATTGATGGCAGCGTATCAGAAAATGCCTGGGTGCGAACGGGCCTCCAACCGTTCGCATTCACATAGTCACAATATCAGGCCGGCACTGACCACGGATACGCTCGCGCTAAGCTGTTTTAATGGATTGATTGCTAATTGGTGGATTTAGTTTTTGATTGGTTGATGCCAGATTATAGCGGCCAGATCAGATAGACGTCAAGTCAATTACGTGTTGTGTGCTCGCGTACGGCCCACAAACCGCTACACAATGTCAACACCGTCCGATCCATATGTGCGATCGACCGGCAAGCGGCCGGTATCACGCTTTCCGAAACCAGTCTCAGCTGCACTAACCCACGAGACATTGAACTATGAAAACCACGCAGGTATGCTAAGCAAATCAGCCTGACCACCACTAGCCGGCCACCCTATACATTGTTTTTTTCAATCTCTTGACCAGTCATGGAAGTCGTTAGTCCCCTATTCCGCAGACAGGTGTTGGATGCCTGGCCAGACTCCCCGGCAGATCTTGCAAGCAACACGGTTTGTAAATTAGTGCGCGCGGGCTGCAGGCAAGCGCCTCCGTTTGCTGTCTCGAAAAGGGGACTTCCCAACGCGTTGTGCGAACTCAGCCCATTCCTACTGACCTATTCCTCCATTACCCTGGATCAAACCCGTTGATACAGACATCCAAAATTTTCTGACTATCAGTTCAGCTTTTGGTATCTTCTGAACTACCGTGATAATTCATTTGCCTTCCATCCCATCGCCCATTCAACAATGCGAGCTACGATTCTAAAGCTTTAAACAGTCGTTAGACATGGCCTGCGGTATACTTAAACAAACTGCCAACAGGCCAACCCCCATTGCAAAAGGGGCTGGATGGGAACAAAACAGAACGCACGGCCGCAACCGAGTACTAGATGTCAGTGGACTCACGCGACAGGTGCACAGCTCTTCATTCACGAGAACCAGGGCAGCAGCTGTTTTCAAGACTTACCAGTGGGCCCGAATCGCTCGCGTGGTCACGTACAGCGCTGGTGATTTGAAGCCACGTTTGTGCCTTCACTTTGTGCGCAGATGCGTCTAAACATGTGTACCTGGCGTGGTTTTCGCAGTGCATGTATGGCCGTGCTTTGGCTACGCCATAACGGTTAAGACCACGTCTTCAGTTTGATGGTGACAGTTGTTCCCAGACTGTTGCCGGGGTGCCCACGCCAGCCCCGCCCCCGGCCGCGGCCGGAGAGCGGCGCATGATTGTGCAGGGGACGCGGCCATGAAGTCACACGCCGGCAGCGCAGCTCGAGCCCCGCGGGCTGCCGTACTCGACTGAGAGGCTTTGGTTGATGGCCAGGCGTGCGCACCCGTGCGTCTTTAAATGAAACGTTTTGCTGTTGAGGTTTCGAATTATGGTCAGTACTGCTGTGTCTAAACTCTATTCTATGTCGCGTCCCACACTGTTCACCATCTCAATGTGGCGTTTTTCGTGTGCAGTTACCCAAATGTCTGCTCGTGAAAGACGTATATCTATCACTTCTGTATTAAAATAATTATCTATGCACAATACATGCCAGATGTTAGTTAAACCTACGCGGCTGGTAAAACGAGCGGGGACAAGCGATGCCGAACAAGACCACACATGACTAGCAGCGCCTTGAACGGAGCAAATCAGACTGCCAACAAATGTATAGAACAACACTGATATGATCCTTACGTAACGGTAAAACCACACATATACGCTCCGCATGTCGCACGGAGATTGCGGGCGGGAGCGAGGCCGCCGTACCCGAGTCGACCCCGCTGTCGAAGCGGAACGCCGCACACATCCGTCCAACAAGGGCAGCGCCCAGCCACAGCGCGTACAGCCAGCGTACACAAGAACCACCGGCGCGACATCGCCCAGCGCTCCCGCCCCTCGTAACCAGTACCGGAAGCAGCGCGCGCGTGGGGGCGCGGGTCGAAGCCAGCAGCGCCGCGCGCACATTCAAAGCCAGCCGCTGGCCCCTCGCCCGCCGGGCCGCGCCGACCACCCACGCCCGGAGGCCGAGTGACGGCCGGCCGCCGCCCTCCAGTGCAAAGCTCTTGGCATCACGTCGCCGCGGGCCCGGCGCCGCCGCCCGCGCGCCGGGCGACGCCAGAGCGCGACACCAGTACCTCCATAGACTCGTATAGAAATAACAAAATAGCTCGGTAGAATACGAGTGGGCAGCGCGCGGCGCGCGTGCCCTCCGACGCCGGAAGACACGGCGCCGCCCTCAGCCATCGCGCTTGCACTTGTGCGTCTCGCTCTTGTTGAAGTCGATTTTGGCGTAGGTGAGTTTGTGGGCGCCGGCGAGCGGCTGACAGCCGGCGGCGTCGTTCTCGGCCAGGTCAAGCGAAGCGTACACCAGCTCCTGCTCCTCGGTCGGCAGCGTGGTGAGCGACTGGGAGCCGACGCCCGTTTGCGGCCGCTGCGGCCGTTGCAGGCTCGACGGCGGCGGGTTCGACTCGTGCCGCTGCCGCACCGGCGCCGGCCCCGCAGCCGCGCCGAAGTTGGTCAGCGAGCTGCTGGTGGTCAGCGGCGTCGGCGTCGGCGTCGGCGTCGGCGTGGGTGTCGGCGTCGGCGTGGGCGTGGGCGTGGGCGCCGGCGTCTGGCGCGGCGTGGTGGCCAGCGAGCCGGAGAGCGAGGCACGCGGCGTCACGCTGGCCGCCGAGCCGCACGGACTGACCGAGCTGAGTCGCGGCTCCGGCTCGGCCGCTCGGAACACGGGCGGCCCAGCGCCCGCCGCGGCCGCCGGCGACTCGGCGCCGCCCGCCTCCTCCTGAATGCTGTTGGACGAGGAGAGCGACTGGGACGAGCCGAGCCAGGAGGGCGAGCGGTCGAGCGACGACGGCGGCGGCGGCGGCGGCGGCGTCTCCTGCGAGGAGCTCGGCGACAACCGCTTGTGCTCCTTCTTGCCGCGCTGACTCAGTGAGCGGAACATGGTGCGCGGATTCATGGCGTCCAGCTTTCGAAGCAGACCGCCGCCGCCGCCGGCCGAGTTCTTGCGCTGCACCTTGCCGGGACCCTGGCGGCGGCGCTCGTCGAGCGGTGTCGTGTCCGACTTGCGGCGGCCGGCCACGTCCGGCTCCGTCTGCACGCTGAGCAGGGCCGAGACGGGCCGCGCCGGCACCTCCACCACGCAGTAGGTGTCCGGGTCGCGGCGGCTGCCGGCCGGCCGGTGCGCCAGCTCACGCTCGGCGGAAGAGCGCGCCGACTGAGACCGCTGCACGGCCGTCGGCGCCGGCGCCCGGCCCGACCCCATCGTCATCTCCAGGTAGTCGGAGGCGGCGGCGGCGGGCGCGGGCGAGGCGACCGGCGCGGGCGCCGGAGCCACCAGCGCGCGCGGCGTCATCGCCAGGTAGTCGGAGTGGATTGCCGGCGGCGGCAGCGGCGGCGGCGCCGCCAAGCCGCCGCTGACGTCCATGTTGACGTAGTCGGCCGTGCCGGCGGTGGACGTGCGGCGCGCCGACATGTCCATGGTGAGGTAGTCGCCGGACGGGCTGGCCAGCGGACTGCAGAGCGGCGCCGGCCGCGGCGACAGCTCCATCGACAGGTAGCTCGGCTCGGCCGCCGGCGCCGACGTCTTGCGGCCGGCCGCGTGGCGCCGCTTCAGCGAGTCTGCCTGCGAGCCGGACGACGTGTCGTCGTCCAGGTTCAGCGGCCCCATCGCCAGATAGTCGTCGTCGGTGTAGTGGACGGCCGGCGCCGGCTGCTCGCGCCGCTTGGGCCGCCGGCGCCGGCTGCCGCCACCCGAGCGGGCCACCGGGCCCAGTGCCACGTACGCGTCGTCGTCGCCGCGGCGCGGCTGGCGCGCGGCCAGTTCGGCCGGGCCGGGGGAGCGCGACATGTGCGAGCCGGCTGGCGAGCCGCCGCGCCCGGCCGGCACGTCCACCGGCGCCGAGCCGTTCTTCTTGTCGCGCCGCTTGAACAGCAGCCGCCAGCCGCTGTGCGCCTGCGCACGGGCCCCCGGACGTGAGGGGCCACGACAGGGGATCGCGACACGCCAGACGCACGACCCACGTACACCCGCACTTACTCACCACTTCTTCACGCCCGCACTTGGACAGGCATGAGAGGGCATGGCGACCGGATACTAGGCATCTAGTGACGCGAAAGAAAAGCGAACCTTCCGAAGCGTCCGCTTCCGTGAAATGTCCGCGCGCAAATGCCTGCCGAAGGGTGTTGGCGCGCACCGGCGGCGCCGGCGGCGCGCGGCACGTCCTCGGCACGAGCCGCCTCACCTTGTCGCTGCCCTGGCTGCTCTGTGAGTTGCTGCGCGGCCGGTGACGCAGGCTGTCCTGGCTGCCCTTGGACTCGGCGGCGGGGCTGCCGGCCTCCTCGCGCAGCTCGGAGCCCTTCCTGCGCCGGCGGTAATAGTCCTTCAGCGACGTCACCGTCGAGTCCAGCGACGAGCTGAGGCTGGGCGAGCCGCACGGGTGCGCCGAGCTGCGCGCGCGCGCACCACAGACGGGGTCAGCACGGCCGGGCGGCGGCGGCGGGCACGACTGTGCACAACAGCACGCATGAGGCTGGTGCGCTACTGCTCAGCCAATGTCATCGCTGAAGGCTTTTTCCATTCAATTGAACAATACATATATACAACAAGGCAAACTGACACGCACTAAATATTTCTGAGCATTGGTGTGACTCTTCTAGAGCTTGGGTCCAGGGTATTGGTGACAGCTCCTATCTGTGTATATTAAGTGGTACGTGGGACGCGTTTTCTCTGGAATCGTGAACCCGTGACGTATGGAGGTTTAGTTCACAACGGTACAGTTCAACGGTACGATGGCTGTGACTGGTTTATGACGAGGATAAAGTTATCACAGATATGTTTTGATCGTAAGTACTTTTCCCACATACGTCATCATAATGAACTACGACGCACGACGCATCGTTTGAAAACACCGCGTCGAACGGCAATGAACGTTGCTACAATGGCAAGCAGATAAGGGTTGGGGCAGGGACTGCTACGCAGGGAACTTTGCTTACACGACACATCAGGGAAACCCCCACCGGAGACGGGACCCACCGGGGCACGGCCCCACCGGAGACGGGATCCACGCGAGGACAGACCCCCAACGGAGACGGACCCACCGGGACACAGCCCCCACCAGAGACGGGACCCACGGGGGCACGGCCCCCACCAGACTGGACCCACCGGGGCACGGCCCCCACCGGAGACGGGACCCACGCGAGGACAGACCCCCAACGGAGACGGACCCACCGGGACACAGTCCCCACCAGACGGACCCACCGGGACACAGCCCCCACCAGAGACGGGACCCACGGGGGCACGGCCCCAACCAGAGACGGGACCCACGCGAGGACAGACCCCCACCGGAGACGGGACCCACGCGAGGACAGACCCCCACCGGAGACGGACCCAACGGGGCACAGCTCCCACCAGAGACTGGAGCCACCCTAGGAGAGACCCCTCCTCGGCGGTGCCCGGTGAGCGCTGTGCCCGATCGGCTGACCTGCCGGCGCCGCCCGGCTCGCCGGTGGAGGGCCGCTCGGTCGAGGTGGAGTCGCTCTCGGAGCGGTCACGACGGCGCGGCATCAGCGCGTGACTCAGCCGGCTGCCCAGCGACGAGGCGCGCGTCCGCATGCTCTCCGTGTCCGACCTGCCGACGGCGGCATGGTCCCAGCAGGCCGCAGGTGGCGCGGCGATGGCGCGCCACCCGCTGCCGGCTCCCCGCGCCGCTCCGCCACAGCGGCGGCACGTGATGAGCCCAGGGTATCGCGACAGACGAGTACTTAGGGCGCTGACACGATAACGACCTAGGACCACAGCCAAACGCCGGGGAGCAAACTTATTTCTGAGTCATCAGCGCAATAATAAGGTTTAAATCCGAGGCACATGCACCATACAATGTACATTGTAATCCGAGGTACAATACATGTCTTCTATACCGCACCACCAAACGATGCACGCTGGTGATGACGTCACGCGCGGGTTTGATGGGATACGCCGACACGCGCTGGTAGAGCGCGTCCGCCACTCCAGCGTCCAGCCCGGACGACCAGCGTGCGGTCTGCCGTACCTGTTATGCGGGTCGGCGGCGGGCGGGCCGTGGCGGCCAGCCGCCGCTGCGGCCGCCGCCGCGTCCTCGGACGGCGGCGTCAGCACGGTGAGCGGCGTGCGCTCCAGCTGCGGCTCCGACAGCGGCGTGCCCGACGTCAGGCTGCAGCTGGAGGCCGGCGACACCTCGGCGTACGAGTCTGCCGCAGCGGCGCCCGGCCAATCAGAGGGGGCCGCTCACAGGAACACCATCGTCGCAGTGGAACATTCAGAAACACAGCGGATGCCGCAGGGACAGTGCGTGGCGTCGCGGTCCACTGAGCTCCTCCGTTTCGCCAGGGGGTCTCATACATTCTGTGGTAGTAATTCCAGGGGATATACCACAATACCAACTGCGGAGAGCCAATTTCCCAACTTCTACACCACGAGTGAACATTCGGGTCACGAAGACCTGACAATTCATATAGTCATATTCGGCGTAAGCATCTTCCGGGACACGAGTCTGCCGCCTCCACCTTACATCAGGTCATAACGCAAAGGACACACCAGGGTATGAACGCAGCTACATTTGCCCAGGGTCGTGACGACAATAACACCTCGAGCACACGTCGTGACAGCCTGACCCTCCTGATGCCACACTCACACCCACACGCGCTGTGAGCAAGGGTGCGGGGCACAGGGGCGGCCCGACGCTGCGGTGCAGACCCCGCGTGACACGGGGGCGGTGCACACACACACACACACACACACACACGGTCTGTGCGCCGGTGGTGCACAGGTGCCGCTGGCCGTGCACACGAGCTACGTGGGCGCCGGCCGCACGGCGCAGGCGAGGTGCGGAGCTAATGGGCCGGCGGCCGCCTGCGCGCGCTGCCACGCCCAACCACCCACATACCTAGACTCAGGGGGTTCCAGTCTGAAACGGAGAGGCAGCTGTACTGGGCGGGTCGCGGCCGCTGAGGCTCCGACCTCATCACCGCTAGGCAGAGGCCCACGACACGCCCCCGTCTCCGCTCCCCCCCCCCCCCCCCCGCCAAACGGCGGCCACCACTGATGGCCGGGCTGACCCAGCCGGCGACCCGGCGGCTGACAGCCCGGCAGTTGCACCTACCGTCTGATATCTTGCTGGCCCGCTTGCCCGGCTGCACGTCCATGTAGGGGCTGGCGGCGTCGACGGTGAACGACAGCTGACCGGGCACCATCGGCACGTAGCCGTCTTGGTCCGCCGCGCTGGAGCTGCGACTGTGGCTGATGTCTGCCGACACCCGGACACGCCGTCAGCAGCGGGCCCGTAACACGTCACATACAGACGTCAGCAACGGACACGTCACACGTCGCACACAGACATCAGCAGCGGGCACGCCACACGTCAAACACGGACGTCAGCAGCGGACACGTCGCACGTCACACACACACACACACACGTCAGCAGCGGACACGTCATACGTCACACGCAGACATCAGCAGCGGGCACGTCACACGTCAAACACGGACGTCAGCAGCGGACACGTCGCACGTCACACACACACACACGTCAGCAGCGGACACGTAACACGTCACACGCAGACGTCAGCAGCGGACACGTCACACGTCAAGCACGGACGTCAGCGGCGGACACGTCACTCGTAAAACACGGACGTCAGCAGGAGACACGTCACACATCAGGCCCGGACGTCAGCAGCGGACACGTCACACGTCAAGCCCGGGCGTCAGCAGCGGACACGTCACACATCAAACACGGACGTCAGCAGCAGACAAGTCACATACAGACGTCAGCAGCGTACACGTCACACGTCACATACACTCAAACTCAATGAATCCACTGAAAAACGAAAGCAACACGATTTCCTGCCGACCGAGCGGAAAGATTGCCACCCCCCCCCCCCCCCCCTCCTCCTCCTCCCCCCGCAGCTTGTGCACTGCCTGGCTCGGGAACAGCGTCAGGCGCATGTCGCGGCCGGGTGTCAGACGCCGGGACGTACCGTCCGAGAGAGGCGGCAGGCCGGGCTTCATGGACATGTAGCTGGCGTCGTCGGCGCCGATGTCGGCCGCCACACGCAGCATCGGCACATAGCTGTCCTCGGTGAGGCTGGAGTCGCGGCTGTGGTGGCCTAGGTGGCCCTGGCTCGGCGCTGCGGTCAAGTCAGGTCAGGTCAGGTCAGGTCAGGTCAGGTCAGGTCAGGTCAGGTCAGGTCAGCTGGCTGACGCCACTCGGTATCACCGCTCTGGCAGGCACCCGAGGCGACCGCCGACCGACCGCACAGCACAACACCGCTGGCTGAGTGCGGCGAATGAAATGCCGAAGTGGTCTCACGTCTCACGGTCCCACGGAGACCATCGCAGGGAAAATATCGCAGATACACAGCCTGCGGCCGGCCCGGCGCCGCGACACTCACTGGGACTGATGACGCAGTTGTCGGGCGTGTCGGCGCCGCCCGAGTAGAACATGGGCAGGTAGGCGGCGTCGGCGCCGGCCGGCGTGCCGTGGCGGGCGGCGCCGGCGCTCGGCGACACGTTCATCGGCAGGTAAGGCGACTCGGCGGCGGCGGCGGCCGGCGCGCCCAGCGCCAGCGACAGCGGCGGCAGCACGCGCCGCCGGCCCGGCCCGTCCGCCAGGTCGTGCCCGAACGCCCGCGACGGGTTCACTGGCGGCCAGCACGGGCACACGCGATCAGAACCGACATACGGTCGTCGAGTCACCGACAAGGGGGACCCGTGCCGGACCGCTGCACACTGGACCCTACGCGCCCTACAGCGAGGCGCATCAACTGGCGGCACGCGGCCACAGCCCTGGACATCAAGACAAGTGCGCAGAGCACGCAGCACCCCGAAGAGTACCAAACGTCACCTGCGTACGAGGATTACAGTGCAGACACAGTACGCGACTTCAATCAATGTTCCCGAAATGCGAGCCTGCCACATCCAACGGACATAATTCAGGCGCTCGCGACCAGACCACCAGCTAATTGGTGACCTGGCTGACACCAGCGTGCCCCGGTCCCTGGAGCCCAGTCCCGCCGCGCCCGGAGCTCCCGCGGTCCTGGGGACCGGCAGCCGCCCGTCCCCCGGCCGGGCCACGCACCTGGCAGGTAATCGCCCGTCTCCTCCACGATGATGCTGTCCGGCGTGATGGGGTGGCACATGGGGGGCTGCTCGTCCATGCTGTAGGACGAGTTGCTCTCCACGGAGGCCGGGCTGCGGCGGCGGCACGCGGGTAAGGCTCGCACACCGACGCCGCCAACACGGCGGCGGCAGCGGCAGACGCCGGCGCCGAGCGTCCCGGCGGGAACGGGCGGACCGGCGGCACACGCTTCCATACCGAACGGTCAGCTGCTGCCGCGGTCGCAGCGCGGGGGAAGGCCGCGTGGTGGCACACGCTTCCATACCGAACGGTCAGCTTCTGCCGCGGTCGCAGCGCGGGGAAGGCCGCGTGGTGGCACACGCTTCCATACCGAACGGTCAGCTGCTGCCGCGGTCGCAGCGCGGGGGAAGGCCGCGTGGTGGCACACGCTTCCATACCGAACGGTCAGCTTCTGCCGCGGTCGCAGCGCGGGGGAAGGCTGCGGGGTGGCACACGCTTTCATACCGAACGGTCAGCTTCTGCCCCGGTCGCAGCGCGGGGGAAGGCTGCGGGGTGGCACACGCTTCCATACCGAACGGTCAGCTTCTGCCGCGGTCGCAGCGCGGGGGAAGGCTGCGGGGTGGCACACGCTTTCATACCGAACGGTCAGCTTCTGCCCCGGTCGCAGCGCGGGGGAAGGCTGCAGCAATGTCCCGGTTTCTATACTCGACGTGCTTTAGAGACGCTGCCGACCTGAGCATCGCGCCGCAGCCGCGCCCTCAACCTGAGCAGGCTTGGATGACGAGTCACTGACCTGACCTTACGGCCCCCCGGCCGGCCTTTACCCGCTCAGGGGACAGCCCACCACCGACTTGGCCGCTGCGGGAGCGCCGAATCACTGACCTGAAGGGACTGCCAAGCAGCGGCGGTGAGCCGGCCGTCATGCTCGAGCTGCGCGAGTGGATGGCGTGCGTCCGGGCGTCAGTGGCGGCCCGGGCGCGCGTGTGATGCCTGCCGGCCGACCGGCCCACCGTCAGCCGGTGTCATGCCCCGCATCCACGCGGCGACCAGCACAGACACTGACCAGCAAACCCGCAGATGGCCACAGTGAGCGTTAGAGCATGCCCCACGTACCTGCCACCTGCTCTGACACTTCAACATCACCCTAGGCTGTGGTGAAAAGGTGCACCCATGCGTCGGACCATGGCGGTGGTCGCTGGTCGTGTCAGGATCGGGAGGTACGTACCCCTGCGGTTGGCCGTGTGGGGGTCGGGAGGCATGTATCCCTGCGGTGGGTCGCGCCAGGGTCAGGAAGTATGTACCCCTGCGGCGGCCCGTGTCAGAGTCAGGAGGTACATACCCCTGCGGTGGGCCGTGTCAGAGTCAGGAGGTACGTACCCCTGCGGTGGGCCGCGTCAAGAGTCAGGAGGTACGTACCCCTGCGGCGGGCCGCGTGACGGTCGGGTGTACGTGCCCATATGACGGGCCGTGTAAGGGTCAAGAGGTACGTGCACCTGCGGCGGGCCGTGTGACGATCGGGGGTACGTGCCCATGTGGCGGGCCGTGTAAGGGTCAGGACGTACGTGCACCTGCGGCGGGCCGCGACAGGGTCAGAGGTACGTACCCCTGCTGTGGGCCGTGGTGCCGGTCGCTGTTACCCTCGCTGGTGGTACGCGGTCGGTTGGGCACCGAGCCGGACCGGTCCCGGCCGGGCGTCGTCGACAGCGAGATGGTGTTGACCGACGTCTGGGACGAGTTGTTGGCTGCGGGGTCCGTCAGGGCGCGAGGTGAGATAAGGACGCACCATCCCCGCCGCCGGCCAACACACACACGCACGCAAGCACGCACGCACGCACGCACACACACACACACACACACACACACACACACACACACACACACACACACACACACACACACACACACACAACACACACACACGTGCGGCGAGGTGAGATACGGACGCGCCATCCCCGCCGCCGGCCAACACACACACACACACATGTGCGGCGAGGTGAGATACGGACGCGCCATCCCCGCCGCCGGCCAACACACACACATGTGCGTACAGATACGGACGCACCATCCCCGCCGCCGGCCAACACACACACGCACACACCCACACACCACACCACACCACACACACACACACACACACACACACACCACACACACGCCCACGCCCACGCCCACGCCCACGCCCACGCCCACGCCCACGCCCACGCCCACGCCCACGCCCACACCCACACCCACACCCACACCCACACCCACACACATGTGCGTACAGCGTTGCTCAGAGTCCACAACATTACGGCTCAAGGTGCATATGTGTGACGTTGGATTTGCAACACCAAGCAGCGATTGTACTGACACAAGACATACAAATTGACCTCTCATAAACGGAGGCCTTGACATGTCTATCGCGCCCACAATCAGCTGGTCAGGTACGATGCGAGCAGTGACGGCGGAGCCGAAACAATAGCAGCGTGTCCGGTGTTGGTCCAGCATTCACCGACGTCGGCCCCGTGGTTAGGAAGCAAATACACGGTTTGCGGTACACGAACACTGGCGTGGTTAAATGCCCCAGCGCAGCAACACCAGACACTAGACCCAGTCCATACAGCACATCATCTGCGAGCCACAAAACCCAGCCGAAGCCCCGTCCACACATGGGAGGCGCAATCTGTGACCATCTACAGACCACCAATTTGTATTCAACGAGCCATCTCTCCTTCGGAAAGATGTGTGTGCTAGAATCAACTGATTGCTGTGCTTGCAGTCCCCTATGTAAAAGTGGGGGCCGTGGTCAAACTTCGAGTTATTCTACAGCGAAGAATGAAGTGATTCGTTGCACAACGGTGCGAGAGCCTCTGCTCGCCCGGCACGCAGTGGCGGACTTTTGTACGTCAGACCTAAATGCACAGAATTAGTGACAGTCCAATAAGAATGCCAGTTTTTACTAGACAGATACCAGCCTTTCAGTGTCATCGTCAGCTACCTGTTACGTTAAATGAACCGCTGTTCAAGCCTCACCCACATACGCGACAAAGGCCATGGAATGCATAACGACTGCACGCCGCGCGGACTCCGCACTATTTACAGCGTTAGGATTAGCTCGCAGCGGCCTCTGTGCCGAGCCGGGTGACGCAGCCAGCTCCTCCCGGAGCGCCCGTCTGACCCCGGTCAGTCCGCGCCCACCCTCCCACCCGGGAGCCGTCAGCGACGGCGGCGCAGAGGCCCACTCCGGCCGGCAGCCCCAGAGGCCAGGTAAGGTCAGGTCAGGTCAGGTCAGGTCAGGTCAGAGCGGCGAGGCGTCAGGCGTTAGTCAGGCGCCCAAGCTGAGAGACAGAGACGGAGGCGGGCGGGCGAGAGAACGGGCAGCGGTCCGGGAGAGAGGCGGGGAGATCAGACAGGCGGGGTGGCGGCGCGCGAGAGAACGGACGGCGGTCTGGGAGAGAGGCGGGGAGATGAGACAGGCGGGGTGGTGGCGGCGCGCGAGAGAGCGGACGGCGGCCCGGGAGAGAGGCGGGGATCCAAGCGGGGCGGCGGCGCGAGAAAGAAACGGGCAGCGGTCCGGGAGAGAGAGGCGGGGAGATCAGACAGGCAGGGTGGCGGCGCGCGAGAGAACGGACGGCGGTCCGGGAGAGAGGCGGGGATCCAGGCGGGGCGGCGGAGCGAGAGAATGGGCAGCGGTCCGGGAGAGAGGCGGGGCGGCGGCGGACGAGGAGCGGGCCGGTGCGTCTCTGTCTCTCACATGAGTAGGTGTTTCGTCGACCTTTGACGGAGATGGGCCGGGACGGCTCGGAGGCGGAGGGCGCCCGCGGCCGCGACTCGCCCGTCTGGCTCTCCGACTCGCTGCTGCGGGAGCTGACGACAGCACAGCACGGCGATAGACACGGCCACCACTCGGTCACGCAGCTCCCCGACTCGCTGGGAGCTGGCGACCGCATCCCGCCGACAGTTGGAGATGCAGACAAACGAATTGGTCGCCTGGATTTCCGAACGGCTCCTACGGAGGCTTTCAGATTCCTCCTAGCCCTTATGTGCGATGAATACAATACTGACACCATCCGTTACATGCACTGCATGCTACAGTTCAAGCAAATTAAAAACAGCAGAAATGCATTTTAAAAAATACATTTGGCCTCATGGACGACTAGAAAACCAACACAGTTGTCACGCCACTCTCTCATAACAGCGATGTCTTACTGGGAAGCAGCTTGAGAGCCGCGTGCCAAGATGAATAACAATGAAACAGGGACTACCATCTTCAATTCCAACTTACTTAAACTTGGCCTTCATAACTTCGTGCATGTTTTGAGCATAGATGCGCTCCTCGAGCTGCATGTTGATCTCGCCGGCGCCAAAGCAGGAGGTGCGGCCCACCTCCATCCAGAAGAAGCAGTCAACATGACGACAGCCGCGGATCGTCGTGAACTGCCCGGGAGAGCACGACTGAGGTCATCACCTCACCACCGAACCATCGCCACGCCACGGGTCAGCTCCGGCATCGTGCGCCCCGACACCAGACCGCTCTCTAACGGCAGGCCCACACACGTCACCGACAGCCCGCATCGGACGCTCGAACGGGCGGGCTCCGGCAGGCCTGCGCTCCGGCCCGGTGGGAACGGCAGTGGCGCCGGCGCACTCACCGGCAGGTCGTACGTCTGCTTGGGGTTGTCCTTGTTGATGAGCTGGATGCCGTCCGCGGTGAGCCCCACGCAGTACTGTCCATTGATCTTCTTGGTGCTGCCCAGGCCGCGGTCCGTGATCGTCACGTCCCACATCCGCTCTGTCGGACGTAACAACGCCGGTGTCGGCCCGTGCAGACGTCCCGCACCAACGCACCGACGACAGAGGCGCGCCAGCGGGTACACGCACGCACACGCCGCTAAAGCGCACTGGCCACGAGCACAACCGTCACGGGACGGGCACGCTCGGCACAGCGCGCACAAACTGGAGCAAGCACAAGCGGGTGCATCCCGATCACACACGCACATCCTTTCCCTCGAACGCCACCGAGGCGGCGCCGGGGCGTGGCGTCGGCCGCGGCCCGCGCCAGCACTCACCGTACTGGGTGCGCGTCTGCTCGTCGTCCGGGTGGCGGCCGCCCTGATGGACCCAGCGCAGCTTCAACAGCCAGTCGGTCTGCTCCTCCTCCGTCTCCAGGCCCAGGCTGTAGCTGGTGACGCCCATCAGGCCGATGGCGTACTTGCACTTGGGCTCCACCTTGGTGCTGACGCTGAAGCAGGGTGGCAGCGGGATGGACCTGCCGGCAGCGACGGCAGCGTCAGGCAGCGCTCCAGCGCCGACGCAACGTGCGCACCGCTGATGCCGTCCCAAGTATGAAGAAAACGTGCGGTTACAAGCACGGGACTAGGGAGCGCAGCTAGAGCAATGCAAAAGTCCCTATCCCTGTCTTCTTCCTAAGGCATCTAGGTGTGGGCCTGGAAAATCTAGGTGTTTCGGGGGTTTCGCACATAGGACTATGATGTGGCACACAATGTACAGTTCAGACCGAAAGCGACACGCACGCCCTCCACAAGAGATATAAGATAAAGCTGTTCCCCTAAACTACATATAGACAGAGAACTGTCTGTTTGACTGTTGTGACTGCTGTCCACAAGAGAGATATGATACAGCTGTTCCCCAAAACTACAGACACACAAAGAACTGCCTGTTTGGATGATGTGAGCAGCTGGATCTCACAGGCCCCATATCTGTGGTGATGCGTGCAGCGCTGACATGGGAAGTGGCATAGTTCGTGAAGGTGACAGACACAAGTATCACCGGCCCAACCCTTCTGGACAACAGCGGCTACCCTCACCGGCCCGACCCTTCTGGGTAACAGCGGCTACCCTCACCAGTCCGACCCTTCTGGCCAACAGCGGCTACCCTCACCGGCCCGACCCTTCTGGGCAACAGCGGCTACCCTCACCGGCCCGACCCTTCTGGGTAACAGCGGCTACCCTCACCGGCCCGACCCTTCCGGGCAACAGTGGCTACCCTCACCGGCCCGACCCTTCTGGGCAACAGCGGCTACCCTCACCAGCCCGACCCTTCCGGGCAACAGTGGCTACCCTCACCGGCCCGACCCTTCCGGGCAACAGCGGCTACCCTCACCGCGCCCGACCCTTCGGGCAACAGCGGCTACCCTCACCGGCCCGACCCTTCTGGGCAACAGCGGCTACCCTCACCAGCCCGACCCTTCCGGGCAACAGTGGCTACCCTCACCGGCCCGACCCTTCCGGGCAACAGCGGCTACCCTCACCGGCCCGACCCTTCTGGGTAACAGCGGCTACCCTCACCGGCCCGACCCTTCCGGGCAACAGCGGCTACCCTCACCGGCCCGACCCTTCCGGGCAACAGCGGCTACCCTCACACCGTAGCGGAGTCTCGGTACGGTGTTCGGAAACAGGGCTGCACTATAATGGCATGCCCACGCTCGATACCATTACACCAGGGATGTATTTTCCTATTTTTGTCTTTTTGGGGAAGGGGGCTTCTGTCCCCCTTACTTGGACTCGGGCCACCAACTACGGTAAAAGGCTCAAATGCAAGGATAAACCACTTTGTTGGCTTTTTGGGGGAACAGATTTCTTCATTTTATACTAATCATGCCCCCAACCAACCCAACTTATTACAAAACTAATCCCCTGCATTTCACTGACGATATCCATTCATCGTGAAGACATAGACCAGCATACATTTTACACTTATCTCCAGTCTTCCACTTCTTGTCAGATTCATATATGTCCATTGATGCAGTGTCCTGCCGCAGCACAGCCCACCGCTTCTTGAATTTCTGTTGGGACATGTGAGAGCATTCAACAGCTGACCACTTTGGTATGTCTGACAAATGGTACAAGCACAACAGATCAACCACTCAGGCTGCTGTGCTGTTGCTGTGATAATCCAGCCACTCTGGTACAGCTGACAAATGGTACAGGCAAAATGGATCATCAAACAAAGTCAGGCTCCTGTGATAATCCAGCCATCCTGGTACAGCTGACAAATGGTGCAAGCAAAACGGATCATCAACCAAAGTCAGACTCCTGTCATCATGTGACGTCGCGGGGAGCATAAGAAGATTGCCATTATTTTGAACTTTTTCCTCATCTGCAAATCAAGTGTCATCGAACTCTCAAAAAGTGTAGTGATTCGAATTTTCGGCTACAGGTCACTCCCAAACAACAGCTAAGTCAGCGGCACAACAGCTGTCACCATTTCGTCCAAGGCGACAAGCTGGTTTAGAAGTGGAATATAGCCAAAAACTTCGCCTACCACGTTGTCCAGGAGTCTCAACAGAGAAGTAAACACTTTGGAGCTGAAACGACGGTTGGCCGGATCTAGCACAACTGACATTGCGAAACGCACACTCCATGTGAATGACTCTCTTGCTAACAATAAGCTGAAGGATAAGCTCTACAGCAAGAACACAATTATAATGGGGGAAAGACAGTAAACAATTGCCTTTTAACAACCGCCCCACGACTGCACATAGTAAGCTGGTCTCTCCGCCCAGCCCGGTAGCCGCGCAAGGCCCACCTTCTCATCCTTCCTGCGGACTTTGAGGTAGCCGGTTTTGGCGACGTCATCCTGGGCGTCGGCCATGGCTGGCGGCGCGGGGCGGCGCGGGGCGGCGCGGCCGGACAGCCCGGGGCGGCGGGCGGCCCGTCACCAGACGCGGCCGCAGCTGCCTGCCACACGCTGCAATAGCACAAACGCACCCCGAGCTCAGGCGCGCGCAGACGGCTACAGCAGCCACACACAAGGTGGGAAGAGAACAGGCACATGCCAGGTACCAGCAGCACGCCAGGTGGTTGTATATCTAGGCATACAGGGTGCTACAACAGTGTGAGGTAGGGAAGCAAGTGACTGCTCTCATAATTCACGAATGCTGTGAAGTTTGAAGACTGAAAATCCCCAATCAAAAGATATAAAAGTATGACCCCACTATGAGAAATGACTCATTTGCACCACTTCACACTTCCACCAAAATGTGCAAATAATAATGATTGGGGACTAACGGCACGCGGATTACTGGTAAAACCAAACATGTATTCTTCAATGAAAATTACAGATGTTTCACCATTTCTACTGCATGTCACCAGGCTGTAAAAAACTGTCTGGAATCTCAATACCTATATGACAACACACATGCTTTAGACTTTGTGTGGCACACAATCAAAATATAAGACTGCATGGCTAAATTTAAACTTATGTGGTGGATTCACAGTGATGACATACACGCTGTGATGGCTTTGAAGTAAAATGGTAGTTGTGAATTTGACATTAGCTTTGTTTGAAAATATTATGATCTCAATCAAGCTTTTCACTGAGTACAAAACATGGACACTGCTAAAAAGACACTTTGAAAAGAAGATGTAAAACACATGAGTCACATGTACATTGCCTTGGCTTTAATGACAATGAGAGGTAGCTGCCACTGCTTTGACCATATTTGACTTGCTCTGGCATTTGCTTTGACCATGTTAGACCTGCTCTGACATTGCTGTCTTGTAGTTCTTGAACATCCGCCAAGGTTGTCATGTTGCTGAGCATTTTTGTATTTTTGGCAAAAATTTTCACCAATGATCTGATGATAACTGGCAGACTACTGATATAAGAGAGAAACAGTGTCAGCCCAATACAACTGCACTGGAGATCTGCTTGTAGCTCTACTCCACTTGAACACCAGTTCAGGTGTTGTAACACTGTGCAGTCTTCTTTTAAGAAATGCTCAAATCAATGTCAAAAGTCATTGCATTCTGTCAAAAACATGATTGCATTCAGGGGGCTGGCAATTTGCAGGGCAACTGCTGATCAGGGACAGAGTAAGATGCTTTGTCAAAATCAAAATAAATATATCCAGATGGTGCTCGCCATCTTTTTTTGGTACAGCTGTCCAATTGTGACAACTGACCGTTTTTGAACAACGCCACATAGGTATGAACAGAGGAGACTGTCCTAACCTGGTGATCATTTGCCTGTTCCATGACCTTACACAGGTCATGGAACAGGTTAGTGACCTCATGACCTTACACCAACCACAGATTCCATGACCTTACATACAACTTATCTTGAAGGAACTAAATGGTGGTTTGGCTGCTCCATCCTTATTTCATTCAAAATGGCTGGGATGCTACCTAGCTTCTTTCCTTACCTTGAGGGGTTCCTTAAAAAAGAGCCCTCCCCAATGATATTTCAGGAGCACACCCAATGGTCTGCATGATCACAAATCTGGTATTTGCTTTCTTCAGTCAGAGTGAAGTCAGTAAACTCCCCAGCCCTTTGGTCTTTTACCAGTTTGCTCTCATCATGGAACTGTTCTTTTGCCATAATCAATGCTTGATGTGTTTTGATTGCTTCATGGACACAGTCAATCAAATCTTTGATTAGCATTAGTATGTCAATTCTTGCATCCATGATGTGCCATATGGCCTTGGGCTTGCTTCTTAATGTTCTTTGCCAATCCCACTTATTTTTTCTTGTCTTATTTTCCTTGCATTCTTACTGACACAATTATTAGATTTGCAATCTAAGCAGAGGCTTTATTATGAACCAGACATTAAATATGTCACAAACTGCTTAGTTCTTCTTTGAATATTGATGGTGAGCTGGTCCATGAGAAATCATCTAACCTCTGTCTGCCTTCTCCTTGTATGTTGTTCAGTGGCTTTGACAAGTTCTGCCATGATTCTACCTGCTGCACTCTTCCAGGCTGTCAGTGACTTCATATGAAATCCAGTTTGCCTGTCTAGACAATCCCCTGATATTCAGGTAATAAATATGATTCACATACAAATACAGTGGATCCTTGGTCAGCATGTCAGCACAGTCTATGTTAATTCAGCCTTACACCAAGCACATATTTCTGCTATGTCTAAGAGAAAAGGTGTGCTAAATACTGGACCCTTCAAAATACTTGGGAATATTGTGTACAACCTCATCATGTCCATCCTTACCCTTTGGTCAATATAAAACACACATGCTGCATTGAATATAGCAAATACCTGCACCAAAAGTCTCATAAAGGTGTAATTACTTACATCACATGGTTTCCTCGAAATGAAACAACAGTGAAATCAGCAATGCCTATGATCACTGATCATCACCAATAAATAAACACCAACTTCTCATGATCCAGATGTGAAACCCCCATAACCAAATGGTTACAGTGAACAACACACAAAGTTAAAAACTACAACTATCAAAAGTAAAATGTAGTGCAACAAGTATGAGAAGTGTCCCAGGCATGCCTCTTAGCCACAAACAAATATTACCACGGTCAGAGTTCTCATCATGAAAACACGTTGAGCACACCACCCACGTCGCGCCACGTTCGTCTAGGTAACTCCCAACCGACAAATCATCTTGTTTTATCAGACTTTCGGCAATAACAAGCAAATAAAACGCGTCAAAAGTAACCATCAGCCTTCAATGTTGCAAAACTGCCAGAGGAACGTCGACTGACCTCACCAGTACAAAATATAGTATCTCAGGTATCGATTGGAAGGAAGTGACAACCACCGCGACGGCAGTGCCCAGCGATGAGCGAAAAGCAAAACAATGTAACGCAGTTAACGTTGGTAATCACTAATTCCCCTACCAAGAAATCTGCGCGCCGCACACCCACTCACCTTCACGCAGCCTCTACTGCGTACAATTTCTACGCTGGCTAGTGTGCGGCGATCATTACGAGGTCACGTGGGCGGTTGTAAACACATAACGCGCATGCGTACTTTACCATTCATCAAAACGGTGCGTGGTGCGCGTGGAGCGTGTGCTGCCGCTGGGCGGGCAGGCCGGCTGTGTTCGGTTGCGGCTGTTGCGGCTAACCGGTGCGTATTACCCGAACTCATACTAAGGGCGGCACCTCAAACTCACAGAAGAGTGGGCAGCCATTTTTTTTTTCACGGGGGCCACCTCCGGACAGCAGGTTTCTGCGCAGCAGGCACAGGAACATTTCAACAAGTGTGGGAGTGGACATATTTCAGGGACTTACTGGGAAGGCAGCCCGGCTGCCAGAGGAGAAGATGAAGGACTTGTTCTTAATCCATGAATCATCGTGGAAGAAGGTAACTGTGGTTGCACGCCACCGTATGCGATAAATGAGAAGCTGTCGCTTGGCTTCTAATAACCCGACAACCGTCGGTGGCAGACCCCGAAGCCTCATATGTTCTAAATCAACGTGACGAGAGAAAGATTATGGTCTTACTGGTCCAGATCGGACTGCCGTGCGAGGTGCAGAGCGAGCGAACCTGCCCGCAGTCTTAGTATTGGCGGCGGTCGGCTCCGCAGCATTTGAAACTTGGAGCAACGCAGAATGTCGGGTGCCGCGTGCTAAATAACGGCTTATTTGACAGTGACGAGAAGATATAATGAAAACCAAAATACCACGATCAGCTGAGCATAACAACCCAGTCCAAGTCTTGATTCCAGGGTATTCTTCGCGGCTGTTTATCTGTGGCGTTACATAATCACAGTGTGTAAGTGACTAGTATAGTATTAACGGGCATCTCACCACCAGCGTCTGCGCGCGGCGACAAGACAGCAGGTTAGTCCGCCAACTAACTCCTGCCAGTTGACACCGGCCAGATCCACAGCCAAGAAAGTCAAGCAAAGCGTCCCTCCGGCGAAAGCAAAGAATTTCTCGACGGCCAACTGGTCAAGGTTTTCCAAACCCGGACGAATGTTGCGAAGCCCAACCTGGCTCAGCGAAGAGGTCGCCCTGGCACAGAAACTTTGATGCTGATAATATGAACTCTAAGCCGCTAGGGAGGACGCAAATATACTTTCCTATTATACTTTCCTATTATATTTCCCATTATACTATTATACTATTTCCTATTATACTTTTAATTATACTTTCCAAATATACTATAAATACTTTCCCTCCGGCGAAAGCAAAGAATTTCTCGACGGCCAACTGGTCAAGGTTTTCCAAACCCGGACGAATGTTGCGAAGCCCAACCTGGCTCAGCGAAGAGGTCGCCCTAGGCACAGAAACTTTGAATGCTGATAATATGAACTCTAAGCCGCTAGGGAGGACGCGTGGATAGACAAGAACCTGTGTCGGTGAAGACCTCGAGGAGACTGTGCACTCCAGCTACCCCGTGGAGGACTTCAGCAGTTTGGAGCCATGACGACGGCTATCACAAGTTAGTGTTCGGGCAAGACGTACTCGTCATGCTCTTACGAAACCTGGATCCCCGCAGGTCTGCAATGGTGGCTATTGTTGCAGACCACCACCAGCAGCAGTCGCTTCTCAGGCAGCGCTTCACCGTGACTATCAACAATGGCCAACACCAATCCCTGAAGGTAAAGGGGCTTTTCACCGCAAGTATGAGCAAGAGTCATCGCCAGTCCCTGGAGGTAACGGGGCTCTTCACTGTGACTATGAACAAGGGTCATCGTCAGTCCCTGAAGGTAACGCTTCAACAAGGGCCAACGCCAGCCGCTGAAGGCAACGGACTATGAACGCAGACTAAGTCGCGTTACACCGCGACTTTAAACAAGAGCCAACGCCAGTTCGTTGAAGGTGGTGGGTCTCGGCTTGATAGAGCATTGCTCTCCCGAGGTCACCTTTACCTCGACTTCTCGACAGTGAGCGGTCGATTTGTTCGTCCTTTCGTGGGAGGGCAGACCAATAATGTGGCGCACGGAAAGCTCTGCGACCGTAAGCTTCCTTGACGCCGAAAGCCAGCTGCAACAGGATCACAGCGCACAGCCTTATCCAGCCTGCCCACACGTTCCCATCCAGGCACGAACCAATAGCCGTATTGCGTCGTGCCTGGTCTCGGTTGCTCAGCGTTCGATCCATCCGCTGCTGGGGGGGGGGGGGGGGGGGGGAGGGGCGAGCCAGACAACGCACCGTAGTGCGGTAACTCGAAGGGGACAAAGTGTGATAGAGCACTGACTGTGCGGTATGGTTGCTTAGACTGTATAAGAACCCGCACAAAACTGTCCATTTTTGTTAACCACTCTGCACTTGAAACCTTGCATGCGCTGCGTAGGGCGCTAACTCTTCCAGCAAACCTTTGTTGTGGGATTTTATTCTTGGAACAATGTGACGCGAATTTGCCGTGCAGGAGACAGATCACGTGGGGGAATATCTAAAAGAGGGCCATCTGTTATTTGTATTTATAATGCACTATATATGAATCACTTAGTTTGGTCAGCATTTGCATGGTCTGAAGGCTGGATGATATAACAACGATTCTGTTACGCTTTCGTTCAATACAGCCCATATCGAGCTGCTAAAAAGGAAGCGCAGAGAGACGTTTTACTTGAAAGATTTAAATTGAAAAGCCACTCACTGCACCTGGTCCAAGCCAGGCATGCTGTTACCAGATTATTTGGCACATGAAAGCAGCACATCCGGAGTCGGCGTCTAAGAAACCTTATGTACCGGCGGAGAACGAGCAACATGCATTAAGCTGAGGATAGACGGGCACGACGCATTTGCGTGGGTATCCGAGTTCGTGTGTGTGGTAGGTCACCCACACCCCAGCGGAAAGCATGGATTTGGCACTTTTAAGCCAGGTCACCGGTTTGTGTCAGATCTCGGTGGCCAGGTCATATGTGAGATTTAAATCTAGTGCTAATATCATGAATCGTACTGATCTGGTAACATTTCGTCCTTTAGGTGAAAGGAAGTGTATGGGCGCTGCAAAGATAACGCCACTCTGTTGTATGCCCCAAAACGCGTGGTTTTATGAAAACTGGTTTTGAGGGCTGACTGATGGACTATGTTTTGTAATTGTCACCACTTCCAAATAAATGTTTAATCTGGGCCCTGAGGGATAACAGAAATCCAGTGTAAGGCAATTGTTAGCGAGGTGAAGCGGAAATGACGTCAGCGTAACATATTGCAGTATTTTTCATCTAAGTGTGCCACTAAGTCTCAGAACAGGGCATGAAGCAGCAGATAGTTATGTCAGCGCTAAAGTGAGCAGGATCTGTAAGAGCAGGTGACATTTATCATCGTGGAGATAATAGCGCTGTAAGAAAATGAATGGGATTTGTTTTTGCTACTTTGTTTGGAATTTCTCTCTCGCCGTCATGGTAAAATTAAGCCGTTTGCCTCACCGCTTCGCTAACAGCTTGAAACTTATCTAATTCAACAGCAACGAACTAAATGTAACCAGCGAGTTCAACAAGGGCAGATGAGTTGATGAAAGGAACTCATTGGACAAGAGGAGCTTATGGAACGGAAGCTACGCATTGGGCTGAGTGGCTGTGGCGTGATGAGCCCGCCTGGCGGGGCACACGTTTTCTAGCTAAACGCGGCGAGAGCTTTGTTGTTAGCTCGCATGTTGAAAACAAGCTTCAATATACCGGGAAGCATACTGGTTGAAAGAAGATGCTAAACAGCCATTGAAATGTGTTATGAAAAAGCTGGGAGTTTCCAACATCACTCATGTCCAGGGGCGCCGTGAGCATCGCTGGAAACGACGAGTAGCTTGGTAACGTATGCTATTGACTTTGACATGTTAGATATTCCTTTCAACCAGTACCTCCTGCTAAATTAACGTTCGGTCATTTCTGGTATAACGGTCATAACAAATCGGTTGTTTTCAAGAACTGACATGCCAAAAAGAAAAGCAAAAAACAGATTCAGGCTTTCCTCATTGACATCAAGAAGGTTTAGATATCCAGCATGGGGAAACGACAAATACTAAAGGATTGCAAATACATGGGGAACATTTCGAATATCACTCGACAAGGGTCACAATTGCCTGCACATGTCGGCGACAATTTCGAATATCTCCCGACAGAGGTCACAGTTGCCTGCGCATTTCGGCAACATGGCATTTGAATCCAATATCGGGCTGTCTTTTCGCGACGCGGCCATAAAAAAAATGGACGAAATGCTACATTGTCCATCCCACATCAACCCTATGATCACACTGAAGGGGACGTTGAAAAAATCCTGTCTTGAATGCACTCTCCTATTTGCCGGCGGGTGCACGTGCATTATCGTGTTGGATAAATTTTGCTAGCTAACTCACCTCACTGGATGTATTTCTGATGGCGCCCGAGCGAGTGTTGGAGGTAGGCACACGTCTGCATCGGAGTACAAAATATCGGAGTTTGAGACCAACTAGACACCGCGGCTTCTCGCTGTGAAAACAAACCAAACAGCGAACTCGACATTACCGCACCCGCGCAAACATGTGTGGTTAAACGTAACGATGAAGTTGGAAAATTCCGTTTTCAATGCACATTGGTGCAAACAAGCTTATTGGCGAGATAATGCATGCTGACCATCGTGTGGCCGACCCTCCCCCCAAAAAGAAGAAGAAAAGATCACACACACCGACTAAAAGCACAACACATGTACATTTGTTGCTTGTTATTTTTTCTTTGGCAGATTTAAACTTCTATGTTGTAGCTGCGGCAGGATACGCGAGCAAACAAACAGTCACGCAGCTATTTTTTCAGTAGATTACTGATTCTTTGATTAGGCGAAGTGAGGCAGCCCCCTTAGAGTTTAGGTTTTGTGTAGGTCTGCATTGCAGACGAGGGTTTGGAACAATCTGCTTTAAATGAAAAGGAGTAGACAAATAAGCTGGAACTGCCTGGCCGCGGTCTCCGACGTTTTGGAACTTCACGTAGCTTCCATTCCAATGCTGATTCCCTCAGCGAAAAAAAGTTCGATAAATGGGTTATCACTTGTAAAATCTTGCGCACGAATCAGCATCGGCATATTTGGAAGGTTAACATTGCCACGGTGAAGATTGTGACCTGATGTCACCAGTTTCGAGACGATTGACGAAATCAAACATCCTATACCGGCCACGACAAGTCACGAGGGAGCAAGTGACCTCAGAGGCTAGGATTGCTTACAGTGCCTCAATGTCATTCAGCTGGTGTCAAGGTCAATATGACATTGCCTGAATTTATTACGCACGGCGTATAGACATGCTATATTGTCACAGTGGCGAATCCAGAGCGGGGAGGGGTGGGGGTGGCACGACGGCACACGTTGGGTCCCGAAGTGACCCATAAGCTTCGAGGTGGCCGACAATCGGCCGAGCGGACTCAGCGTCCATTATACACAAACGCAACAAACTTGGACATCTTTGGGTCTTCAGGCAACCCAAAAAAGTCAGAAGCGAAAGTGAAGTGCCCATGAGCAGGCACAAATAATTCCTCGCTGATTGGGGCGGCGATTGCAAAGATTCAAGGCTCTTCCAGAGGCCTTACGACTCTACCCAGAGGCCTTACGCTGTTGCTGGGGCCTTATATGTCCACTAACCGGGTCACTTTGGTCGCTAAGTCCAGATTGCTTTCCACGTTGCCCTCGATTTTTAAAATTTGCTCGGAGACTCCCACGCGGTTGTCAGGGGCCCATAGGTTAAACTGCAAGGGCGCTCTTCAGTGCCCGGCCCCGCTGGGGATGACCAGTTTGTCGCTCTGGTTATAACCCTATTGGTTGTGGACCCCCAAATGGTCGTTCACAAATAGCGCCACACGTACCTACTTGGTGAATTTCCAACCCCAATCCTCCGCTATCGTCAAATGGGTTTCCATGGTTAATGAGTTAAATGTAATGGGTTAAATGGGTTACCTCATGACCTTAGCAGCATTGGTGACGCCCCACCAATTCCTTTCCCATCAAAGCATAACTTTACCTACGGACGGCCTCTTACGACGAACGATGTTAGAACTTCAGATATTTTGTGATCGTCCAATTCACACTTTTTCAGCGAATTAAGTCCACAATTTGGCCGTTCGCGATTATACATCCGATTGCGTGCTTGTCATCAAATTCAAGTTGCGACAAAAAGCTTTTCGGTGCTTTGGCAATTCGGTGCTTTTCTATTCGTGCTATTTTCATTCGCCTAAATTTTATAGTCGACATATCGATGCTCGATAATTTAACATTGCGGATAATTTGTTTTGGGTCAGTTATCTTGTTTGTAATTTGCACATTGTCGAAGGCTAACTGAGCTAGAAACCTTTTACTCCTGCTTTTTATTTTTGGCATGGTGAGCAGAGTTCTTATGCTGAGTTATCGACCTTCATTATACAGGAGGTGCTAGGTAAACCACGTCATTGAGCAGGTTTTGGCTCTTTTGTCAATACCCGGCGTCTGAAGGTGTGCTTATGATTTTGAATGAACGAGGTTGGACCTTGTTCACTCGTACTCATAGGCTCAGCTTGAAAGGTCAAGCATTGACAATGCAACCGTGTTTGCTCTGTAACGTCGCTTAACCAGTGGCTCCTAGTATACTGAAGGATGATAACGCAGCATAATAGGCCTGAGTGTATGCTTTGTTATTACTGCACTATGTCAGGCATTCCAACTATCTGGACATTTATAGACTTTTGTCAACACGTACATCGACAATCACAACCCGTCGGTAGTTTAAATAATGTCATGGACACCAGTCTTGGAAGAAAGGAGATACAAGTTCGCAATATCATTGCTGGCGACACGCTCCTGTTCTACATATGTGCAACTCGGTAGACGTGTACTCGCGTTCTATTTTTGTATTTAGGGCATGGAAGAGACAAATGGCTTGATTGACGGATGCTGCTCGGTGTTTTGATGGTCAAGGGAGAGCTGAAAACACAACCTATCTGGTTTCCCGTTGGTCAATACTTTGTGTAGAAAGGCTTACATGGAGGAAGTCAAATACTTTTGGACGTCAAGCCAGTCAAACCGCCGTAGGACATTGTCAAATTTACGTCGTCCGGAGATTAACCCTAGCTGCAAAGTTGAATGCGTTCTGCAACTTGGCTACGGTCGTGCTAGGCGCTCCTAGAGCGCCTAGAATGATGATAGGCGCCCGTAAATGTCTTCTTTGCCTGAGCATCGGAGATTCTCATCCATAAACAGCGGCAGGGTGGTGGGTGACTTACGGGTGGCTGAGGTCGCTCCTGTCTCCATAAGGTAAAAATTCCACCTCACCAGTATTCACCACCATGTGTTGGAGAAACCACCTGCACATTGTGTTCACGGCCATCTTCGTTGCAGATCCGACAGCCTGCTTCGTGATCCGATGATGATGATCTGCGTGTTGTTAGCGTAACAGGCGACTGTTACGCGGAAGCCGTTGCTTCAGACGGTGTGGCAAGTGAGGTCAATCAGGTTATGTTACACAGCAAAGAGGCAAGGTCGGATCCCCAAATACGCGGATAGTCATGTTTTAGGGACAAGGCAGCGTTTTTCTCATTTTCATTCGCTGCGAATGACCGTCCAGATAGCTCTCTAACCACCCGGCGGATATTTGGAGGAACGGAAACTTCTTAAGAAGGGTAGAGTACTACACCACATTAGAACAACGGCTTAGGTCCATGAGTGTAAGAACTGTTTCTTCAGATCGCTACATGACATGCAAGACTCGGCTGTGGTAATTAAAAGAACTGCCTCGCATTTAAAGATAGTGAAGCAAGCACGAAATATTGTGAAATAAGCTCACTTATAACTATAAGTATGTTTTTTTAGTGCAAAAGGCTGCGCTAGACCCCACAATTTATCCACTTGGTAAACATACTCTTCAATACGTCATTGACTTCATCATCGCACCTTGTACAACATTGGTTGAGAGCCAATTTTGAAAAATATTATTTTTCAAGATCTGATCCGAACCCTTTGAATGAATGGATTTCTGGGATCCGAATTCACGCTGATGAATGCTTGTTGTGTGGGCCCTGACCCCTTACCATCTGATCGCGCAATTCCAGGCATCGGCAGAACTTAGTGGCGAACCGCGATGCTCGGCACGGTCCGTCCCGCCCTCTGACGTCAACTGACCTTTAGCGCGACCGCTGCCACCGGCCGCTGGTCATAGCTGTTGGGGACAAATAGCGAGCGCTCAAAGCGACTCGAACCCACGCCACCTCGCGCGGGTAGATGGGAAGGCAGGCACCCTAACCAACTGAGCCACCGGAACAGTCAAACAATTCATCGCCATTGTATCTGAAAATCGTGCTCACAAGGGCCAGGTTATGAAAGACTCGACGATTGTATTTTTCTTGGCCTTGATCGCCAAATGGCCAATGGAATGGAAGGATTTCAATGGCGTTTCATGATGTCATATGTGCTTGGTGACCACGAAATAGCCTACACACAATAATTTACTCATTTTCGCTGCCATGTAGCTGAGAAACTAGAGGGGTTTAGGTGTTAAGAAAGGCAAGGCTGCGAGTTGCACGGAGCGATCTTCAAGATGGCCGTTTCAGTCCAAAACCCCATACAAATATGAAAACCCGCTTTAAAAGATCGGCACCTGTCGAGGGACGTTCCACGAATCCGTTGCACCCGTGCTCACACTGAACAGACGGACGTTAAACTCTTACGTCCCGATTGGCGGAAGTCCGTTCTCGGGGTGATTGAGGTGAAATATGCATTCAGTTCGCTTGGAGTGAAATTGACATGTTGGATGGATGAGCTCCATCTGGGTGCTATAACAGGTTGTAGTGAGCGGTACATCAGTGGATGTGCACCACTGGTGCGCTGCACCACCAAATCTTGAGTCCCTTCCAATGGCTCGCTCGACCGCCTCAGCACGGTGTGGGTACAGCTGCCTGCACGTCACAAGATCACCGCTGCTTTTGGGAGTCCTGCACATGCCAGAAACACGTCTGCGCGTGTACATCTCTGCTTTCAGCGTCGTTGTCACATTAGCTGTGATATTTCCTCACTCACAGATGGCAGCGATGGGATGCGCAAGCGAAAGTCCTATTTTTTTTTGCCAAGTCAAGCTTTTGTTTTGTATTCGAATTCGGTCGAATAGCCTTCGGTTGAACATCATTGGCCGATTTATCCGGGAACTGTGTACTCCAGCGAAATGTACACGCCAGCTGATGTGTCTGCGTCCAGACATCTGTGAACTAGTGGTCAGCGAACTTAAAGGTGTTGACAGGGCTGACTGCCATTGACTGCTGATGCTGATATCTAGAAAAGAGTCGGATGAGTAGTGGTAAATGTTCATCTAGCATCCGCGCGGTTTACCCGAAGTTTATGCGTGGAACCCTTGGGTCAATCAGCTTACGCACAGTAGTGCCCCATAGTTCACACTGGTTTTCAGTGTTCTTCGGTTGCGTGTGCCACGCGTCCCAGGTGAGCCAGGCACATTTACTTGTTGTCATGCTGTTGCAAACTCTAAACGATCGTCGAGCATGTGCGCAAAAGTCTCACGTTGTTAACAGACTATGACCGCTACACTGAATGGTGGGAAAGTACTTATGTCGATTATGCCAACGCAAGTGTTGTATCTGTCGACCAAATATTTTTGAGTGACGTCACCTTTCTCCCTGTCAAGTAGCACAGGTCTTGTGAGGTATGCATGGGCCATTTCACATCAGTGATACAATGTACCAAAACTGCTGTGATTGCGTGCCTGCCTGTCCATGATTGACTGGTATGCTTGCCATTAGTCATTACCATTCAGACAGAACGTCAACCTTTACAATGTCAACGTTGATGCATAATTCTTACATGAGGAATGCAACTCATGTGAAAGTAGCCATAGAAAACACTAACTGATTAAAACGGGCAGACATTTGTCGCATCGCAATCACAAATTACGAAACAGCAGAGACGAGGGTATTTTTCTTACAGCGCGTTACGTATTCGACTTGTTTGCGATGCAACCGACTCCATGGAAAAAACGCCAATGCAACATTCCATAGTCAGGTGAGATAATTATCCCAGTGTGAGGCAGGCGGGTACCATTTGAAAGGGTCCATACGGAAGTCAATTCTCCCCTTCCCCAAAAAACGAATGCCCGCGTGTTCTCCAAAGCTACCGCTGCATATGTAGCTGAAGGCCTGTCTGCAAACATAAAAATAGTTGTCATATTCGCAGTACTTCCGTTATGCGGCTGGTAAGAGCAAAAGCCTGTGCATTTCTCCCTGCAGGAAATAAAGCCAGAAGCGTGCGCAGAATCTCACTATGGGGGTACAACTCGCCATTGTCAATGAAAGCTCATTTTTGTCGAGCTGTAGGCGCGCTAATCTCCCTTTTTACCTGCCATCGTATTTACTATACCATCATCATTATTAATTTTGAGCATTCAGTAAAATGCACATACAAGGAAGTGGTCCAGATTTCTATGAGGTTTTGAACTGAAATAGGCATTTTGAACATCATTCGATGCAGTTCACAGCCCTGCCGTTCTCGACTTGGGTAGAGCTGTCAACAAGACTTGAACCCCTCAAGTTCCTGAGCTACACATCCGCGAAGATGGGGAGACCATTTCGGAAGCATTTCGACGTCACCTTAGAATTCATGACGCCATAAAACGTCGTTCAAATGCCCGTGTCCCATAAGCCATGCGGCGATCAAGGCCAATAAAAATATGGCTGTGTCGTTCATATCGGACGTTCGTGAGCACGATTTCCAGGCATGACGGCCGTCAATTGGCATTCCATCGATGTTGTGCAAGGTATGATGACGTACTGAGGAGCATATCACTTAACAGAGAAATTGTGTTTCTAAGCAGTCTTGCCTACTAAAAAGAATAGCGATAGTCATAAGTGAACTTGTTTCATCATATCAGATGCGTGCTTCATTGTCTTCAAATGTAAACCATTCCCTTTAATGAATGTGAAAACTGTAAAAGATGGGGGGGGGGGGGGGGGGCATGTGACTGTGGTTCCCCCAGAGTACACCCCTGAATAAACTGCGCCCTTTGTCTGCCGTAAGATGAACAATGGCCTACCTGAATATAACCGTAAAATTACTGATTAAAAAAAAAAACATGATATACTGCCACGTAGACGATTGTTCCGGTCATACGGCAGCTGTGATTTAGTACATTGTCGTTCGTCGGAAGCGCAGCTCGGCGGGGCGCGGTGCTGGATTGTTGGATTCCCCGGAAACCCTCCGACGTGTTTAGTGCTGAACGACTATTACGTTTTTGGTGTTTTTGAGGCCAGACATGTCCTTGATTCGTCTTGGCGTGCCTCGAATCGATGCTGACTCAGCAGTTTTGGAACCCGATTAGTGATGCGAATCCGAGAAATTGGTTACCAAAGTTAGTGAAACCGGTCTTTGATTTAGGCCATTCTATCTTGCTGATTCAGATTCAGATTCTGAATCACGAACAGAAGGGCTAAATCAGAATTATGGAAGCAAAAAAAAACCCCAGATAATAGTCAATATTAAAATAAAGCATGCGTCATTCTGTTGCATTCAGCGACTTTTTAAGATATGTAGCAGTGATGTTTACAGCCACAGGAAAGTTTATAGGACGTAATATTACGGATGGGAATCCACGTCGGCGTAAGGCTATTATTTGGCCCGCTTGTGAGTGTGACAGTCAGTACAAACTGCAGCCTATCAGGTCGTATCAGCCTGTTCTTATGCGCAAGTCGCATAAGAACAGAGACCATACACATGATGGGTATTGTGTTCATGGCATGACCCCATCTATTCTTCGCCCGACTTATAGTTCCATAATCGGTAGATGTAAAAACCCAGACTTTCGTGGCACACGGCCCGGTCGTAAAAAATGTTTCACGTGCTTTCAAGAGCCAACAGCGTCTGTCTTGTGTCAGTCATATTTAAGGTTTAAAGTGAACAGAACTCCTCAAATTGCCAGTGTCTCAACCACAGCCTTTAGATAATTAAGAGAGGCCTGTGCTGCAGCATGACCATGTTTGTCTCACACGGAACATAGACTCCACATGGGCCCGGAAATCTTGCTTTTGTGCAGTGTGAAACGTCTTGTATCGTTTTGGTCCACGGGGTAAAACTAATCATTCAATTCATTAAACAACCCATCCAGTATGAAGACACAATTGAAGTGAACCAGGCTCATGGATGGAGGGCGCATCAAGGCAGTGCAAAGTCTCGTAGAATTACAGACGCTTGTCACGAACATGGGCTTCAAGCGTTTGGCAGGAACCCAAACACAATATGGAAACATGACGACATTTATGCCAAGAACAAGCAGGAAGCAGCATTCCTTTCTCACGGCCTAGATCGCTGGGTATCATAAACACGCGAGTATTATCAATACCATGGATACCCGGGTACAGCAGTAAGACAAGCATATTCCACAATGATCTGGATTCCAAAGTCTATAAAAATTTATTTCATGTTACTGGAACATAACGAAACTAGCGAGTTTTGAAGTGGCAGAGCATATTTGGGATAAGCTGCCCCTGTAACCAACCAGAATGTGCGCACTGATAGGGAGCATTCATTGCATTTGAATCACATCCACAAGACATTTTGTCAACCAACAAAGGGAATTCAACCAAGGCATTGCAACAGCTATGTAAACAAAAGTTACGCCAGCTACACGCGCTGCACATCTAATCATATCACTCATGTAGGTGGCCACTTGGCGGCCTCAAGCACTCAATGCTCTCACATCACACTGCACGAGATGAGCTACCACTAGTGAACAATGACCATTCAGCAAAACACAACGACGTAAATGTTCCCTTATCCAAAGGTTGGATGAGGTTGGCTCCACTCGGACGAACACCCATCAACATGCACCGATATCACCAACGTGCAGATTTGGCACAGATCCGCAGTGTGCACCCGGCGCCCACCCGGCGGCCGCCTGCTGCTCCGCCGCCGGACTACGGCCGCCGGCACGCCGACCCCCTGTGGCGGCGCTCCGATCGTGCGCATCTACTCGGGCAGCAAGTCGTCTCCAATCTCGTCATCCCAGTCGTCGTCGCCGCCCTTGCCCTCCTTGAGCATGCGCTGGTGCATCGGGCCCAGCGGATCCTTGTACTTGGCGTCTGCGGACGCGGGTCGGAGGTCGGCGATCTGGTGAGAGGTGAACACGGGTCCAGGGGCAGCGCAGCCGGCGGCATAACCAGGTTTGCCCGGGCCACTGGCTACCGGCCAGTGAGTAACGAGGTCAACGTGAGAACACATAACGGCCTGTAACGAATTTCTTGGCAATGCAGATCTGAAAATATGATGACTGGCAGGCAGGCGAAATCCGGGCTCGAATGGAAAACAAGTAACGATAAAAGCAATTCAAAGAAAGTAAGTCACAGAAAGCACTCGTGAAACGAATGCCATGGATACCGCGGTCAAACGTATGGGCAGCGAACGTTAACATAAGCTCGGACACCGGCTCACTCGTAGTCAAGTGCAGTGATATTTAGTATTTGTGCTGTGTAAGGCCATATGCCATATTTCGATGTGGATGGAGCACGGCAGGATGGCGCTTGGGAGAGAGCTTACTTACTGAGAGCCGAGAGGGATTTCTAAACTTGTTCATTGGGAGATTTGTGAAGGATGCCTTGTATACGCATCCATAAACAGACCTGCCGCATAACTAACGCTTTTCTCGTCACTGTCCACTAATGTCATTGCACTAGATTTATGTGAGACAGTTTGGCTGACACTCCGGTCATGTCCGACGTTGGGCGCCAGTTTGCCGAGCCGCGGGTGGGCTCACCGATCTCCTCCTCCTGCGGTGGTGGCGTGCCCCCGCCGGCGTCCGTCTGACTGGGCTGCGCCGTCGCCTGAGTCGAGGACGCCGACGGCGTTCTGTCCATGCTGGTCGCCGAGCCGTGCAGTCCGGACCGATACGACGCTGCCGCACAGCCACGGGATGCAGTCACACGAAGGCAAGGCACTGCACAGCTACGCGATGCAGTCACACTACAGCAAAGCACTGCACGACCACGGGATGCAGTCACACTGCAGCAAAGCAATGCACAGCTACGGGATGCAGTCACACTACAGCAAACACTGCACGGCCACGGGATGCAGTCACACTACATCAAAGCACTGCACGGAAGAGTATTAGTCACCGATCCCAAGTGTGGTCTCGAGATCACACACACTGATCCCAAGTGTGGTCTCGAGATCACAGTCACTGATCCCAAGTGTGGTCTCGAGATCACAGTCACTGATCCCAAGTGTGGTCTCGAGATCACAGTCACTGATCCCAAGTGTGGTCTCGAGATCACAGTCACTGATCCCAAGCGCTATTCCACCTGGGGACATTGCTGTCGCCGGCTTCTACTGGCTACTCCAGGCCCGGCACCCGGCGGAGACCCGCGCCAGTCTTCGTGTCATCATTTATTCTCCATACGAGACGACAAACAGAACAATCATCAGTTACGCACCGTTCGCATTGTTAGTTCATGACCCGGGGCAGATCTTTTCCGGAATTTCCGGAATTTCGGAATTTCGGAAAGCGGAATTTCCCATGGCTCGGATCCCGTTAACTTTTCTTTAGGGCTCAAACGACTAGGCTAATTAACTGTGCAAGTTACTGTTACTGCTCTTAGGCCAGTTACTGTTACGAATTTTGGGTCACCTGCCAACGTCCTTCCCCGGGTCACGCACTGGTTACGCTAGGCGAAAATCTTATGCCCTGCCCACGCTTTGTTCAACGTAACGTCCCAACAAGTGACGTCCACTTGCCCCTAATTCAGCTAGAGGTGTGAAACAAAGACGGATGTGTTGCGTGCTATGAGAGGACATCCAGCTTTAAAAGTTTCAAGCGTTGCAAAAAGCTTAAGGGTTTGCAGTCGCATTCAAGTGTAACGCTACGCTGTCCCGCTTATCCCTATCCCTCGTTGCGATTCAGTCACGCTCGATCAAAACTGTCCCCTTCTTCATAAGTAACGTAATATGTGGACAGCTGTGATCAGGGTTAGTTCCACGAGGATGTTTTTTTTAGTTACATGCACACGGAACAGGACTGAATATAATGATTCGTATATTCTAGTGTTCATGCCAGCCAATCTTTACAGTTTGCGCTGCAAGGTTCAGGCATAGTTCTGGCCTTAGCATTGGTTCAATGGGAGGCCAGTGTGTTATAGTGGTATTGACATTACAACAGTGCCTCGGGCCATATCGTCAGGGTGCAGTCACCTTCAGAAAAACAACAAAGAAATTTGTCGCATATTCACAGAGTGAAGCAGACTGAATCAAAAGCATGCCACTATCTTATTTTCCAGTGGGGTAACGCGAATTATTCGTGTTGTCAGTGTGATTCGATGCCTTAACACGCCTTCAACCGTAATTGACCTTCAGTGTGCCACTCCCGTGTACAATGAAGACACTGGCGCGGTCGCAAAGATCTGCTGGCATTGAGCGGAGGATTTCCAAACTCGACCTAATGCAACCCTAACCGCGAATTACCGTTTCACCACCAATTACTCATGACCAGCAGATTCATCTTGGTTCATGATATTCGGGTCTCGTGGGTGAAATAGACTGGCAGTTTAACCTCGAACGGCCTTTGCAAGAAGCACAGATATATCTGCAGGTCATATCACGTCGCACGTTTGAAACCGCTGCATATAACGATGCGCCGCATGCACGGCCGTGAATGAGCTGCAGAGTGCAGATTTTCAACTTATTTGAGGCGCATAGGGTACGCAAACCTGGTCATATCGCCACTTTTCAGCAAGCAAATGTAATTCGACTGGGTCCAGAAACGTGGTAAACGTAGGTCGGCCAAGTTTCATCAAAACCCACCGAACGGTTCACGTAGAGGGATGCATCACTTAGAGGGATGCATGGAGAAAAATCGGAATCCGCTCATATTTGGTCGGGTTTTCCACCAGATTAAAATTTGCAGCTGTGAACTTTACTCAGTTTTCTCATGCTGCCTGAAGTGCTTTAAGATACCTTGTAATAGTGTAGGGGATAGGCGGAGTAGGACGACGACTCCCGCCGAAGAAAACAGACACTAGGCAAAGCTATGTTATTGCCCTCTCCAAATGTTATGTTAGTGTCCACATTTAAGTTCTCGGAGTACGCTTTTGTTGTTTTCGCCAATACATTTTCAAACCGCTCATTCCATTTTCCGTATCAATAGTCAGTTGTGCGCACTAGTCGATGGATGGTGCACAATGTAGAAATTCAAGTTCGTAATTAGCAGGCTGGATCCAAAAGTTGCTGTGAGTGGCGTATGTCCCCATTATCAAGTTCGTTGCTGTTTTCGGTGATGCACCTCTCGCTCATTGCACAACGCTCCTCTTAATCGCCGAAAAACCGATGCTTGGGAGCTGGCTTAATTTTCGCTCCCACGCTAAGTTGTTGGACCCACCAATAAGGGGAATATTTCGCTGTCGTAGCTTTACGTAAACACACTTCAGTTGGATTATGGTTCTATGAGTTTGAGGGGTTTTCGTATTAAGCATACAAAATATCGCATCGCATCGCAGAACTGATCTTACGGCCGCGGGCTCTGCCGGGGAATTGAGGACGGGAGCCCGACCTAGAAGATTTCGACACCATACCCAGGAGTATTGTGTGAGAACGATCTTGAACATCAGTCCAATTCCGAACCTTTGAATTGGTGACGATCCCCCTGTCTACCCAGCTGTCATTGACGTGCGTGGTTTGATTCTGCTTGGCTGAAGACAATCTTGGAGACCTTTTAGGCGATCGTGATGTGTAACTTAGATAAGCCTCCCTATCAAGAGACAATGCTGGCATAGTTACGTCAATCAAAAGAACACAGCAAGGCTTAGAATAGAACAAAACTACCGTACTGCGACATCTCATATAAGCAAGGAGAGAAAAGAGCTCACTTCCTTGTTTCTTCATTCGTTCTTCCCGATTTTCCTTGGACTTTTCGGCCCGTTTGAGCTCGATGGCGTAGTCGGCCGCCTCGGCCAGGCCGAGATCCGTGCAGATTCGGACCAGGAACTTCAGACCTGCCGTAACATGAGCGAAAAGCCGTCGGATCAGCAGCAGCAGAAGAGACAGGCACATAAACGAGGACCTACATATCCACAGCGCCGGAGTTGATATCGCTCACACGCCGCAGCAGACCGTCTTTCACGAGGCCAGGCAGCGGCCTCCTCCCTTGTGTCCCCAGCCATATGTTCAGGGATGGCGGAGTCCCTGCTGGGCATTCGCGCGGCGCCGGCCAGTACGTAGTGACATGTCCTGCCCCGCGCCGCCGGGCCATACCCCAGCGCTCTCTCACACTCGACGTTGTCGGGGAACTTCATGTGGATCTCCTTGTACTTGGCGAGCGCGCGCTGGTAGTTTCCGGCGCGGCGGAAGCAGGAGGCGATCATGAGGTGCCACTTGACCTCGGCCGGCTGGATGAGCGTGGCCCGCTCGAAGAACATGATGGCCTTTTCCGACACCTGGTGTTCGATGTAGTACGAGCCGAGCCAGTCGATCACCTCCAGGTTGGACGGGTAGAAGCGGGACGACTGCCGGCGGGGTGGCGAGACGCATCAGCCGCGGCCTAACCGTGTCCCATGCATTGATGCGTTGGCATCTGCGACAGTGACTAAGGTACAGGACAGGCCGAACTGAGTGCATCTGGACACTGTCGCCGCAGGGCGCATTCGGCCGAAGGAAAATTATTATACGAATAATTACCCCTCCGATAATCACTAAGAATATTCTCCATTTACACTCGGCAGGTCAGGAATTCCACAGATTCGTCTCCCGTGCGCTGTGCGTCGACGGTCATAGCCATGCATAGCAAAAAAAGAAAATAAAAAAATCCGTTATGTGTGTCAATCACCATGCTCTTAAAATCTGTAGGGTTTCTCCTCGGTACCGAGAACTACCGCGGATAATTTTCCGTGTTGGCAGTGCCGACTGTCATTCCGGAAGTTTCCCAACATCCCGGATAACTGTCTGCGATTATCTGCCAGCCAAACGCCTGCACAACACATCATTGCCGGGAAGTGTGGCTCCGTGCGACCGCAAATGCGACAGGCGACTTCTCTCACATCGAAGAAGTACTGGTAGGCGCCCTGCTTGTCGCCCTCTTTGTCGAACAGGGTGCCCAGGTGGAACAGCGTGTCCGGGTCGGTGGGCACCAGGCTCAGCATCTGCACGAACCTGCCGCACGCGCCGACCTAGTCAGAGGCCCGTCCGCTGGTGCCCGTCAGACTCCGTCTGGTAACGCCCGGCACCGACACGCCCACACGGACCCATCTCCAAGTCAACGTACGTGAGGCAGATGTTGCCGTTGGGACATTAGCCCGCGTGGCGTTATTCATCACCGCTAAACATCATCTGTACACCGGACGTCGACCAGAGCCTGCACGGACTGCCGGCCGCGCCGACCCGCGGCGGCGACACCGCCCGCGGCCTACCACTCAGTCGCCTGGTCCACGTCTCCCAGCAGCTCGAAGCAGCTGGCGATCTGGTAGATGATCTGCGGGTGTGAGCGCACAATGGTGTGCAGCTTCATGAACGCGTCCTTGGCTTCCTGATACAGGCGCAGGCGCTTGTTCACGAGACCTGGACGGACGGGAGCGGAACAACCCGAATCAGAAACTTTAGCCAAGCTGATGGCGACTGAGCCAGTGGATGGGATTAATCGGTCACAAGGCGCCAGCACCCGAAGATCAAGGGACGGAGTCGAGATCGGCATTGACAGCAACGTCGCATGCATCCATAACCTGCGTGACAGGAATTAATATATGGCATCAACCCATCACTGTTTCTCGCAATGCCTGCCCATGCACCAGAGCATCACGTAAGTGGCTACTGTATTTACCGAGATTGTAGAGCGCCTGCACGCAAGAGGCGTCATTGTCGAGGGCGCAAACGTAGTACTCCTTGGCCTTCTCCAGTTCGCCCTTCTGGAGCAGACAGTCTCCCAGATTGACAAGAGCCGGAGCGTTGTAACCGTCAGCGTCGCGCGCCTGCTCCCCGTACCGCTGCGCCTCCTCCCACTCCTTCCGCTGGGGCGCGAGGTAACGGTGTGTCAGGCGGGCGGCACAGGTGCCGGCAGCCATAGCGACGCCGATGGGAGTCTTGCTCGGCTAGCCATATCGCCCCCATACCCCGCCTGACATAAATGGAGTGAAGTTCGAAAACCTTTACCCGATGTTGATGACGATGGCATGGCACCAAAGCAATGCAACCCAAATAAATCGGTATGAAAGCTAGGTTTTGCTGTGTAATGTGGCGCAGTAGCGGTGCCGCACTATAACTGAAATTATGTGATGAACCATAAACGTACGCATCTAGCCAGAAAGTACCGCAAGTGCAGCAAGGCAACGGGATACCACCTACCAGAAAATAGAGAAAGGCCAGGTTGGTGAAGGCGTGGGACGCCACCTTCGTTTCCACCTTGTCGAACACTTTCAATGTGTCGATCGCGACTTTAAAGTCCTTCCTGCGCAGGTGCATGACGGCTTTGTTGATCTCTAGATCGCTGGCCAGCTCGGCGTGCTGTGAGTTCTTCAGCGTCTCCACGCACCTGGGGAGACGGGCCACAGCCTCCACCCACGGAAACAGGCCATTCTGGGTGTGGCCGCCCGCTGCCCACCACCCGGTCACCACGGATGGAAACTGGCTGGAAGCCGCGTATGGGCCGGAGGCGCGGCAACCGTCCTCACACATGGCCACGGACCGTTCCGGACGACTCTTCCAACCACCGGGCGGGCACCAGCGGCCAGCCATCGCATAACTGCAACATGGTGTCAGGCTGCACCAATGTAGCCAGAGTAGCGGAGGGAGCGGTGCTCCTCCCGCCGCTCCAGGCGTCTAGTGCGGCCGCCGTCCCGTCCGGACCAGTCAGCGGCTGGGGAGCGCACTCGGCGACGAACGGACGGTACAGCGGCGCGCACAGCCCACGGACTGGCCAGGCGAGGACATCGCCGGAGGCCGGCGGCGGCCGCACCTCTGCGCCCGCCCGTCGGGTAGACCCTCTCCCCCCCCTCACTGACCAGTCGTAGGCCGCTGACACCTCGTCGGGGGTGTCGCCGGTCGACGAGATCAGCTTGGAGGCGGTCAGGATACACTGCTCGGCCTCGTTCCGCAGCCGCCGCTCCTGTTTGCGCATGGGGTCGTTCTTGATGACCTCGAGCACCAGCGACGTCTGTGGGTCCTTCTCTGCCTCCTCCTGAGGTCGGAACGGGCAGCGATGACGGCCACACGCCGCACTGATGGGCGCAGTGTGACGCACGAGACGGCCTGACGCCCCGCGACGGCGAGGTCTCCGGCATCAGCTGCAGCTGCAGGTCGCATGTGCCAGGATAACAGGTTCAGAGGACGCTCAATCCATCCTAGTGATACAAACTTCACTTGTCTAGCTCATTGCACCTTTGTGTGTGTTAATTAAGAGAGCAAACTAGCATGCGCAAACTGTGTTCATGTGCACTGCTGGATCGGCAACTCCCATCAAGCATAGTCCCCCTGGTGCAGTGGAACGGGGAAAGTCAGGCGCAGACTGCACGCACTTCGAGATCTTTATATTTAGCTTCCTTTTCCATATCGAACGGTACTTTCAGGAGCTTCTCGAAGGCGTCCTTTTGCTTCTCCTTTTCTCCCATGGCTTGGAAGCAGACCACCAGGTGCAGGCCTGCCATGACACACAAATATCACCGAAAACGCCAGCTGCCGACGGCAATCGGTGACCTTCCCTTGGTGGCGGGCAAGCATAGTCTGTTCACAAACTGTGCTGAGGCTCGGTTTAAGGCTACATTTAAAGTCATGCGAACAAGCATAGCAAGTCCAACAATGCCGCAAAGACACGTCTTGCCTTAGTGGCACGCAGAGCAACCATTGCTTATCTATCGAGTGAAAGTGCTAGCCGTGCAGCAAGACAGGAACAGACGGATAAAGCGGCGCACCGGTCTGGAACGACGGCTTCTCATGCATGCAAAACTCGAAGCTGGTGATGGCCTCTGTGTAGTGACTCATCTTCACAAACAGTATTCCAATGTTGTGCATGATCTTGATCCTGTGAGGGACACCAATACATATATTTGGATACATTCTACAGGCCCGACATTACTCAAATCGCGCCCACACCTTAACAAACGGGTTATATGTTCGTGCTACGGAACGCCTCACAAAGCTTAACCCTCGTTGGCACGCGGTATGGTTCTGTTTCAAAAACACGACCTCCTCGAGCAAACTTAAAAACTTGACGGCGCGTAATGTTAAGCTCTAAGCAGCAGCATTTTTCGGTGCACCAGTGCAGTTGACCTATCCCACCGGGTCAAACGAGATCACATCGCGTTGTTGGCGTTTCTGAGTAGCTGAGAGCGACAGTACATAACCTTGCATGACCTCAGTCAAGCCAACGGGTGCTGCCGTCATGCCAAGACCCTCCCACTCATTGGGAACCAATCAAATCAATATTTTCAAGTAAAAGAGAAAAGAAGCAGTACACAGAACTAAACATATATCAAGGGGCGCCAGCTGTCCACGTTTATGCGCTGCGAACCTTTGAAACAAGGCCATCAGTTATGACTTGACGTGGAAATAAGTTAACGCTTTATGCTGAAGTGATCTGGTGTAGGTATGGAAAGTCGCTTGTTGCCGTAGTCTGCAGGTGATCACATTATCTGAATTTAGCAATGCTAAAACACAAAAAACGAGATTGTGTTTGATTTATTTTTTAGTTAAGACAAAAGGCGCACACTTACCACAAGCAAACATTGAGGGGTGCTAGGGTTGAACTATGATCACAATTGCAGAAGGAAGTTGGATACTGCTGTCCTTACCCTTTCATAACATAACATTAGGCATTAACATAACATAACATAACATTTCATAACATTAGGCATTACAGTGCTTGGTAAAAATTGTCGTCTCTTTAGGCATTGCCAATGACAGATCTTGTTGGTTTGGCTCGTAAGGACTTTGTATCGCACCTGAATGTTCGAACGCCGCGCTCCATGAAGGAGTGTTGCATTCAACGAACAAGCGTTTTGGCGATCACGGAAGCATTCAACTTTCAACAACGGAAGCATTCAACTTGCCCTCGCTGCTATCAAAACTATTCCGAGCTATCACATTGTTTTGCTAACAGTCGAGTTTCCTTGTAACATTGGACCAATTTGTGAAACATTGCGTAGGCATGCATCATGCCGGTGATAATCGCCAGTCGCCCGTATGACTGGAGTCTGTGGGGTCTTGGGAGACCCCAAAGGAAGCTCAATCACTGTGCAGGCTCAATAACGAGGATCAAGAGTTCAAAAATGTTGAGGAAGAGCCGAAAACGCACCAACACGGTTTCAGATGCAAAGATCCTCACATGCAGGTTAAATAAATGTACATAATTGTCTTAAAACATACTTGGACGATTGTTGACCGCTGGGAACCTGGTCCAAGGCCATGCGATAGTACTTGAGAGCCTTAGGATACTGCTCCATCTTATAGTAGATGTTGCCCATGTTCACTTTTAGCCTCTCAGGGTTGTTGAAGCTCTTGTTCTTTGTGATCACGTCGTACGTGTTCAGAGCCTCCGTGAATAGCTCGTTCTTGGCATATTGGTGCGCCAAATTGGTTAGCACCTGAGGAAAGTAGCAAACCAACGTGAACACCTGCAAATACGGACAAACACGGACGCGTTTAATTCATGCACATACAACTCTCATCTTCCGCTGCTAAACTTAATCGATGCGGGTGGCCAGGAGAACACTAGCCGGTCAAGTCCCAACTAGCCGGCAGCTGCCAGCTGTCCACACGTGGCGGCAGGTCACCTCGGAGGTCGGCCAGCCAGCACACAGCGACAGCAGCAGTGATACTGACCAGGAACGTGAGCTCCATGTTGTGCGACTCCATGAGGCCGGCCTGCTCGCGGTACCGGATCAACGTGCGCTCCTTGGCCGACGCCTCCTTGGCCTTGTCGAGCGCCACCTTATCGTCGTTGCGGCAGCTGGCCAGGCACGACTCCTCCACCAGGTCCATGGTGCGCAGCTCCAGCTGGCGGATCTTCTCCTCGGGCCTGGCGCACGGCACGGCGACGGGCGCACGATGCAATGTCGGTAACGGCGGCCGGCGGCACGGCACGGCGACGGGCGCGCGGTATCGGTAGCGGCGGCGAGAGGTGCGTCAGGGAAGCCGATGGCGGCTTAGGACCGGGAATATCGTACTGACCGACGGTGCGATGTCGGGAATGATGGTCGCCGGCCCAATATTGGGAGCACCCCCGACGGTACCGTACCGGGACTTCCAGCCGGAGGTACAGTACTCCTGATCAGCGCTAACGGTACTAGAAGGTGCGTAACATCCTGAGGTGCAGTATCGGTAGCAGTCGGCGGCTGTGTAGCATAGAGAATACTGACAAGATGCGACGTACGTGTCGACCACCTGTGTCTCCAGTACGGGCTTGGCGCTCTCCAGACCCGGGGTGCCGGCTCCTGAGGAGTACCCGGCGCCCTTGACGGCCGTCATCGGACGGTTGTCGTCCTGGCTGGCCCGAGCGACGGCTGTCATCCCGCGCACCTGTCACATCCGCACGTCAAGCGCGTCATGCGGTCACATGCTAGACCTGCCACACAGTCCGACCAGACGGCCTTCATGACACGGAACTTTCATATTGCGGACCTATCGCACCAAGAGGCGAGCATGGCGCGGATCTGTCCTGCTGACAACTTATCTGCGCCAGGCGGTTGTGTCATCGACTTGTCACGACGTCAATCAAACATCCACCAGTCCTTTCTACCCGTTTACCAGCCGTCTATCCGGCATTCTACCGCAAACCAAGTGCACAGACACGTCGGGGGCCACACCAGACATGATTGCAACCGGACGGAACGTCAGCGTCCGCCGGTGAGGTGTCACCGCCATGGCACACTTCAGCCAGTCGGTGATGGCCTCAGCACCAGCTCGGCGCCGGCGCACCCGACGTTGGCACTCACGCCGGCCGTGCCGGGCGGGGCGGCGGTGCGCAGGCCGGCCCGAGCCTGCGTGCCCGGCCGAGCGCCGGCGGCGCCCGTCGCCAGCCGAGCTGTCGTCTGCCAAACAGACGCGGACGTCACAGCGGGCGTCACAGCTGGCGTCACAGCGGGCGTCACAGCGGGCGTCACATCGGGCTAACTTGCAGCCGCCACCAGGCTGGACGGTGCTCACTCATCATAGCAACACAGCCGTGACAATATATATATATATATATATATATATATATATATATATATATATTTGTGTGTGCATGCGTGCGTGCTGGCGTGCGTGCGTGCGTGCATGCGTGAGTTGAAGTTTGATCACTATGATTCACGGCATGAGCAGCTGTTGTTATCGAACATGCACTGAAACGATGTTGTCCTAGAAAACTCCGGGAACACCCTAGATGAGATGAGATGTTTATAGCTGAGCCATGCCAGTACTTACGGTGGGTCGTTTGCCAGTGCTTGTCTTAACAGCCTGCTGAAAACTTTCATCATTTTCCATCTCGGTTGCATCAAGGGAGACATCATAGTCGTACCCTGAGTACAGATCTTCCTCCTCATCAGCCATGGCTGCAGTTCTCTCTTAGCTCTGTGGATGCCACTGCGGCTTAATGACAACTCGCACAAAACGACATGTCGTTGAGCCAGCACAGGCCAAACGCGAGCCGTTGCATCGTTCGTTGTAGTGCCGTTGCATTGGCTGCTTGCTCCAGGGCTGGAGTATTCTGCTTTTGGTGGTCCGGTGCACTGGTACCGCGATGAGAACTCAACCCGGGCAGTAAGCGACGGCTCGTCGGGGGCGACCTGCGCTATAACCGCCAATCAACGAGCCTATCGCCAACATGAGCGCTGCGTACAGGGTCCCAAGCGGCTTACCCTTGTGGCGATCGCACGACTTTGTTCGGGTCCGGCCAGGATATCGGAACTAGTACAACTCCAGTGAGCAAAACGTCGTGGGTTCATTGCCAGCGGGCCTTTACTAAAGGACAACTGACACCTGGATGTAAGATTGCATTCGCCTGTGAAATGCAGCGGCTTCATCAGGTTTTGAGGTCTGGGGCAACCGATGACCGGGGAGGGGACTGGTACTCTGGGACCAAAGATGAGACGGGGGAGAGGGGGGGGGGGGGGGGAAGGGCGTTACTGCCATGGGGTCGCGGCTGCAGCCAGGGAATCCATATGCCTTATAGGGGAAAGACCCTGGCCTGACCCTTGCCGCCCCCTCCCCCCCCCCCCACATTGCAGACACCCCCGATGTCAACTGGATACAAGCTTTTTAGGTATGCAGAACCATGAAACATCTTCACTGGAGTCATCTCGTTCTGACCTGCCCATCAGTTGTCCCTCGTCAGCACCACCCAACCCCCACACTGGTTACACTTCTGCACGTAACCAGTCTGCAAACCATGACAGATTTCGACGAGATCTCGTTGGGGCAAGTGATATTTGGGGCAGGCTGTCTGCCCCAAAAAGTGCCTCGATGTCTGCTTAGGCTGATACCCATCATACGCGCAAAACTTGGCCGGGAAAAATGTAATACGCAAAACTTCATGGGGAAAATGCCATATTCGCAAAGCTTTCTCGGAAAAATGCCGTGCATCCAAAACTCTCAAGACTTAGGCCTTGCCAGGAGCCATCTATGGACTGCAGCGAAATATGAAAAATGCGGGTCTAGGGGGAGGATCGGAGGGGAGCGGATCCCCTTTGGTTACACCTGTTATATGAAAGTACCTAAACTTAGACCTATCGGTAATCAAACCATTGCGACGATCTTCCCATAACCCCTACACGATTCAGGTCGTTGCTTTTTCCTAGCTTTATGCACCTTTAGTTTCTACCATGTATGCATCTAGCTTGCCTAGGTCTGGGAATTGGAACTACCTTAAAGGTTATAAGGGGGACTTGCTGGAAATGAGGATATTTTTACTTTGCCCAGATACCACTGACCTTGGTACCACGTTTACTTTTCAGTTGCCTTTGCTGCCCCGGCTTCTGCTTTCAGCCAAGCTTCGAACGATGCGCGCAAATGTTGCCATGGTGACGAGGGTTAACAAATGTGGTTGGTGCAACCTTAATTTACTGCCTTTATTATCGCGAACCTAATGAACCATGCAACCAAGGTTATCTGACGGCATGCCGTGCAACCACGACATACAGCCAAGGCATGCAACCACGACACCAGCTTGATTTAATGCTCTTAGAGCGAAAGACCAAAACATTGCAAGATTTTCGCGATCTGTAACAAATTTGAAAGCCACAATGAGTCAACCAACACGCGTCTTAATTCCGCTTTAGCTGGAACGAACGGAAATCTGGCTGTTCGTCAAACACAGCTATTCCTGAAAACCTGAAATATTGCCACTGTTTCTTCGTGTCTTCAGCTGTGACGCTTTCGACGCAAATGCAGCCACAGAAAGGTAACAACTGTGTGCAATTTATCACTCAACAAGTACTAATCCCACATCGTCCAATGTATTGCTGTATGTAATTATAGCATGGCTATGTCCTCTGGTGAGGATGACGGAAGCCGAATGGGTAGTCCGTATGGTAGTATTCTATGTACTGAACTCAGACATGCTATATTGTGGCTAAAACTCCCTTTCGACGTGACCAATTTCCCTAACAACGCCAAACAACACTAACTTCGCCAAAGTTCTCTTTTTAGAAAGGGAGCACGAGGCATGCCACCATGCCCTTTTTATAAAACGCAAGCGACTGCATCTGCCATCTTGGCGCTGGTCTTGCTCTTTGCACCATGTCAAGCTCCAAAGTAGTTCCACACATCGACCGCAGTCGCTTTAGGACTTTTCATATCTTTGAGATCGGGGCAGTTAAATCTGGCACATTAGAAGAAAACGGACTAACGCGCTGCTCGCTTAGATATGCATACTCCCGTCATATAGCAAAGGCACTTTCCTCCGTTTCAATAGAATGTCGTTTTACGTTGTGTGTCGAAAAAGCACCAACATTTCGTATTGACCGACCGTTGTCTGTTGCCGCATGCGCATAATATATTTCGCATTGACCGCAAATATCATCGCGACACAACGTTGTTGGTACAATGTTATGGGAGGTGTCAAGACAAAGAAAAGGTGATGACCTGACATCGCGATGTCAAAGGTTAGGTCAAACGGGTCCGATAAATAGCTTCCCATACATGAGAATCGACAATAGTAATTGCATGAAATCAGTTTAACAGTCACCACGTTGGGCCCAACACATCTTTGGTAAAATATGCACCATAACATATTTTGCACATACTTGCAGCAATCGCAGCCGTTCGTGGCCAGAACCTGTCCAGAGTTGGGCTACAGGCGGGGGCAGATATGGACAAACAGCATCATCACGCCACCACTGATGTCGCCACGAGCTCATTTCAATCGGTATTTCCCTGAATAGCCTCGAACCATAGCGCATTTATAACGGGTTTCGCACGTTGAAAGGGAAAGTGTGCTTTTACAAACAGGAATTAACTGAAAGGGAAGGCATTTCTGTACTGTGCTTCGATAGTACGAAGCCCAACGTTCTGCACAACGAAGTAGACGCAACGAACCTGACAGATGAAAAGTGTTTCGCGTATCTCATATACGACGATACAAATACCTGAAATGATCTTGTTCGCCTATGGCAGAAGCGGTGGGTGCGATAAATTGTCCCAAGCTCAACCGAAAATAGAGCCACTCGGGCTGGACATCCGACTCAGCAAAACTCAATGGGCGCACGGTGCACACTCACAAACAGTGGGGCAACATCTCGCAGCCCCCCAGTCACTCCGCGCCAGTAATCCAGCCAGACACCCATACACCAGCCCGCAGCACTCGCAGTGAACGGCTACATGCACAGGTTACATCACAACAGTGCATTACAGCTGATAAAACTATGTTTGCAGTGCATACCACGGCTTCCGAGGAAAAGTAGGTATGTGCAGTGTGGCACAAACATCAGTCGCTTTCAGTCCCTTAGAGTGCATCAAACAGCAGCACAGCAAGGAAAATGGCAATCCGATCGGAATGAGAATGACCTTGGATGCCCTTCGATGACAAAAGGCAACTGTTAACGTTACACGGCGTGTTCAACAGTTTTGAAAGGGGAAAGTCAAGAACGGAATTGGTCGACTGAAAAAAGTTATACACAAGATCCTGATTTGTTGCCAAGCCCTGGCACCTGAACCTTGCGCACTACATAACTGCTTTCGTCGCAGCCGACGGAGAATGCAGCTACCCCCGATCAGAGTGGTCCTCCCCGTCCGCCCCGCTCGTCCGAAGCGCGTGCTGGCTGGATGGCGTCGATGAACAAGAGTTCGGGGCTGCCGGCCCGTCCGTCGGCGGGCCCCAGTGCCGTATCACCACCAGGGGCACCGCCCCGACGGCCTGTCCGTCGGTGGCGGCCCCTCATCACCGCGTTGCCGTCATCGAGCCGCCGACCTGGCGGGCGGGCCAGGCTCCGCTCATGACCCTGGCCTCGCCCCGCTCTCGTTTCATCGCATCACCACCACAATGTTGCCGACCAGCGCCGGCTGCAGCTGCTCCAGTGCCGACGCCACCTCCGAGAACGGCACCGTGTGGTGGATGTTGGGCCTGCAACGGGACGCCACGTGAGGACCGCGCGGCGATGGGGACCCCGTGCCAGCCGATTACTCGCTTACAGCGGATGAAGCAGAATTTCCGTCGGACACAGTGAGATGCGCAGCAGTGGCTCCGCACCAGCTTAAAATGAGATGAATTTATCGAAAGAAGACGAGTCGAGCATATACAACCTCGTGGATACATCACGCTCTCGTTCAATGAAGCATATAGCCTATGTTAGTTCGACGAATTCGCGGGACGCAGACATAATATTTAATCGGATTATGTCAGAATCCAAACAAAAGTTCACATCAGAGCACGGCTAGACGGCGTCGCCGTCCATAATCCTACCGACAGCATCGCTCCTCTAGCGCGTGAACCACTCCGCAGACTCGCTCAGCACGCCGGCACCACCTGCGGACGTTGGGCCCTGAGCTGTGTAGCGCATACAGCTGACGCAGAGCATGCCTGCCGACCCGCCTATGCCAGAGACACGGACCCGACAGAGACCTACGGCAGAGCATGCCTGCCGACCGCCTATGCCAGAGACACGGATCCGACAGAGACCTACGGCAGAGCATGCCTGCCGACCGCCTATGCCAGAGACACGGATCCGACAGAGACCTACGGCAGAGCATGCCTGCCGACCGCCTATGCCAGAGACACGGGCCTGACAGGGACCTACGTCAGGGATACCGGCCCGATACTCCTGCTTGCGAAGCCCTGTTTTCAGGGACAGGCACCTCGAGGCTTACGAATTTGTCGGCGCCTGAGGACGTGTGCTCGGCGGTGAGGTGATTCAGCGTTGGCCATTTTAGCAATCAATCAGCCTCTCGCGGGGCGCAAGGGATGATACGCAGCGGAACAGGGCACGTGAGGGCAAGTGCCTACTTTTCATTGCGAATGTCAAGAAAGGGGCTTATCTGGCATTTAAAGAGCAAGTGACATATCTGATAAGCAGAATGGGTTGTGATCGGAGTTCACAACCCATTACGCCGTGAGCTGACCACTATGACGCCGTGAACTGAAGCATATGAACAGGGAACCTTCAACCAATGCATCAAGAGCGAAGCCACTGTGGTGTTCATTCTTCTTTGACATATTTTTGGCCATGCTTCTTCGACTTGAGTAGTTCGTGGTCATAGCTTGTAAATAGTCACGATGTTTTCAAAACACAGTTTATGTCGATGATTGTGGATAAACGGCGATTTAAAAAAAAATCGTCCTCCGCGGCCCCGGGCACCGGTAGCGGATATCTCCCACCGAAAGCAGTCCCGTTAGCCTGGTACCGATCGCAAACTGTCCGCAAGGCCGACACTGCCACACAACACTGCCTCGTCCGACACTCCCACACAACACTGCCTCCCACACCATCTAGCGATGGAGTACGCCGCTAGAGAACACACAACAGACAGTTCTGAACGATCGGGCGGACGGACGGTTTGAACCATTCCGACGGCCTCGGTGCCACCTACGGCCGCCCCGCCCCGGTGCCGGTCCGCGGACCCTGCCGGCCGCCCCGCCCCGGTGTCGGTCCGCGGACCCTGCCGTCCGCCCCGCCCCGATGCCGGTCCGCGGACCCTGCCGGTTGCCCCGCCCCGGTGCCGGTCCGCGGACCCTGCCGTCCGCCCCGCCCCGGTGCCGGTCCGCGGACCCTGCCGGTCGCCCCGCCCCGGTGTCGGTCCGCGGACCCTACCGTCCGCCCCGCCCCGATGCCGGTCCGCGGACCCTGCCGGTTGCCCCGCCCCGGTGCCGGTTCCGCGGACCCTGCCGTCCGCCCCGCCCCGGTGCCGGTCCGCGGACCCTGCCGGTCACCCCGCCCCGGTGCCGGTCCGCGGACCCTGCCGGTCGCCCCGCCCCGGTGTCGGTCCGCGGACCCTGCCAGTCGCCCCGCGCCGGTGCCGGTCCGCGGACCCTGCCGGTCGCCCCGCCCCGGTGTCGGTCCGCGGACCCTGCCGGTCGCCCCGCCCCGGTGCCGGTCCGCGGACCCTGCCGGTCGCCCCGCCCGGTGTCGGTCCGCGGACCCTGCCGTCCGCCCCCGCCCCGGTGCCGGTCCGCGGACCCTGCCGGTCGCCCTGTCCCGGTGCCGGTCCGCGGGACCTGCCGTCCGCCCCGCCCCGGTGCCGGTCCGCGGGACCTGTCGGCCGCCCCGTCCCGGTGCCGGTCCGCGGACCCTGCCGTGCCGCCAGCGCTCACCGGATGACGTTGTCGCGCAGCTTCTCGGCCACGTCCAGCAGGATGTGTTGGTAGCGGCCGAGCCGGTCCGAGCTGAGCAGCCAGGCCTGAGTCAGCAGGAAACACAGCGAGCCGCACTTCATCAGCAGCCGCTGAGACACGGCCGGCTCCAGCTGCAGCACGCCGGGGAGTGTCACAGGTCACAAGGGTGGTCACAGGTCACAGTGTTGGTCACCGATCACAGGGATGGTCACAGGTTACAGGGGCGCTCACAGGTCACAAAGGTGGTCACAGATCACAGGGGTGGTCACAGGTCAAAGGGGTGGTCACAGGTCAAAGGGATGATGACAGGTCACAGGGGTGGTCACAGGTCACAGAGGTGGTCACAGACCACCTCTGTGACCACGGGGGTCACCGAAAGCTGCGAAGGCCAAAGGACACAGCGCGGGTACCAGACACACAGTGTCGGATTGTGCGTGGGTTTCCACGCTGGACAGTAAACATGTTGCGCAGTCGGAACAGAAAAAGGAAAACAATGCTGTGTTATAAAAAACAATTCCAGCTACATTTGAAATAGTGTACACATATGAAAGCAGTCGTCTTAATTTACACCGCAGCTTTACGATAACCAACCTGCATCCAGGCCATGTCGAATGGGAATCCTAGTGTGAGACAACAGGTATAGAGGGCACACTTTTGTCAGTGGATTATATCGGACAGGAGGCTGTTTTCAATCATGGTCACAGGTCAGAGCCATGCCACAGGAAGGTCACAGGGAAGGTCACAGGACGTGTCACAGGTTAGAGAGCGGCCAGCCAAATGAGGTGGTCGGCCCGGCGCCACTTCGCCGCTCCAGCTGCGGGGCAAGGGCCCACAATACATCTAGATCCCAGTAGAACCCACCGGTCACACACCTCCAACGGGAGACCCCTCCCCTCCCCCGCCCGCCAGCACCAGTCAGGAACCACACCAGCACCAGTCCGGACCATACCAGCACCAGTCCGGACCTCACCAACACCAGTTCAGGTCAGCACCAGTCCGAGCCACACCAGCACCAGTCCGGGCCACACCAGCACCAGTCCGGACCACACCAGTACCAGCCCACCGTTACCCGGACGCTACTGCGTGAGATCACACGCGCGACGCTAGCCAGCGACGGCGGGTTACCTGCAGGCTCGCCTGCTGTGTGACAATGCGACCTCCGACGGCCAGAACCTGCGAGCTCAGCCGCATCGGCCAGAAGCTAGATGGCGCCTCCCAGTCCGGAGAGTCGCCCACCTGTTCGGAACAGCCCGTCAGGCGCTGTATCCGCACAATCCTTCAGTTGGACAGAGTCGGTGCGGGCTTACAACCAATATAGCATTACCGACAGTCATATATTGACCGAGGAGAAGCGAGTATCTGCGAAGATACTGATTGAAGAGAAGCGAATATCTGCTACGATATTGATCAAAGAAAAGCGAGCATCTGCGAAGACATTGATCGCAAAACATTCTGCTGGCCGACATCAACCCGCTGCAGGGCGACCCACGAATGGCGCACGGCTTTCTGAAAGCCTCGGCCAGCAGGACAGAGTTGCCCTGTGAGCAAGTTGGTCGCACCTTATGCCTGACCAGTCTGACCACAGGTCCACCGCCGCTCTGTCCCCACCCACCGGCTGCTTGACGTTGGCCTGATCCACGATGATGTCGACGCCCTGCTGCAGCGTCTCGTCCATCACTATCTGCTTCAGCTTGGCCGGCTCTGTGCCGCCCGAGCAGTCCAGCACCACTGCCAGCCAGAGGGCGCCGGCCAGTCAGCCCGGCGGACACATCACACCCGACCCTGCCTGTCGCAGTCCAGCACCACTGCCAGCGAGGGGGCGCCGGCCAGTCAGCCCGGCGGACACAACACATCCGACCCTGCCTGTCGCAGTCCAGCACCACTGCCAGCCAGGAGGCGCCGGCCAGTCAGCCCGGCGGACGCCCCACGTCCGACCCTGTCTGTCGCAGTCCAGCACCACTGCCAGCCAGGGGGGCGCCGGCCAGTCAGCCCGGCGGACACACCACACCCGACCCTGCCTGTCGCAGTCCAGCAACACTGCCAGCCAGGGGGCGCCGGCCAGTCAGCCCGGCGGACGCTCCACGTCCGACCCTGCCTGTCGCAAGCTGGCGTCCGCCGCCCGCCGGCAGAGCACGCATCGGGTGCAGATGAGCGCCGAAACCGCAACAACACAGTCACGGATCCGAGGTCGGGGGCCGGGTGGCCAGCGCCTTCGGCTCCCACGTGGGGACCCAGGTTCGAACTCTAGTTGCACCATGACCGCGAGGGCACCAGTGGGCACCAATTCGGCACCAGTGTGGCCGCCACCGTCGCTGGCGCTCCATAACAGGATGTTCGGTGACCTAACGTCGCATTATCTTTTTAAAGGGGGGCAGGGGAGAGAGGGTGCTGCCATCAAAGGCTGTTGCTGGATCAAAGATCGAACTTGTCCCTGGGATGTTGGAGGGTCACGACCTCGGTTATTGAGGGGCCACGTTGGGATCTAGCCCACCAGCATGAACACAGCCTGGGTGTAACACTTGTCAGTTGACGGGCCAGCTGACGAGCCGCTGAACACTTGCCAATGAAAGGCCGATAAAAAAACGCGTAATCGCTCGCAAGGTTCGGTACATCGTTCGACTCGTAGTCATAGCGGGGTTGGGCCTGGCGAGCCAACTCCTTACCAATGTCCAGCTTCAGCGACTCCAGGTAGCTCTTCTCGTCATCCGAGTGAGCCGAGGTGATCACCTTGCCCCCGAAGTGGGAAGCCAGCTGCACGAGCACCGACCCGAAGCCGGTCGCGCCGCACGGCACGAACACTGAAACGGCACCGGGGCGCGGCGTCACCGGGCGTCAGCGGCGGCGTCCGCCGTCTGCCGCCCGTACTGGCGGACAGGCCCGGTACCCGCCCGTGTCCCGGCGCTTCACGAAGCAGGACGGAACGGCACGCGCTAGGAACAAAGCTTGGAAAGCGTCCCCTACTGTAACCGGTCGGCAGGGTAACGTCGTTTGGCTGCGAGCCCGACACTCCCCCTGCACACCCACAGAGCGAAACCGTAAAAACTTAGCGCAGCTGCATTCCACAATCAGGTCAGCGCTGGTCGACAACAAATGCAATGACACTAGCTTACACGACCAACGCTCAATATAAGGCCTGGACCAGCACGTTTCATTCCTTTCTTCATTGCGAATAAAGGCATGTATGTCCTGAAAGACCATGCCATGAGTACACAAATGCAGCTGGAAAAAATAATAAAATTTACAAGCGAGATTCAAAAATATAAAGACAGCAACAAAAAAACGCGACAGATCCACCTAAATTAAGCACAAAAACCTCAGTTAAGGAGTACAAGGTGGCTGTTGCCATCTGACATCTGCAGACTGCGGACTCTCACAATAATCGGATCTCACATTCTGCAGATCCGTTCTTCCACATTCATCTTCCACCCAACCAATTGGGTGCGGCCATTAACTATCAGACAAGGCTGTGGAGAATGTTTCTTCCCCATAGCTTGGTAACGCTCTTCTGGAGCGAGCGGTCACGACATTGACATTGCTGTCACATCGGCCTTAACCACCGGCCCGAAGACTGCGTGAAGCCCGGCCGGCAGTCGAGCTGGCAGTCGAGCCTGAAGTCGAGCCGGCAGTCGAAACTGCGCGTCGGACAGGCACCCGAGCACGCCGCTCCATACCGGTGTCGGCCGGCCGCAGCCGGGCCTGGTAGACGAGCGCCGTGTAGGCCCGCAGCGCGTCCTCTAGACAGCTGGCCGCATGCGCGTGCGACACAGCGGCAGGCTTGGTCACTGTAACACAGCGCCACGCGCTCAGTGGCCGGCTGGCTATGGGACATCAGCGGGGCAGCCTGCTCCTCTGGGACAGGCAGGTTCTGTGGATTACAGGCGACCCGGGGCAACCCCCGCGCTGGATGGGCTCTACGGTCTTTACGAGCACACAAGCGAGGGGAAAAGTGTGCAAATGTCACATGGTTGACGCTTCAATATTCTTTTTCTTTATTTTGCGAGCATACACACCCATGTGTAAGGCCTCCTAATGCATTTACAAACAGACTCCAAATATCAGAAAAACGAAAAACATCGGAAGAACGTGGCAAGAACGCCTGCGCTCACGCCGCGCTCGCGTGCGCACATCACCTACCGATATCGTACTGGCTGACGACGACAAACTCGGCGCAGGCGGGCCGATTGCCGTCGATAGGAACAATGCCCATGACATGCTCTCCAGGGCTCCAGAGCGTGACGGCGCTGCCCACCTGGTGCACCACCCCCGAGAAGTCCTGGCCCATCGCCAGCTGTGGGGTGGGGGTCAGCACTGGGGTCAGAGGGAAAATATGAGGAAAGGCCACACTGGGCACATAACCACTAAATAGTGCCATAAATGCATAAGTGAGTTAATATTGCAATGAGTGCATGAGAGTGCAGGAAACATTCACTCAGCACCATCACAGTAACAGCAGCCATGATGACCTACCACATCTAGGCAGGTAGACAGCAAATGGCAACAGTGCCTTCCTGTTAACATCATCATTGTGATGGTAATAGACTGACACATTGCATCAGAATTTCATCAGTTGTGCTTTGTTTCAGTCACATTTCATAGCATACCTCGGTAAGCCCAATGTTCTTCATGAAGGACAGCAATGATTGTCCCACATGGTCAGATTGCAGGCTTTCACTTGTATAAGTACTTCATCCTCTTCAAATGATGGTGTGTCCAGCTGAAACACCAACATAATTTATAAGATGGGTGACCTTAAAACAACGCAACAAAAACCATAAGTGGAATTAAAAAACCAAATTAAAATGAAATGCAAATACATAACACTGCAAGCATGTATAGGCACATCATGCACCAAGCCAAAATCCAATTCTGTGAATATATAGGCAGTAGAACCATGAACACACAAATATGCAGATGGCTTCTGACTTATCCATTGCTTTACAATGATGTTAGCAATTTGATATCATGGCTGCTGTGTAGTAGTAAAATACAACACCAAACCATTTGGTAAACAAAGTGTGCAGCTTGAAACACAACAAGCCCTCAAACTAATTCACTGAAGATTAAAATGCGACCAGATGCAATTGAAAAAACTTCAAGGTGAAAAAGAACCTACAACATACCAGCCTATAAGTGTTCCCTCCATGAGTCACAAGTGTAATCCAGAGCAACAAATTTCAATGATTTTTAATCATAATTTGCTTTTGAAATAAGGGTAGGTTAAGTTGGAAGCTCACTCTATTCTATTATACACAAAATATAAATACTTAGAACCAAGGACTTCAAAGAGACTGAAATCAAATTTCCTTGAATATTTTTCAGTTCACACAAACCAAAACATTGATCATTCAACTTGGTAAGGATGAAGAGGTTTCAAGTAGAACACTCTGTTAAGTCTATCCACACATAAGAGTTAATGTTGAATTAAATAACCAGGGCCAAATTCAGAAATAACAAGCCAGTTTGCAGTAATCAAGGAGAACTTATCCCTCAATCAGCCATGCAAGTACCAAAGTAAAGAAAGCCGCTGCCAACTTACCAGCTTGCTGAGATATGGCCCAGCCTCAAATTTAACACTAGTTGAAGAATCAGAACCAACTGAGTTGAATGGGAGATATAATGCCCTCATGGTGCCTAAGCAAGAACACACCTCAAAAAAATGCGCAAAGAGTTATTTTACGTGCGATTATTACACCACCAGTTATGTCACGTGAAATAATTCGCAATTGTTTCAGTGGTACGCGCAACAAACTCCTAGGAAATCAGCATCGGTAGTAAATAATCCTGTTGGCGAAAACCAACCAATGTCATTTATGCGTCACATTGTCTTTGAAAATGCGCTGCCAAATTCCAGTAAAGCACCAATCTGTAGAGGGTTCTTACCAATCACGTCGCCGCGCGCCGTCTGTTTGCCGTCTGCTTTTCCTTTTTCTTACGCCTCGTTGTCGTCACGTACATGGCCCGCCATGGTGCTTCAATTGATTCCGATTTCGAAGGTGCTGCATTATGAAATGATGCATTTCGAGCGTCGGATAAGCCTGGTGTTGGCCGCGTTCCATGCATGCATTCATCCGCTTCCTCTACTGATAACACCCACCCAGCTCTCCTTCGCCCTAAATCATGTTGCATCATAGACTGCATAGTCGTACTTCTCCCCAGCAAGCAGGGCCCAAGGGGCCCACAAGGAGCCAAGATCAGTTTGGCCTGGTTTTTTCGGTGGACTCGATCTCGTAATCTGTGCTATCGGATTTAATTAGAACCCAGCTGCGCTCAATGCACTCAGAATACGCTGGCGGACGCTGCCATAGTGCTCTTCGCCGAAATGTGTGCGTCATACTCACGTCATAGCTCGAGAACTGCGACCGAACGTCCCAAAGCCAAACAACAAACAGTACCCATCGTGTATTTCGAGACCGGTGGCGCCATCTGTAGATGCGGTGCGGTGCGCCATTTCCCTTTCGCCAGCTGATCACCGAGTCGCCGGCCATTCTGCCACCAACACTGATCCTGTCCTGGTCAACGCTTCCTCTCCGTCTTCCACTTGTACACCGGCGCTTGCTTGGAGTTGCCCGGGTGCACCTTCTTCGGTGGTAGCACCTTCTTATCCTGGAAGACCAGTAACGCATTCTTTCGTCATGCCGTAAAACACACGGTACCGGGCAGTCAATGACGACTCGCTTATCGTGCGACGGCAAATAGCATGCTAAAGCGGCAGCGAATGAATAGACATGGCGAAGCACAAACATAAGCTAAAGACGCGATGCGCCCATAAACCTGGAATCCGACGCAGCAACAAGGTGTCAGGACCTGTCTAAGAACGCTTGAGACAGTTTCACCGACGACCTACTGTGCAAGACAGCTCTAAAGCCTGAGAGCCCACATCAAACGGCAATGGCTTCGTGCTGGCGTCCATGCCACCCAATGTCAGCGGTGGTCCACCCTCGACCAGCGCGTCGGCGATACAGGCGAGTAAGTGGCGGTTCAGTGCCGTACCTGCAGGTGCCGCTTCACCTCCATCCTCCGCTCCATCAGCGCCAGGGTCTTCTGCCGCTCCAGACGCTTGGTTAGCTCGCTGTAGCGGGCCTTCTTCTCCTCCAGGATGCGCTGGCGGCGGGCGAGAACGTAATGACACACATAATAAGACAGCTGGGGCCCGCGACCATACTGATGACACGAAACAGTTCAGCGTTCAAGCGAAATCTCGTACGCCGGCACGCGTTACGCACCACAAATTGGCAGAGGGTGGGTTCCAAATGGCTACTCTGACGAGCGAGGCCTTACATGGTTCCTAGCCTTTACTTATGATCAACAAAGATTACAACGGCGCCATCCGGCAGGCAGGTGCGAGATAAGAACGGCAGTGGTTTGATGAGTTTGCGAGCTTGAGCCAACGCCAACAGGGCCGGTTATGGTTATTTGCCCCCCCCCCCCCCCCCACACACACACATACACACACCAGCCCACAATCACCTGTCTTCCAAGTCATCGCTGCCGTCTGCACTTTCCCTTTCTCGCTACCGTCTGTCCTCCCAAGCTCCGCTTCCGTCTGTCCTCCCCAGTCCCGCTGCCATCTGTTCTCCCCAGTCCCGCTACCGTCTATCCTCCAAGTCCCGCTGCCGTCTGCCTCTCCTTTCTCGCTGCCGCCTGTCCTCCCCAGCCACGCTGCATCTGTCCTTCCCAGCCTCGCTGCCGCCTGTCTTCCCCTGTCCCGCTGCCACCTGTCTTCCCCTGTCCCGCTGCCACCTGTCCCTCCCAGCTCGCTTCCGTCTGTCCTCCCCAGTCCCGCTGCCATCTGTCCTCCCCGGTCCCGATATCGTCTGTCCTCCAAGTCCCGCTGCCGTATGTCCTCCCAGTCCCGCTGCCGCCTGTCCTCCCAGTCCCGCTGCCGTCCTGCCCTATCAGTTCTGCTGCCGTCTGCCCTCCCAGTCCCGCTACCGACTGTCCTCCCAGTCCCGCTGCCGTCTGTCCTCTCCAGTCCCGCTGCCGCTGTCCTCCCACGTCCCCGCTGCCGTCTGTCCTCCCAGTCCCGATACCGACTGTCCTCCCAGTCCCGCTGCCGTCTGTCCTCTCCAGTCCCGCTGCCGTCCTGTCCTCCCCAGTCCCGCTGCCATCTGTCCTCCCCGGTCCCGATACCGTCTGTCCTCCAAGTCCCGCTGCTGTCTGTCCTCCCAGTCCCGCTGCCGCCTGTCCTCCCAGTCCCGCTGCCGTCTGTCCTATCAGTTCTGCTGCCGTCTGTCCTCCCAGTCCCGCTACCGACTGTCCTCCTAGTCCCTTCCGTCCTCCCGCCGCGCTTCTCACGTCCAGCTGCTGCTCGCTGAGCTTGGCGGCGGACGGCAGCCGCGCCAGCTGCCTCCAGCCGCGGTCGGTTGTAGGCGCGGTCCAGCAGCTGGGGCGCCGTCCGGAGCCGAGCCGCCACGTCCAGGCTACGGGCTGGAGCAGCGGGAGGGGGGTGGGGGGTCAGACGGCCGATGACAGCCGCCAGGGGAGGCGCCGGCCGCTCCGAGGCACGCCACGAGGTGGCAGGGTCACAGCTGACCGCGGCCGGCACGCGGCGCGCAGAAGGCGGGGCACGGCACTCTCGGGGCACGCACGCGTCCTCACCACGGTGGTCGGGGCTTGCTTAAGCACTGGGCAGACAGGCAAGCAGAAGGCCCAATTGTATCTCCAAATACAGAGCATTTACTTCCAACGAGAAGCGATCATATATATAATGAATGGGGTAGTGTACATCATGTACTGCACAGGTGCGTCATCGTACAATTAGAGACAGGTAGGTACCATGATCCGTATTAAGATGCTGCCTTAGTGCAGCCAACAACATATGTGATGCCCCTGCTGATGATCACAGGGTGACATTAAACAGCATTGCAGAACAGTGCCAACTATCTCGCTGCACCGCACGTCAAAAGATGCTAGCAGCTGCACGGATGTCGTGGCGCCAGTTGTGACCCGCTCCCCAAATGTCACGGGGAAGAGGGCGCCGCTCCAAATGCTTTCGAAATGCGTTGTACATCCATAAATGGCTCATGGTAGTCCGTCTCTGCATGTAGAGCACGTCTTTGCAGTATACCAGGCATCCAAATATACCCCGGGACTCGAAAACTGTTGGCAACACCCGGCTGGGATACATCCGAGTGAAGCTCACACCCAGCTGGCATATATCCGGGTGAAGCTTGACTATCTTGCTGACAACACGCAGCGAATGTAACATCCACATCCGCTCCCAGAGGGTCGGCACACATCATCCGCGCTCGCAAGCACAGCAACCAAATCCTCCGCACCGCCGGCCGTTCCCTCACCTTCCCGCTTGTCGTCGGTGAAGAAGACGTGCGTGTTCTTCTGCTTGCCCTCGGCGTCCAGCAGGTGCAGCTCGGCCGTCAGGCGGGCCAGCTTGCGTGTCTCCAGCTGCCGTCGTTGCCGGATGTAGCGGATGTCCTGGCTCTGCAGCAGCGCCACCTGCTCCTCCGGCAGCTCCTCCTCCTCCACCACCTCGTGGTGACGCCCGTCCTGCCGACCATCAGCCGGTACAGAGTGACCCGCGAGGCGCGCCGTACTGGTTTACCTCAAGCCGACAGCCACGCCACGGCCCACGCTCAGCGCCCTCCGGTACCTCGGGGTGATGGTCACCCCGGAAGACGATGGTGGTGTGTGTGTGGGGGGGGGGGGGGAGGGGGCATATCACGCCACACTCTACCATGGCACCCCCTGTGGGGGAGAGCTAGAGCAAACCAACGTGTTTGTGGTATCCAAATAACTCGAAACCTGTCATCGCTAACCTTCGTTGCAGAGTTGACCATGTGAAAGTAGAACTCGTCGGATTTCGGTTCAGAGCCTTCCTTTTCAGGGCCTTCAGCTGGTGCTTCTTTTTATTGTCTTCACTGAAATTGGCGACGGGTGTCAAGAACACCAACCATCTGCCATGAAGCTTGGGGGCATAAAAAAACCCATCTCTTGTTCAGCTCAAAACTATGACCCTGCTCAATGCCATGACCCTGACCACTGCACATAACAACCATGTAACATAACTCCGCTAGCGCGCAGGCTAATCTAAAACCGCTGGACGGAGAACAAGCAACATAATGTTTGCAGTCTTACAGAAGGATTCAGATGGGCAAACCAGAAAGAACCCCCAGACACCGGACTAGCAATCAGAAGACTCCGGTCCGAACCTCACCAATGTCCAGGAGAGAACACTGGCTGTAACGCATACATGGCTGATAGCCAAACGTTATTCAGTCCCTCTCAGGACTTAGCAACACCTGGAGACGGCCGGACAATCAACTGGCCGAAACGTTGTGTACATACGAACTCACCACACAAGGACGACCGTCCGGACAATTATTCAATCAGCATGATGCATGGCATAAAAATCAATCAATCACCCTGATGCTTACGTTTTTGACAAAAGTGGAGACGCGCTACTCGAGCTCGCTTTCGTTTCGGTTCAACAGACAGTCAAGCAAAGACGCCGGGAAACAACAGAAACATTCCAGATGATTACAACCGACACGGACTACCTGCATGCCCATCACAGCTTTTCCCAAGCACCTCTCCTGCCCTGCAGTGACCCAGCACGTTGGACACACAACCTTTCCAAAAACGAGGCTGAGGGTCAGCGGTTGTTTCAGAGCACCCGGCGGGGTTCATTCCCGGATGTTCAGTACACCCTCCTCGGCGGTGGGAGCTGGGTGCGCGCCCACCGGGGGCGTGTCCGCCGGTCGGCCCAGTGGGCGCGCGTCGCCGGCCGCCGACCCCCTGGGGGTGGGGGGCTGGGTGCGCGCCCACGGGGGGGGGGGGGGGCGTGTCCGCCGGTCGGCCCAGTGGGCGCGCGCCGTCGGCAGCCGACTCCGCCCCGCGTCCGCCGATTATTCCACGTGTCCAGCGCGGCCGACCGGGCGGCAAATAACGAGTAATGCCCGACATCTGGTGACTTAATGTGACAACACGCGGCGCCCAAGTGCTCGGACACCGCCAGGGATGGGGCGCGCGGACGCCCCACGGCCATCGCAACCGCGGCCCCCTCCGGGCGACGCGAGCAATTGCTCGGGTGGTTCACATACCGGGTAGGCTGCAGTCATTCTACTGTAAATTCAATCCAAAACATGGTCAGTGCAAAAATAGGCACGCAAGTACTCGAGAATACAGCCGCTGCTTTGTGACGTACTTTGCTCTGAGCTTGTAGTCCCGCTTCTTCTCTAGATGTCCGAGGTGTTGTCTGGCGGCAGGCTGCAACAAATCACAACAACATGAGCAAGATCAATAACATTTCAGTGCATAATTAAAACATTAGAGCTACTTTTTATAATGAACACTTATGCTGAGAGCACACGGTCCAGCTAACCTTCATATGGGGGCAGGCTGCAACAAATAACAATAACATGCACAAGACCAATGACATATAAGTGCATAAGTAAAACATCAGAGCTACTTTTTATAGCGAACACTTGTGCTGAGAGCGCACTATCCAGGTAATGACATTCATACGCATAGCTCATCAGAAATTCAAGATTGTCATTCAGTCCACCCTTTGGGGCTTTTCAAAAATTTGTGGACCCTCAGTGACACATAAGTCCCTGCAATCTTGAGTGCATAATGTACAAAAACACTGGGTGGCACTGCAACATGTGATCCAAGTACATCATTGTTTTCTGTACAAATCTTTAAAACTGGGTACTTTAACCTTGACCTCAGGAGTGCAACATGCTAAATGTATTTCATGAGCAAAAAGGGTTTGTGAGAAGAGTGTCATTAACTATCAGTTCAGCACAGACACTAAAATTAAAATGTTCCAAACACAATTAAAAACTTGGCAGGAAAAAGTCTGCTTTGGCTGTGGCAATCACAAGCTCATGCCTACTGGATCATGGAGGCTTACAAGCCAGCTTGCAGCTCAGCTCATGGAATACCAAAGAGCTTTAATACATGAGCAGATAACAATACAGACATTTGACAACCACATTAAGGTCACGACAGCCCACCTGATGTCTCTCCCTGTGAAATTTCTGTCCCTTCACTGCATTCCTCAGAGAAGACATGCCCACAGGAAATGCTGGGCCCTGATTCTTCAACCTCCTGTTCTGAGCACTCAGCTCAGATCAGTCAATTACTAGAATCTGGAAACATAAGACCACACAATTAGTTTTGACAGTGCAACAGCATAAACATTTAGAATAAGTGCACCATTACAACCACAAAGAAGAAACAGAAAAAGACAAATGGAAAGTTTGCTTGTCATTGGCAAACTACCACTGCAGAAGTAGACTGCAAAAAGTACATGCAATACCACACACATCCAGAGTGGCTGCAGTATTGCAACAAAAATTTCAGTGCTTGCATGTAGTAACTGAAAGTGCTCCATGTTTCATGCATGGTCACCACCAATTTCAATGTGTTGCAAGCTGATATTGGTAGGAACTAAAGTGCTGTTATGATACTTACATGAAAAAATACTCTGGGATTTTCTTACAAGAACAATTCTTTGGAAACTCAGCTTAAATTAGTGTGGTGAGTTTGTCTCATATGAGCACTAGACTCAGCACACCAATTTGAAATAGGCCCATGGCCTGAAAGACAGATGTTTCAAACTGGCCACAGTGGGGACACAAAGACAACAAGCAAGTTGGTCAAAAGATGTTGATGCTCACTGTCAAATAAATGCAGTGATATCAAAATATTTGGAGTATTTCTGCTAAATTTACACAAAAAACTATGGGCAAACAAACACCCAAAAGTTCATAGGTGTTCACTTCTCAAAAAGCATAGATGAGTGATGATATGATGGAAGTACAGCCCAGAATATAGCAAATGCATCTTACAGCAAACACTTCTGACATAACAGTGACACTGCAGAAAAATATCAGTATGTGCAAGCTGTTAACCTGGGCATTTAGTATGGTGCATGGTTACCACTAACATCAGTGCATAGAGAGCCAATGTTTCAGGGAATCATGGTGTTAAGCCAGTAGTTTCAGGCATTAGTATCCCAAAAACATTTTGCATACAGAACAATCAAATTACTCAATGTAATTCAGCCTGGCCCTGAGGTTGCCCTGCAAAGGTTCAGCAAACTAGTATCACCTCAGTATCTGACATTGAGATTTTTGCAGGCTGGAATACAGGCCATCATCAAAAATGGTATCACCTGACCATCTGACACAGTGGATGAATTCTTGCTGACTTGAACACAGACCTTCATCAAAAAGTGGCAAAGCCTAATATCATGAGTTGGAAAGACTAAAACTTTGACGAATGTTACGTCACAATCTGTGCCATCCATGAACATTTGCATTGATCTGGAAACATGCACCTTAACACATTTTTTGAAGAAGGGGCATAATATTCAATAACTTTTTACTTCATGTACACCAGGTATCCACTTCAAATGTCAACTGATAAATGCGGTCATTAAATGAATTCAGTGGCAATGCTGGACATCGGCAAATCATCATGTCACTCATGAACTTAATTTGGGAAATTCTCTTCTCTAACCAGGGTGCACGACAATGCAGAAAAATTCAGAACTATCTCCGGGCTAATCATTTCTCCTTTAACTTGAATGAAAGGCCTATTGTAACCACAATCCGCCACACACCGCCCCCAACACAGCTTGTCACGCGTACCAGCATTAAACCATCAAAGTCCCTTGGTGCCACCTGGTGCCGTTTTTAACACATTTGCCATATGTGCGTCAGTTTACCTGGCAAAGATGCAACTACCATATCTATAGATTACCTACACAACCTTTGTTGTCCAACAAAATCTTCATTCAAGTAAATATATCCATCTCCGTTTGATAATCTCAAAACAACTACAATCTGATTAGGAAATATTTGTCTCACACCTTCTCCCGTTCAGAGGGTGGCGAACGTGCGAGGTGGGCGGTGCATAGAAGAGGGAGATAGAGAGAGCGAGAGAGAGAGAGAGCGAAGAGGAGAGAGAGAGAGGAGAAAGGAGAAGAGAGATGAGAGAGAGACGGGAGAGAGAGAGAGAGAGAGAGAGAGAGAGAGAGAGAGAGAGAGCAGATGAGAGAGAGAGAGAGAGAGGAGAGAGAGAAGATCGCTTCTGGAAAATTTTTAGCATTTGCACCGTGATTCTCATTGGAAAAAGCGGGGGTAAGTGGTAACCATGGTTTTTGTATCACCTCATCATCCGCCGAGAATACAACGCCGGGGATATCATAATTCTGTATGCTCTCCCCCCCCCCCGCAAAAAGGAAACAAACGTAACGAAGATTGGTCCAAGGCGTTTCACCTAAGACCACGCAGTTTCCAGCGTTGGAAGCAGATAAAGGACACGACGACGTTGGAGCTCAGAGCTGTTGAGTGTCATGCTCCCCGGCCTGGCGGTCTCTGACCGGGGTTCAGCGTTCGGCGTCCGACCTCGCCGGCGCTCGCCGGCTCCGGGCCGGACGTGGAGGCAGCGTACGTCCGCGCAACAATGCCTGCTCTCAGCGGCAGGAAGCCGGTCACGACGCATCGGCGTTTTTATCAACCTCGCCAGCGCGCCAGGGCGCCGGAAGCGGCGTCGTCAGGCGCCGCGCCGCATGATGGAGGGTCGCGCGCAAGAGGGGGTGTGGGGGGGGGGGGCAGATGGATCGGCAGGCATCATCCCGGGGAGAAGCTGTGGCCTGTGGCATGTGACATCACATGGAACAGCTGTCTTTTTAGACCTACTGCTGTGTGGTTGCCCCCATTGTGAACGCCTAAAGTGAATGTTTTTTCCGTACGGCATAGCGGACCGGCTGTCGCCGAAGCTCTGCTTTCCTGTTTTACAAACAGCCTTATGAGGCGGCATAGCCACATGCCTAATATTTAATTATATACACTTATCCCGGCGTCACTGCATGGCTGTATCACGCCAATGGATAGGTACCTGTGTTTGTACACTGTGTTTCCTTACAGCTTCTAATCTCTGAAAATACGACACAACTAGAGCGTCTGACATGCCCACACGGAACCGGCGCGCTAGCCGTCGGCTACAGATAAAATGGGGCCTTTGGAATGGCGATGATTGCTCCGGTCCGTACAAAAAGCAAAGCAGATCGGTAAATTAAGAATTATGAAGGGAACTGGCAGACACTGTTGTTTCATCCTTCCATGCCTACGTCTTACAACGCACGGTATAATCTGAATGGCTCTGGCCAATTCTTTTGTGGGCTCCATGCGATAGTCTAGCTCCTATGACACCTATGCTCTCTATGGGCTCAAAACTTAAGATTGTCTGGTTATGGTTCGGATAACATTAACTGGCACCATAAAAGGTTAGGTGTAGGTACCAAGAACGATACACACGGATCCAGAAACGGACGCTATGAAACGTGCGATGCAAGTTTAACAACACTTCATGTTTGCAATCAGTGAATGAAATGAAAGTGAATAAAAATGAATAAACTAATGAATGGCTACACCAAATAAGTAGGGGGCATTTACTACGACTGGATTTTAGAGGGCAACCCAAAAGCATTCGTCGCCGCGACGGGCCCTCGGATTAAGAGATCAGAAAGACAGAAAGGACAAAGCTTAAGAAAGGACAGCAGCTTCGAGCCGACAAGTTAACGGGCCCTGAACTGCGATCAGATCAGAGTCGCTTCCTGAGCAACGACGAGCCCACCGATGGGCTTCAGGTACGATCGGACAAGAAAAAGACCATCAGCTTCCATAGGACCAGGGACGGACCACCAGTCGGACTAGAAATTCATCCACAGCTATCATCTGACCAGTCAGACCTGTGACAGGCCTTTGGCGGCGGGCAGACCCAGTCGCAGACACACAGCTATGATCAGGGCCGGTTAGCAAAACTCATCTGTGGCCAGACCAGTGACGGGATAAGTCAGCCAGAGCCAGCTGATCTTCGCCCCGCCCTATTTGGCGACGGTGACTTGGCGCCAATCTCGTGTGACGCTCCCCCTCCCCTCCAGCTGGTCTGGGTAAACGATAACGGCCGGGGGTCGGCTGAGGGGGGCAGGGGGGGGGGCGCCTGCGCACGGGCTCGTGCACAATCCGATTTCACGGTCGGGCACATTGATCATGACGGGGGCGAGCTGCGACGACGGCCGTGACCAATGGCTGTCGCCGGCCTCGGCAGGCGGAAACATTCGATGTCAATTAGGCGGCGCCAGCGCGTGTGCCGGCTGCCCGCCGCGCCGCCGGATATCGATCACGGCGCTGCCGGTGCACCCGCTGCTCCGCGCGCTCAGGTCACGTCCGGAGAGACGCGCTGGCCTGGGGCACCGGGGTCAAGTTAGGGTGAGTTGATGACTCCTGGTGTAGGTCGAGGTGAGCCGATCACCCCTGGTGTCAGGTAAGCCACAGTTCGGCGCGCTGACATTGGCTCCCAGGGTCAGGTCAGAGTGGGTTGATGATACCTACGTCCAGGTCTGTACCGGTTCAGTTGATTCGGTGATCATGTCAACACCAGTATTGCTGTTCCCTTGGGTCAGGTCAGCACCAGGAATGGCGCAACAGAGGCTCCACGTCGTCTCCAGTTCAGTACGAGAGCCTGTAATTCCCCGAATCTGGCGCATTATGAAGGCACGCGGTGACAAGGATTCAGTGGTCTCTTAACAGCACCGGCCATTTCCCAGGCACTAACGTGACTGATTGGTTAAAGTTTATCTAGCACTGGTACGGTCGCGCCACCACTGTATCATCATCGTTATGGGAACAGCTGGCATCAGTTATCCATATTCTGAGAGATTTTTGCGGTTGTGGTGAGTGACAGAAAGTAGCATAAAACACGAACGAAGTTTATCACTTCGGAATATTTTCACTACTGACTACCGCACATGTTTGTGGTCACAGTGAAGTTTGGTTAGCCACAGAACGCCTACAGAGCGCATGCATTGATACGACTTGGCAAGATGCATGACGCGGCGCGTCCCAGTGGAAAATACCGCGCTGCTCGTAGTAGCCCAACGGGTCACGATGCAACGGTACAGAACTGTGTTCGGCCTGACTCAGGGGCACAAATAAGGATGTCACTGCCCTTTGCTGGCCAACGAAGCAGTGCAGCATCCGCCTTCCGCGCTGTCAGATAGACAGCGATAGCAGCTGGTACTGCGTTTAGCTCGTGTCCACACCGACATCCCAGCTGGAGGCCCGCGCTGTCCGCCTCCGACGCGGACAGCGCGGGCCGCTGGCAGTCATGGCGGCCCCTGACCGCCAGAATGGCGTGGTTTCCGGCGCCTTGTCGACGATATGCGGTCCGCACAGCGCGTGTCCAGACCCCGGCCAATTTATGCGTGTTTTATCGGCTGATTATGACCTCCGGGGAGCGATCGGTCATGTGGCGGTCCTATCACAGGTCGTAAATATGGCCGCCGGCGGCGGTCACCGGTCGACCGATAAGCGGCCACCGCCGTCCATCAATACAGCTGTTAGACACAATCTCGACTCGGCACGATTGATGAAAGGTGCGCCTGCGATTTACGATCGCCGGGCCCGGCACCCGGCTACAAAGCCCGCCGAATCACCCGTTGATCCAAACGGCCCGCTCCCAGGCTTTGGCAGCGGGGCTTTGCTGCCGCGCGGCGCTTCCCCTTCGCGATCGGGGCTTTGTTTTGGTAGCGACGGCGGCGCATCGCGGCGTTATTTTGATTTTCTATCGCTCCCCCGGCCGCACTGCTTGGCGTGTCTCAGCGAGCACGGCATTAGCATTGCAAATGCGCCTCCCCCTAACCAAGATGAGTCGGCGATAGCTGTATCGCCGGAGCGTCCCCTCCATGGCGCGCGCGCCTCGCCTCCTCTGGCCGCCCGCAGCCTTCCGAGACAATCAATAAAAGAAGCATAAAATAGCAGCGGCCATGTTAAGTGGGCACGTGGCGCTGTCATTAGAGTTCCGAGGCGGAGCGCGGACTGTTTCAGTCTGCAGTCAAGTCGAGACGCTGGGCACCTCTCCCGCGCTCTCCGCACCCGGTCCTAGCTGGAACGGAACAGGTGGCTGATGTCGGTGGTAGTGGCGATTGCCCGGTGGTCACGCTCCTCGCATCTTCCAATTCTAATCTTAAGCATCGGTTTTAAGCAACAGTTTGTGTTTAAGTTTTATGGAAGAATACGAAACATTTCTTTTTTACCATTATGTGCCGCGACAGCACTGCAACATTTCATGTTAGTAGTGTTGCGATACGAAAATAGCAATTAAGATGCAAGACATTACTAAGCCTGTTTTAATGCCGCATTTATACATTTTAAACCTGAAATTGCATTTAGCCCCAATAATTCTGCCATAAAACGTTTTTCAAACACTTACTCCGAATGGTTCACATGAATGGATTTGGCTGGGAGCACCTACTGAGCCAACTTGTTGTGCCTATCGTCAGTGCGCCATCCAGGTTGTGCCACTCAGACCAACCGATGATTTCGCCGGAGGCGAGAATATGTGGTTTTCCGCCAGGCAGGACTGAGCCTACCGCGCGCGCAATACCGCGCAATGCTGCGGCACGGCAGCTCCTGGGTCGACTAACGTTGGCTAGCAGACGCTGACTCACGTGGCCGTTACGCTACGTTGTCTAGCAGGCCTTCTGTACAAGTCGCTGACCAAACGGCCTGTG